>NC_064264.1:60966477-61266477 GCF_003254725.2 Canis lupus dingo
GGATTGACCTCTGAGATGAGGAGCAGATGCACCTGCCGACAGCGAGCACCACATTGGGTCTTCCACACACTTCACCTGGCTGGTCACCTGTCCTGCCAAGAGCTCTAGCCTGACCCTTCTGCACCCTCCCACACCTCCATCTCCTCCCCCTTTGGTTCCCACACACATCGCACATGTTCCAACCTTCGCACGGTCTTCTTCCTTCCCTGGGTCTGAGTTCTGCTGCCTAAACCTGTGGCAGGTAGGCACCCTTCTCCATGTCCTGGTGCTCTGCTGAGCATGAGGAGCAGGAGTGAGATAGACCACTCTGTCGTGGAAGAACTTCATTCAGCCTGAAGGAATCCAGAGGAGGATGTCCAACACCATCTGGCTGTGCCACCTTGCAGTGGAAGGTTGCGAGCAATAGCTGTCAGAGCAGACCGTGTGTGGGAGGTCAGTGAAGAGAGAGGCTTGCCTTGGTTTGCTTACTCCACAGACAGGAGAACATTCATGCGTCACTGACCGTGGACAAAGCGGGCAGGGGTGGCTACAAAAGCGGAGGCAGAGCTTGCAGCCTGGTGCAGGAGACAGCCACGACTCAGGAGAAAGCAGGTGGGTCAGAGCCTCCCGGGAGAGGTGCGGGGGTGCTGGGCTAGTAGGTGCTCAGTGGTCCTAGGTCAAGGTGTGAGGCAGCCTCCCCCTCGGCTCCTGGGCCACAGCCACCAGGTGTGGTGCAGCAGAGCGCCCCTGGGGGACAGTGGCAACCGTATCTCCCTGGGAGCACTAATCCGTCATTGAACAGGCTGTTGAACAGGCCACCATGCCACCGCACCCTAAACAGGGACACAGCAAGGCTGTGCGTCCCCCAGGCAGAGCATGGCAGTAACCAGCATGTGCATTGGATACGACATCTCCTGGACCCGGCACAGTTGTCGTATCGTCCGAGCCTGGGAGGGTGCAGGTGCAGTGTGGTGGTGCAGTGGCCCTGGTGAGGCCCAGGCAGACAGGCAGTGGCAGGCATTAGAGGAGCACGCGGTGAAGATGAAGGAGAGGCTAGGGTGGGCGGTTGCTCCGGCGTCCACCTTGGGACCTCCTGCCGGCTCCCCACACCCCCAGGACCTCGCTGCTGCCAGCCCAGGGCCCTCCGCACAAATGTCAGGGTGCCCTGGCCGCTGGCTCCGAGGCTCCCAGTCCCCACGGCCTATGTCTGTGGGCCGGGCCCCCAGAGCTGTGTGTACCTCCTGCATGATGGCAGCCCAGCCCTCTGTCCATCTGTCCGTCCTAATCTGGACTGTTGCCAAGCCCAGCCTGTCCATGCCTCCCAGCCACACACTGGCTCCCACCTCCTATCACCTGCCCCCAGGCTCTCCGGCAGCCCCTTTGCCAGCAGTGGGTCTCGAGGCTGGCTGGAAAGTCCACGCCCCCCGAACACGACACAGGCAGAGAAATTGGCTGGCTCCATTTCCATCAGCTCATCCAGAAAGAGTGAGGCCTGTGTGTCCTGAGGGCAACTGGGGCCTGGTGTCCCACAGGCCTCTGGCTTCCCGCTTCTGGCGCCTGGCACCTGGCCAGAGTGAGCAGGCCTCTGCTTTGCTTACGTTAGGGATAGACCGTACAAGGAGCAATGTGCCAAGGGGTCCAGCAGCATTGGCGCAGGGCAGGCCCCTTCTCCAGCTGCTCCAGGGGTTGTGAGGACTTAGGCTGAACCCTGACCCCACTGCCTGGGGTACATGCCAACACCTGCCCTTGAACATGGTCTGAAAAATCGAGAAACGTTGTGCCCGTGATTTAGAAATTTGGGGTGAACGTGCCTGGGAGGGTGTTGAGCCCAATTTGCCCACAGCCCCCTGTGCTTGCAGTGAGGTCATGAGCTGTTTGTCCCTGGAAGGCCTGTGTGCAGGGGCGTGGTCGTCACAGGAAGCAGTGTTGGTGCTGGGACACCCCTACCCTTCGCGGCCCTTCAGAGGTCACCCTCAGAGGGCTTGCTTCCTTCCCTGAGGAGCATGTGCAGCATTAGTGGTGTCAGTGCTTTCACGGAAGCGCTGTGTTCTGTGGTCTTTACTCAACTGTGTGTTTCTGACTCATCCTGATGCTGAGTTTAAGGCAGACAATTCTCACCACCCTGTGACCATCTCTTCCGTGAAGATGCTGCTAAGTGCTTATGTCATCACCGGTGTCCCAACCGTTGTCGTCATGCACCTCTTTCCCAGTGGGAATAATGTCGGAAAAGCTCAGCTAGGGATGAGACAGGTTCTTCACGTGCCACTTCGGGTGTCTTTGCCTCTCCTGCAAGTAGACACAGAATTGTCCCTATGCACTGGTGTGGGCACCCAGGTGTGTGCGCCAGGTGCAGGTTAGCACCTACCTGGAGGCCATCAGCCTTTGTCACCTCCTCCACAGATGCTCAGGGGCCACAGAAGACTGTCACCACCCGTTCTGAGGTGCTAGTCCCAGGGCAGGGGGAAGGTGGCGTGAGGAGCAACCTGACACACCTGACCTCAGAGGGGTCCTTGAGCTACAGCCGTGAAGACCTGACGGAATGGCCCAGGCCCCCGGGTCCCCTGGTGGCTTCCACAGGTTCAGGATGACTTAGGCGCTGTCCTCTGGGAGCCGCTGAGTCCAGATCCCATCGGTCAGGACTGGGGCCTGAAAATGAGTGTTTGTCCTGCATTTCTGGGCAGTGCTGGGCTGCTGGGCTCAGAGTCCAGCTCGTGATGGTCCTTGCTGGGCCTTCACGGACCGAACACGTGAGCCCAGATGTCGAAGATAGAGGCCTCCCAGCAGCCAGGAACGGAGTCTGGAACAGAGCCTTGGCTACACAGGCTCCGAGGACTCCTGAGCAGCATCTGTCCAACAGCAGACTGGTGGGGAAGGCAACCAGGCCTCTGGTTCCACTGTACGCACACATGTCACATGTGTTTTGGCTAGAGAGCTGGAAGCTGCTGATGTAAAGGAAGATGGTCCAGGAGGGCGGACGGCAGGTGCTCCCTTGGGGTTGTGGGGCCAACGCATCTCAGGAGCAGCTGGAGGAACAGGGGGAGCTCAGGACATTGGCTTCCAGCACCTTCTGCCTCAACGAGGCACTAGGTGGGCATCACCGTGGGCGTCCAGAGTAGGGAGGGAGGCTGGCATGCTTGTCAGGGAGCACCCGCATGTCCCACCTGCACTGGGGTGCTGGAGTGCAGGCTGCACTCTGGGGGAGTGGAGTCTTAATGTAACCAGAGTATTTCATGATTTATGAATAAAGTGTGGAGAAATGACCCAAGAACTACATGTGTCCACAGGGGAGGTGTGGCGGGTGTGAGGAGGGGAAGTGAGCGATTCCGAGCAAAGGGACATTGTTACTCTGAAACGGAGTGTTGGAGAGGGAGGCATCCGCATCCTACAGTGGCTCCACCTATGGGGTTCAGAGGCTGGCGCGTGCCTGGGAGGCCCGCGGAGGGCTGGTGCAGACTTGCCCTGTTACCTCGAACCCGCTTAAGATCAGAGTGTTGCCTGGACAGGTGTCCCTCACGTGGGGGCTTGGACAGTATTTTGAGATGTGCTTCCTCCCTCAATTACCTTTTCTTCCCTGAAAATGGACTCTGGCGTCTCAGGGTGGCTCAGAGTAGGCCAGAGGACAGACTTAGCTTGGGAGTCTTCCTTGTACTCTACAGAAGCCCCCCAAAATTTGGAGGCTCTACCAGGAAGGTAAAAGGGTGGGATCCCTGGGGGGCTCGTGGTTTAGAGCCTGCCTTCACCCCAGGGCGTGATCCTGGAGTCCCGGGATCGAGTCCCACGTCGGGCTCCCTGCATGGAGCCTGCTTCTCCCTCTGCCTGTGTCTCTGCCTCTCTCACTCTCGCTCTCTCTGTGTGTCTCTCATGAATAAATAAATAAAATCTTAAAAAAAAAAAAAAAGGCAAAATCAGAGGAGATGTGCAAACTGAGATGGATGTCCGGGAGCCGTGCACGTAGCTAGATGACAGGCCCCCGTGTGCCCACGGAGTGAGGCCTTGGCGCCTCCTGGGCGGAGAGGAGAGAACCCGGAGAACAGGAGGAAGGCTCCCAGGAGCCCAGCGAGTGGAAAGTGGCCCCACAGACGCCGAGGCCCAGGGCTCCCCACACCAACTGGTCCGCGTGCAGAAGTGGGCGGCGCCAGCTCGGGGTGGGGAGCCCAGTAGGGGCCGTTCCCTTGCCAGGCTGGGCCCTGGCCCACAGTCCTCCAGGTAACTGCGAGCTCCCCGCCCAACCTTGACTTGACACGCGAAGGTGAGAGAAAGAAGTCTGAGATGTCAGGGAGAAAAGGCCAACACAAAAGCTGGTGGCGAATAGTCCGAAACAACAGTCTGGCGGTTGGCACATCAGCGAGATGTCTGGCCACACTCCCAGGTCCACCCACCTTCCCCTCAGCGCTCTGCCAAGGGGCTGCTGGGCCTCCATCCAGACGCCAGAACCCCACGGCCTCGGCCCCCCGCAGGCCTGCAGCCCGGCCGTGGTGAGGGGCCTGGGGCTCGCTCAGCCACCTGTTGGACGCCTGCAGCTTGGCTGGGGACGGAGTCCTGACCACCCTCCACACCGCTGTCCATTCTGCCGGATTTCCAGAAACTACCTGCGGCAGCCCCCGTCACAACGACATTTGCAGGCTGAACAGAGGACCGTTGACGCCCACTTTCAAGTTACCAGGTCCAGGCCTCTTCCACCGCTTTTCCAGAGTAACGAGGAAGGAACCAGCCATTCCTGCGAGGGGACACAAAATGGGAATGGCAGTGGGCGGAACATGAGTACCTCTTCTGCACGTTTGGATGGCACATGTTCCTGCCACGTTTTGTCTTACCAGAAAAACTTGGCATTGCTGTGTGTCGTCGGTGGCAGCACTAAAACAGACGGCTCCGTTTTTTATTTCTCCAGGGTGCGTTCGAACCAGTTGTCACCTTGTGTCTGCCCCTTACTAACTCCGTTACCATATCTGCCTAATGCTGGTTGTTCTTGATTGTCTTCTGTATGGCTTCTGCTCCAACATCCACAGTTGGACCAAATCCCAGAGAATTTAAAGCCCAGAGGCGGAGATGAGGCTGGGGTGCCACTCTGTGCCGGGCCGCTGGGGCTCCTACCTGCACTCCGTGGCAACCATGTGTATCCGTCAGTGGCCTAGTTTGAGGGACAGCATATGAACACTGTTGTCCCTGGACCCTCGCCTCTCCCACGTGATGCGCTTGGGCTTTGGTCCATGAACCTGCTGGCCGTGGCCCCAAGTCCGACAGCTGGGCCCAGAAGCCATGTGCAGGTCCTTTCCTGCTCCTGCCCCTGCCCCACCACATCCTTCCACTGCAACAGTTTTAAAAATGTAAGTCGGTTAACCCAAAGGCGCTGCCAGGGGCCACAGAGGGATCCTGGAGCTGCGACACACATGGTGACAGCTCTGGAGTCCACCTCGCAGGGGAACGCACATGCTAGAGTGACCAGCTGAAGACAAGTGGACATCTCTCCTTTTAGGAGGACTTCCCTTAGCCAATAGTTGTGGGAGCGGGAAATAGAAACCAGCCAAGCCACAGCAGACACGACCACTGTTGCGCTGAACCACAGGGGAGAGTGTGCATGTGGCACCATACCAGCCCCAGGCAGCCTGGCCAGACAGACTCCCACCTGGGAGGGGTAGTTTTCGCCCTGCTGAGGGCACCCATGCATGGTGGGCATAACGTCCTCCTCTGCATCCTTGGCAGCCAGGCGCTGGGAGGGAGGCAGAAGGCCCCCTGCAAGCCTGGAGGGCAGTCAGATGGAGGTACTCCGGGACACTGAGGGGCTGACGTAGGGAGGGTTACGTGTGGACATGCAGACCACAACCAGGGCACCCCGAGAATGGCCTCCCTAGAGAAGCCTGCAGGTCAGGGGATTGGGCTGGACCTGGAATGATGGACAGAATCTGTGGGGGGAACAGCTAGTGGGAGGTGCGGACTGGCCGCTGTGACTGGGAGCCCAGAGGGCCTGCGTGGGAACCTCAGCATGGATGGGGAGCTTATGGGAGGACTGTGTCCCCAGGGGGGCCTCATCCCATGGCTGGTGTCCCTATAGGAAGAGGGACATTTGGCTGGAGATGGGGACTTACAAAGAGAAGAACGTAGGTGTCAGAGAGAGGGTGATGCAGCCACAAGCCAGGGGACCCAGAGAGGTGCCGGCGGCCCCCACCCCATGCCCCCTCCGGGCCTGCGGAGCTGAAGAAGCAGGAAGGGACCTCCCCCACAGCTCCATCTCACACCTCTGCCTCCAGACTTGGTGTGCACTAGATCTCTGTTGTTCTAAGCTGCCTGTCTCGTGCTGCTTTGTTACCGCGGCCCCAGGACACTGACACACGCTCCCTGTGCCCGCTCTGGACTGAGGGTTTGCTTCCCCTTCCGCCCTGCTTCATGGTGGCTGCAGGACGACCAGGGACAGCCCTTGGGCCAGTCACCTGCAGGCTCAGCTGGGGGCCCCAAGGTCTGCATGCAGGGCTTTGAGGGCAGGCACAGCCCTAGGAGGAGGAGGGGCTTCGGGTGGGGGGGGCCCTGGTGTGTGGACAGGTCCAGGTCCCAGTCTGTGGGCGGGGCCTCAGGTGGGGCAGGCCCTAGGTGTGTGGGCGGGGCCTTGGAGGGGCGGGCTTGGAGAAAACAAAGGGACCCCAGGTCCAGGCCGCCGGTGGGCTTGGGCCTCCTTGGGGCCCCTCCACGTGCCGGCCCTTCTGACCCGAGCCCAAGCCTGAAGGTTCGCGCCACTCGACCTGCCTGGCACCCCTGGGGCACGTGGGCGCTGCGGCCCCTTTCCCGCCGGTGAGTGCACCTGCTCTGGGACCAGGTTGTCAGCGCACCTGGTCTGGAGCCCTGGGGCCTGGATGCTTCTGCTGCTGTACCCCCTCGGCCAGGTGCCCGTAGGGGACTCGTGCCCAATGACGGAACCTAAGGACCTGCGAGGATACGTGCGTGTGGGGACAGGTGATGGAGGTAGGGGATGGGGGTAGAGATGTGAACACACACAGGTAGGTGGAAAGACAGGTGAGCCCCGGCCCGCGGCCTCCTGGAGCCTGGGGGCCACCGTCCAAGCGCGCAGCGCGCTCCCACCGGGGCTCGGCGCTGGCCTGGACTCGGACAGACAACACTACCTTCGGGAACCGGCATTAGAAATTCTCACATTTCTCATTTTAGAATGGGGGTTGGGGTGTAGGTAGTTGGGGGGTGCTGAGGCATGGATGTGGATCCGAACCCTCCCGGTGGTGAAGGCGCTGGGTCTCCATCCCCGCCAAGGCCCGCCTGGTGCTGCGCTGCAACGGGCTGAGAATGGGCAAGTGGCTGGGCCGGGAAAAGGGGCTGTAAAACTATGCAAAACTATGATTCCTGCCCTACACGGCAGTCCCTTGTAGCATATATTAACCATTTGGGATTAAAAATAAAAAATCAGGGGCCGCCCGGGTGGCTCAGCGGTTTAGCACCACCTTCAGCCCAGGGCCTGATTCTGGAGACCCAGGATCGAGTCCCACCTCAGGCTCCCTGCATGGAGCCTGCTTCTCCCTCTGCCTGTGTCTGCCTCTCTCTCTCTTTTTGTGTCTCTCATGAATAAATAAATAAAATCTAAAAAATAAAATAATAAAAAAATCATTAGGGGCACCTGGCTGGCTCAGTGGGTTAAGTGTTGGACTCTTGATCTTGGCTCAGGTCACGATCTCAGAGTGGCGAGACGGATCTGCTCCCTCTGCTCCTTCCTCCACGTATGTGCTCTCTCTCTCAAATGAAATCTTTCTAAAAATCAAAATAAAAATCATTAAACACTGATTAGAAGCCAAGACTTCGCAAGGCTGTGCAGAGTAGGGGCAGGAGGTGGAGGTGGGAACCAAGCCCGGCACTCACTCAGCTGTTGCAGTGACGATGAAGGCCTAAAGCATCCTCCTTCACAATTGTCCAGTGCATTGACAAAGGCGCATCTCCTTCCCTCGATGGCGGGATGCTGCGAGCACCTCTGGAAATCCCCGGGAGTCCTCTAACGAACTCTAGTGATCTCTGCCCTTGGCTGGTACCACACAAGGGAGTTTCATTTTGTTTTATGACATTTGTGGTAAGAGGTGAGGGGAAAAAACTGTTGCCAAATAGCAGCACTTGAGAGCATCCTATTTCCACTGAGCTTCGGCAATGCCGGACGTTTTCTCCTACTGCGTTAGTGTGCGAGTGAGTGCCTACTACACCACGGTGTTCAACCACTTGCGGCTCTAATTCTGACCCCTGCCCAGGTTTGCATCCATCTAGATTTGAGGTCAGGGCCCCCAGCTCTCCCCAACACACTCTCATTGTCTCTCACTCGCCACGGCAGCAGCCATTGCCTGCCATACATGGGAAGGTGGAGGCACCTGTTCATGTCACCAGCTGAGTCTGATTCTGGAGCCGGCTCAGCTCCTCGTCCCCCAGCCTCAGGCTCCCAGACCACTGTCAGCAGGGGCTGGCAGGATGGGCGAGCACAGGCCTGGCCACCAGCCCTGCTGGGTCCAGGGACTCCAGTGACAGCATCCTCCAGCTACGCTGTGGAAGGAATGACAGAGCAGATGGGTTCGTTTGAGGTCCCCTGGCAAATGAGCCTGCATCCCCAGCTGGTTTGTGCAGAAACCTTTTGCATGGGAGGCTTGGTGGGGGTTAGGCAGGTGGTGTTAACCTTGATACTGTGCTGTGGCCGTGGGACCACTTTAAATCAGAGAAAGGGAGAGGACGCTGGGCTCTGCATAGTGTAGTCCTAGGTGCCCGGGGAAGCTGGTGCAGGGCGCCCCACCCCTGCCCACAGCCCCGCCTGGCCTCCCCTACACCCGCTCCAGCTCTGCTCCCTGGCCTCCCTCCACCACCCACCCTTTGTGGTTTCACTGAGACACCGGTGAGGTCTGGGTAGCAAGTGAGAATTTCCTTTAAACATTGCTTTGGTGTCTCCTTAAGAGGTTGAGCACTGGCTGACACTGCGGCGTCTCTCGTGTGGCCCCTGAAATGGCTTTGTTCTCATTTTCCTCCTTTGTTTCCAGTTCTGTTCCATCTGGACTTCTTTTCCTGCGTCCCCAGCAGAGCAGATCCCAGCTCTTCTAGCCAACACTGACACCCACACACCTCCTCTCCCTCGCCCTGGGTGTCCCAGCTCCCCCAACCCCACTCCGACAGGCTCCAGGCCGCAAAGGACGCATTAATTAGACTAGATGGTTGTGGCTGTCGTGGGGAGTCCTCTTTCCTAGAAGGATACCAAAGAGCAAGAAGAGCCACCCCGATGAAGGATGGCAGCGACAGCAGAGAGAACCACAGACACACCTCGCTGCCCGGAGGCAGGTGGGGGGCACTCTGCCTTGGCCAGCTGCCAGCCCACAGGGATGCACCTGCTGGGGCCAAGTCGCTCATTCTTTGGAAGAAGCCAGAAATCTGGAACTCTATAGAGGATCCTATGAGCTGTGAATGTTGGCAACACTCATTGCTTTTATTTCTCCTTCTTAATCTTGGAGAGGGAAACCATCCGTTTGCAGCTTTCATACTAAGAGACGTTTTCTGGAGTTTTAAACTTAAGGTTTCATTCTAGATATTTATACAGAAAATGCCAGACAAAAGAAAGAGTGTTTATAAATTTCACTGTTAAAAAAAAAAAACTACATAAAGTGAGATGGGGAAAAAAAAAAAAAGTGAGATGGGAAAACACTCCCAAGATCTCCTGGTCTGGTGTGACCAAAGCACGGTTGCCAGAGGACGACAGGGCAGAGTAGGGCTGCAGGGGTCCTCAGAGGCCAGAGCATGCAGGGCCCGGCAAGCAAAGGTGGAGGCTGAAGCAGCACTGAGATGGCTCAGGTGGCCCCACCAGGGTGGGCATGACTGCAGGTGCATGCTCCACTCATCACGTTTGTCTGCTGGATGTAAATGCTAGTGCACCCTCTCTCCACAGAGGACAAACATCGCCCTACACTTTCTCCCCCCGAAAAGTGGCTACTAGCCCAAATTCGGTGCTTACCATCCTCTCTGGCCTTGTCCTTTTTGTTTTCTTTGAGACGTATGGTGTGCATGTGCGCCCTGAGTGTTCGTTCTCTGTTGTGCCCTCATTCGTGTACGGTGCTGCTTAGTATCCTATTGGGGGACACACATCAGTTTCCTCTCTTGCTGCAGCACGCTGGAACTGTTTTGGCTTTTTGTTGGTGTAAACCTTGATGCTGAGCATGCCCCCCAGACACACCCTAGAAGTGGCTTGGGTATGGGAATACTCAACCTAATAAAATAATGCCAAATTATTTTCAAAAGTGATGGCATCCATCGGGTTACATCCCCACTAGCTGTGGGTAAGGGATGCGGTTGTTCCACAGCCTCTCCAATACTTGCTGTTGTCAGACTCCTTTAGGGTCCTTTGCACATCAAATGGGTATAAATCGATTTCTGCTTGCAGCCTACATTTGCATTTCCCTGATCATTAGTGAGACTACGAGTCAATTCATATGTATATAATTGGCCCAATTTAGGATACCGACTCTGCCAATCCGTGAGTAGAGCAGATCCTTCCATTTACTTAATATTTTAGTTTTTAGAGACTTCTGTGAAGAGGTCTGGTATATGTTTTTCATCAGCTTTATGCCTAGGTATTTTGCATTTTTCGATCCATTGCTAAATGGCACTTTAAAAAGCTTTCTATTGCAGGGATCCCTGGGTGGCTCAGCAGTTTAGTGCCTGCCTTTGGCCTGGAGCATGATCCTGGAGTCCCCAGATCAAGTCCCACATTGGGCTCCCTGCATGGAGCTTGCTTCTCCCTCTGCCTGTGTCTCCACTTCTCTCCCTCATAAATAAATAAAATCTTAAAAAAAAAAAGAAAAAAAAGCTTTCTATTGCAGTACAACGTGCCTACATAAAGGTGCAAATATCCTAAGTTTGCAGCTTAATGAATTTTCACTGAACACATCTTATTTAATCTACCTCTCAGAAGTACAACCTGATCAGCATCCAAAGACCTCCCGTGTTCTCCTCCATTCATTTCCACTCATAAACAACCACAGGTGACCTGGCTTTGTGTTGCTTGCTTGGTATTTTGTAATAATGTATTCGCACAAAATGTAGTCTTTTGAGTCAGGCGACTTTTGCTCAAAGCAGTGTGAGGACGTTGATCAGAGTGTCATCTGTGGTCATAGGCGTTCCTTCCAAGTGTGCCTACATCCCAGCTTTTCCTTCCATGCAGGGGCATCAGCAGGTGCCACCGGGCCATTACACAGAGTGCTCTGGGAAGCACTCCAGAAGATGTCTTTGGTAGACGTATGCACTTAATTCTCTTGGATATATTCTTGGAATGCAATTGCTGGATCACAGAGCACCTGTATGCTTGACTTTGTTAGAAAATGCCAGTCAGTTCTTCAGAGAGATTCTAACATTTTATTCCTAGCAGCAGGGTAGGACAGTTCCAGTTGTACTACATTTTTATCAACAGTTTTTATTATTAACCCCTTGGTTTTTGGTACTGTGGCTTTAACTTGCCTTTTCCTGATTGCTAAGGAACTTGGGAACATTTTCATATGCTTCTTAGCCATTCAGATGTCTTCTTTAGTATAGTTAACATAGTTCAAGGGTTTTGTTTTTTTTTTCTTTTGACAATTTTACCATAGTTCAACATTTTTTGGACAATTTTAACAGAGTTCTTTATGTTTAATTTATTGATTTTTAGTTGTTCTTTTATATTCTGGATATGAGTTTTTATTTTTATTTATTTATTTATTTATTTATTTATATTTATTTATGATAGTCACAGAGAGAGAGAGAGAGGCAGAGACACAGGCAGAGGGAGAAGCAGGCTCCACACACCGGGAGCCGGACGTGGGACTCGATCCTGGGTCTCCAGGATCGCGCCCTGGGCCAAAGGCGGGCGCTAAACTGCTGCGCCACCCAGGGATCCCGGGATATGAGTTTTTATTAGATTTTTCTACTGTGAATATGTTTCCTAGTCTATGGATGTCTTTTTTTTTTTTAATTTATTTATGATAGTCACAGAGAGAGAGAGAGAGAGAGGCAGAGACATAGGCAGAGGGAGAAGCAGGCTCCATGCACCGGGAGCCTGATGTGGGATTCGATCCCGGGTCTCCAGGATCGCGCCCTGGGCCAAAGGCAGGCGCCAAACCGCTGCGCCACCCAGGAATCCCTATGGATGTCTTTTAAATTTGCTTTTGATGAGCAAGAATTTTAGCTTTTGATAAAATCCAGTTTATACATCTTCTTGTGGTTAGTATCATATTTGTCCTATTTTAAAAATCCTTGCCTGGGATCCTTGGGTGGCTCAGCGGTTTGGCACCTGCCTTTGGTCCAGGGCATGATCCTGGAGACCTGGAATTGACTCCCACATCGGGCTCCCTGCATGGGGCCTGCTTCTCCCTCTGCCTGTGTCTCTGTCTCTGTCTCTCTCTCTCTGTGCTTCTCATGAATAAATAAATAAAATCTTAAAAAAAAAATCCTTGCCTATTCCAAGGTCCTGTTTTCTTCTGGAAAATTGAAATTTAGCTTTCAGAAATTATTATCATTATTATTTTTAAGATTTATTTATTTATTTATTTATTTATTTACTTATTTATTTATTTGAGACACGGGGCAGAGACACAGACAGAGAGAGAAGCAGGCTCCATGCAGGGAGCCCAATTAATTGTGCTAATGTGGCATCCAGATCTGGTAGTGCAAATCTTTCAACAGTAGTGTTCTTCAAGATTGTCTTGATATTACAAGGTATTGGCATTGAATATAAATTTTGAAATCAGATTGTTATTGGAAAATCTGAAAATACGTAGAGATTAAACAACATATTTGTAATAACACATGGATGAAGAAATCTCAAGAGAAATTTAAAGGTATTTTGAACTAGATGAAAATGAAACCACAATCTACCTCATTCGTGGCACACAGTGAAAGCAGTGCTTAGAGGGGAACTGATAGCAGTGAGTGCACAGAGTTGAGAAGAAGAAAGATTTAAAACCAGTCACCTAAGTAAGCTCCCACTTTGGGAAACTGGAAAAGAAGAGCAAATTAAATTGGAAGTAAGCAGAAGAAAGTAAATAAAGAAAACTAGAGTAGATGTCAATACAGTTGAAAACTGGACATTAATAGAGAAAATCAATGACACCAAAAGCTGTTTCTTTGAAAATATCAATAAAATCATAAGCCCCTAGCAGAGCTAAGAAAAAAAAAGAGAAGATAAAAATTACTAATATAAAAAATGAAAGAAGGGACATCACTACAGATCCCATGGACATTAAAAGGATAAGAAAGGAATATTATGAACAACTCCTTGCCCACAGATGTGATAACCCAGACGAAATGAACTAACTCCTTAAAAGACACTGTAGTGTAAGTGCATGATATTAAGCTTAAAATTTAAAATCAATTTAATTGACATATTGTGTATTTTTGGTTTCAGAGGTAGAGGTCAGTGATTCATCCATCTTAAATAACACCCGGTGCTCATCACACCACGTGCCCTCCTTCATGTCCATCATGCAGTCACCTCCTCATCATGCAGTTACCTCTATCCATGCATCTGATATTAAGCTTCTGGTTGCTGAGGCATCCATTTCACAAGACATCTTGAATAAACATATTGCCACCTGTATGACACAGCTACTAGCCAATACCTCCCCCAAAAAACAAAAGACAGATAAGGGGGGGTGCCTGGGTTAAGCATCTGGCTTTGGCTCAGGTCATGATCCCAGGGTCCTGAGATCGAGTCCTGCAATGTTGGGCTCCCTGCTCATGAAGGAGTCTGCTTCTCCCTCTCCCTCTGCCCCCCACTCCCTGCTCATGCTAGCTCTCTCTCTTTCTTGCTCATAAATAAGGTCTTAAAAAAATAACAAGGCAAGAATGTTTTCTGTCAGCTCTCCTTTTGAACATCATACTGGAAGTCCTAGCTAATGCAAAAAAGACAGAAGAAGAAGGAGGAGGAGGAGGAGGAGGAGGAGGAGGAGAAAGAGAAGAAGAAAAAAAATATAAAGATTTGTAAGAAAGAAATAAAACTATCTTTGTTTGCAGATGACATGACTGTCTATGTAGCAAATACAAAAGAGTTGCCAAGAAACCCTGGAATTAATAGGCAATTATAACAAGGTTCCAGGATATAAGGTTAGTATATAAAAGTCACTCACTTATATGCCAGCAACAAACAAGTGGAGATTGAAATAAAAAAAAATAATACCACTTACATTAGTACCCCCAAAATGAAATACTTAGGTATAAACATAATAAAATATGTATAAAATCTACATGAGAAAAACTATAAAACTCTGATGAAAGATACAAAGAACTATAAATAAGTGGAGAGATAATCCATGTTCATGAATCGAAAGTCTCACTCATAATGTCAGGATGTCAGTTCTTCCCAACTTTATCAATAGATTCAGTGCAATCCCAATAAAAATTCCAGCAAGTTTTTGTGTAGGTATTGGCAAACTGATTCCAACATTTATATGTAGAGGTAAAAGACTTAGAATAGCCAATACAATGTTGAAGGAGAAGAACAAAGTTTGCGGACTGACACTATCATCTTCAAGACCTACAGTAAAGCTACAGTAATGAGGACTGTGTCGTATTAGGAGAAGAACAGAAAAATAGATCAATGGGACAGAATAGAGAGGCCAGAAATAGACCCAAATAAATACATATATAGCAAATAAGCATAAATGAAAGGATGCTTCGCAGCGTATGTCATTAGGAAAATTGCAAAATAAAACAACCATGAGATTCCACTACACACCTGTTAAAATGGCCAAAATCCCACACTGACACCACCAATGCTGATAAGGATGAAGAGCAACAGGAACTCTCTTTCATTGCCGACGGGAATGCAAAGGATACAGCCACTTTGGAAGACAGTTTCACGGTCTTCAACAAAACTAAACATATTCTTACCATAAGACCCAGCAATCATGCTCCTTGATATTCACCCAAATGAGTTGAAAACATGTCCACACGATAACTCCACATACATGTTTGCAGCAGCTTTGTTCATAGTTGCCAAACCCTGGAAGCAACTAAGATGTCCTTCAGTAGATGAATGTACAAATAGATTGTGGTACATCCAGACGATTGAATATTATTTAATGCTAAGAATAAATAGGCTATCAAGCAGTGAAAAGACCAGAGGAAACTTGCTTATTCCTAAGTGAAAGAAACCAGTCTGAAAGGCTATGTACTCAATGGTTCCAAGTATGTAACATTCTGGAAAAGCCAAAACTGTAGACAGTGAACAGGTCAGTAGTTGATAAGAGTAATAGGGAGGGAGAATGAAGAAGTGGAATACAAGCTTTGTGCAGTTGCAGTATCATAGCCGATGAGGTTTATCTGAGGCGCTATTATTGCTAAATGAAGAAGTGGAATACAGAAGCTTTTTAGGGCAGGACCAGTGCGATTCTATACGTGTCATTATACACTTGTCAGAACTATAGAACGTACAGCACCACAAGCGAACCCCAGTGTAAACCATGGACTTTGGGTGATTATGCTGTATCAATGTAGGTTCGCTGATTGTAGCAAACGTACTGGTCTGGTGCAGTTTGGATAGTGATGGACGCTGTGTGTAGGTGCAGGGCAGAGGGTATACGAGAACTTTCTGTACTTTTTGCTCAGCAGGCAGGACACCACAACAGAAGGCCACAAGCACTCAGAGGCCCTGCACCCCACTGCAGACCACTTGGACTTAATTTGGCCTGGTGATCAGCACACACGTTCATCCCCCATGCGCTTGCAACCTTCTCCAGGGTTGGGTCACAGAGACACCCTACCTGTGTGAGCCGGCAGTAGCAGCGTGTTGAAAAGGAGTCTCACTCAGAGTCCATTAATCCAGTGCCTCTAGGTTCTCATCAGCCCAAAAGCAGGTTGCAAACTGAGACATTTTAAGCAGGGGGTAGCATGATCATCCATTTTTAAAATATCACTCTGGCTGCTGACTAGATAAGAGATCTGAGTGGGAGGACATTGGAGGAAGGAACAAGAGGAGTTATTTTGTAGTCTTCAGTGAGGAGGACAGTAGTGGGGATAGAGGGTGGCAGAGGATATGGGAAGGAGAAGAAGCCAAGATATTTCACATTGGTGACTGTTTTAGTTCCTGAGAGCGCATGAGGTATTTGCCTTCTATCTAGGTTTCTAGTATGAACAACCGGGTGGATATAGTTCACTTCCTGACTGGGGATGAACGGAGGAGCTGGCTTGGTGGAAGAGTCATGAGTCCATCCATGAGCGTTGTCTCTAATGACATTGTCGGGATTAGTCATAGTGAACAGTTACCTTACTGAGAAGCCATGCTCCTCCAACCTCCCATCAATGGCTTATGAGGGTGTCCACTTATTTTCAGTTTCTTAAAATATTTTATTATTTGAGATAGAGTGGAAGGGAGTGAGAGAGAAAGAGAGAGAGAGCACCAGCTAGGAGCGAGGGGTAGAGGGAGAGGGAGAAGCAGACTCCCCACTGAGCAGGGAGCTCCCCGACTCCCAACATGGGACTCAATCCCAGGATTCCGGGATCATGACCTGAGCCCAAGGCAGAGGCTTCACCAACAGAGCCACCCAGGTGCCCTGAAACCAAAAATTTAAATGGTTTTCTCCAAAGGAATCTGTGTTCTAGCTATAGGACTGTAAACCTGGTTTGGAGAAAGATTAGGTACATGTTACGCTGGAGGTTTCAGGGACTGTAGGGACAAAGAACACTCTCAACAGCCTACTGAGGTCTCTCTGGTGTCCGGCCTGGGTGCCACTGCCAGAAACGCTTGCCCAAAGCTGTCCTGTGTCCAGGCCTCCTGCCCCAGCTGCCCATACCTGCTTCTTTCGTGTCCTGGCCCAACACCTTGGATTTGGGCTCTAGGGTCTGACCCCTGGTCTTCCCTGCCCCTGTGGATCCTCAGTGTCTTCTGGTAAAGCTCTCTGTAGCAAAACTTGCATTCCAGAAGCTGGCATCTAAAGTAACCCCTTATATTTAAGAAATCTGTTCTTGTTAACTATTGGCAGGAGGTGGGTGCCACCATCCTCCACCTCCGGGGAAGCCTGAGAGTCACTACCGCCAGAAGTCAGAGAATTGGGGAAGCCGACCCATTCTTAGCTTCTGTATCCTATTTTGACTCTAGAACTGCAATTCCATTCTGGTCTCTGAGGCACAGTTTGCACATTGCTGACTAGGCCAGGTCAAGGTGGGCAGCCCTGCTTGTTTCCTGCATATCGCTTCTGAGCCCAGATTGTATGTGAACCTGCCTGTCCCTTTACAGCAACCCTCTATCTGTTCATCTGTACAGTATCAGGTCTCAGAGCTGGGTAAGGAATGCAGGAATTCAAAACTACTGAAACTGTGGTTTGTCTTCTTCTCAAGGAACTCTACTTCTATCAGTTTCTCAGCTACAGGAATCGGAGTATCAGAGAGGCTGAGGTTATGTATCCAAGGCCATTTGACTGCCCTTCGTGTCAGCTTCATTGTGGCAGGTGAGCTGCAAGGCCGGTCTCTGAATCTGTGAGATAAGTTGGCGGGTAGCAGAGAAATGGCCAAAGGCATTTTGTCGTACATAAAGTCACGCTGCCCAACACTGCCGTGGGCTCTGGTCCTGCTTTCCCTTCCTGTGAGGAAGGAAACGGGGGTATTTCCACCTCCCATTGTAGGATTCCGTACAAAATAATCTTGTTGCCATTTTAGCCAGGGCGGTGTGGGCTCACAGAAGGAGCCCTTCGGAAGAATTGTGGATGTAAATGGGACAGAGGGGAATCTTCCACTGCAGAAGCCAGAGAGCACCACAGGAGAAGGGCTAAGAACAGGGTCTGAACAGTAAACAGGCTGGTGAAGTCCACTTGAGTGATTCAGATGCCGAGGTGGAGAAATTTGTCAGATCTGAGGCGTACTTTCCAAAGGATGGTGGCTTCAGCTGCACACAATCATGCAGATCTTTTAAAATGTGTGAAAATGCTTGGAGGGTCCTGGACTGGACCTTTTCCCAAGAGGAGGACTTTGAATTTGACCAGAATTTTTCTTTTTTTTGAAGATTTTATTTATTTGGGAAAAAGCGAGAGAGCAAGCACAAGCAGGGGGAGAGAGAGAAGCCGACCCCCGTTGAGCAGGGATCCCTCCCTCCTGCCCCCCACTGCCCCCCCCCACCCCACCCCCGGCCTTGACGAGGACTTGATCCCAGGAGCTGGGATCATGACCCAAGCAGAAGGCAGATGCTTCACCCGATGGAGCCACCCAGGGGTCCCTGACCAGAAATTTTTTTTTTAAGATTTTATTTATTTATTTATGAGAGACACAGAGAGAAAGAGAGGCAGAAACACAGGCAGAGGGGAGAAGCAGGCTCCATGCAGGGAGCCCAATGTGGGACTCGTCCTGGAACTCCAGGATCATGCCCCGGGCCAAAGGCAGGCACTAAATTGCTGAGCCACCCAGGGATGCCCCGCATGACCAGAAATTTTCAAAGCGAATCATGAATCATGACATAAGGAAGAGCAAGGATGTCTACATGTGTCTAGGTGGTGGGGAGGGGGCTGCAGAATGTCTCTTGTCAATGGGGCTCGGAAGCAGTGGCCTCTCCATAGAGGTCAAGGGATTTGGGATTTATCTTGAGGTCAAGCAAGCACTGATTTACTGATATTTCATCATACCCACAGATAAGCAAGAGAAAGTTTTCTAAAAATGCCTGCCTATTTTACCAAAAGAGAAAATGTCACCTGTCCACATTAGGAACATTCTCCTACATAACTTCCACAAGCACGTCCCCGTCCCTGTCTTCCCACCTGTTGACATCACCATGATGTGACCCAAGAAGGTGGGAAACAGGAAATAGCTAGAGACAGGACTAGTATCATCAAGAGGGTACCAAAGGCAAGTCAGATATTTAACAATACTTAGAATTTCAATTTTCAAGGGATTAGAACACATTCTCTTTTTAAAGGACAGTTTAATGAATGGGGTGAGGTAGGGGTAAGGATTTGTATCACCCCAAGACTCAACAGGGCAGGCACACACAGGAAGAGGGATCTTTAGGGAGATGCCGACTTTTCCCAGGAAGGACCTAATCACCTTGTTCTAATAGACTCAGAACAGTACCGTGGACGATGATACAGGGCTGGACGCCGGCCATGGAGATGGGGATGGGTTAACACCAAAAAAAAGCATCGCTGAGTCAGGGTCCTGAGCCCGTGCCGCAGATGCGGAGTGGATATTGGCGGGTCAGGTGGATGCCTGCACTGACAAACTCATCACAAGGGTGCATCTTCTGCATTCCAGTCTAGAGACTTCAAGGCAGGGCAGTGGCCGAAAATATTTGGATCTTCAACCAAAAATGTTTACAAATTCTGCTAACTTTTAATACAGAAATATTTGACCATAGAGAGGCAAAAAATAAAAGCCCCAACCAACTTTTTGCCCCTTTTCCCAAGTAAACCAGAGCCTCTGGAGCTGTGTCACTGCTGTGGCCACTCTTGCGACTTTGGCATATTTCACTGCAGTGATTCTTGTGCAGACATCACTTAGAATATTAGAGTAGTTCTCCCGTGTGAATGTTGTTGGACCAGTAGAATCTTGAGCTTGTGGGGAGAGGTTTAAGATCCTGTATTCTAACCCTGTGTCTTCCAGAGCCCCCAGCTTTTTTTTTTTTAATTTTTATTTATTTATGATAGTCTCACACAGAGAGAGAGAGAGGCAGAGACACAGGCAGAGGGAGAAGCAGGCTCCATGCACCAGGAGCCCGACGTGGGATTCGATCCCGGGTCTCCAGGATCGCGTCCTGGGCCAAAGGCAGGCGCCAAACCGCTGCGCCACCCAGGGATCCCAAGAGCCCCCAGCTTTTAAGGAGGCAGGCTTGCTGCCCTGTGCACTTGGATCTAAGGGCTGGGGTTGGGGCTTCCAGCTGCTGCCTGGGGGGTGAATATTCAAATATAGTCAAAAATCAAGAGATGCTATGCGAGGAGAATGGGCTGGGACACAGGACCACTAGGACAACATGGGGGGTGCCGGTTCAGTCACCTACCAGTCACCTACCAGTCACCTAGGTAGGGGCCTACCAAGGGGCCAAGAGCAGTATAAGCCACACCTGCAGAGAAGTAAGGTCATTCTGCAGGCGGGACTGTGAGGGATTTGGCCTCTCCCCTGTGACCCCCATCACCTGTTTCTTTGGTGCCCATTCTGTGCTAATCTGCCCAAAGAAGGTGCAGAGATCTGCTGTCTTCATGAAACCGATGCCGAGTCCAGGGTTCACAGCAGAAGTGGCCCATGGGCAGAGAAGCAGGAGTGGACACCACCATCCTGGGGTGTAAGGGGATCACAGCCACCCCCGCGGTGGACAGAGAGGCCTTCGCTCTGCTCCTTACCGCACACAGCCCAGCAGCCCTGAACTTTGGACTCCAGCCCGCCCTCTGCTGCGTCCCTAGCCTGGGGAATGGGGGGTGGGGTGTGAGGCCAGCAATGCTGCCCTGGCTCTGCAGGTGGCAGGGGGGCTCCCCGGAGGACCAGTCTCCAGGGTTCAGGGTCCACCGGGCCCAGTCAGCAATGGGGAGCAAACAGGCTGCCTGGCCTCCGTCCTAAGCGCCCCGCCGGGAGGTGGGGAATCAGGTGTAGGCTGGGTGTGGGCGTGAAGACCGCCGGCCCTGCAGGGGCAGGGGGGCGCTGGGCGGCCGGGGCCTGCTATGCTGCGTGCACACACCCGTGCACATGGGCAAGTGTTCTCCCTGCGCAGACCCAGCTGCCTTTCTGTCCCACGAGGACACCTGCACACAGGTGCATGTGCGCTTCCCCGCGCGTGCACCCAGCGGCCTTTCTTCCTCGCTGTGCGTACAGCCACTCAGACACGCGGCTGGCCTCTACCCGTGCGTGCACACCCCTCCGCCCCTCTCCTCCTGGGGCGTGCACGCCTGCACGCGCACACCCGCCAATGCGCTCGTGCACACGCACACACCTGGCCTCCCCTCTCCCTCGCGCACAGCTGCGCACGGACACCCGGCCCCGCACCCCAGCTCTGCGCTCCTCCGGCCCTTCGGTGAGTGCGCGCGGCGGCCCGGGCACGCTCGCGGCTCCCTCCAGGTGTGCGCACACCTCGGGCCCCTCTCCGGGCGCGCGCACCAAGCCTCGCGGCGCCGGCCTTCGCGTCCCCGGCCCCGGCCCGGCCGCGCCCAGCGCGCACGCGCGCACGCACCCGCACCCGCGCCCGCGCCCGGCCCATCCCCCTCGGCGCGCGGGCCGGCGGCGGGAGGACCAGGAGGGCGGCGAAGGCGCGAAAAGGCGCGCAGGCGCGCTGCGGGAGCCGGCCCGCCGCACACGTCACGTCGCCGCGCCGCGCACGTCACGCCGCCCGACGCCCGCTCGCAGGGTGAGCCCCGCGCGCCGGCGCCTCGCAGGGCTGGGACCCCGGGGCCGAGCGCGCCGCCGGGACCCCCGAGTCTGCGCCGGAGCCTGCCAGGTGCGGCCGCCGGGGTCCCCGGGGGGCGCGGGCGCGCGGGGCTCGCCCCGGTGCCGCCGCCGTCCCGCCGCGTGTGCGCCCCGGGCCCCTGGTCCCCCGCGCCCGCGCAGCCCTGGGGGCTCACGGCCGGCCCGGCCCGGCGGGGCGGGGGCGGGGCGGGGGCGCGGGGGGCCCGGCGGGGCGCGAGGCGGGGGCCGGGGTCGGCCGGGCGCGGCGCGGGGTGGGGGCGGCGCTGACCCGACTGCCGGTTCCGGCGCGGGAGGCGCGGGAGGCGCGGGAGGCGGCGGCGGCGGCGGGTGACAGGCCCGCGGGCCGGAAGCCCACCTGTCACGGCGGGGCGCGGGCGGGGCGGGGCGGGGGCCGGGGCCGGGCCTTTGTGCGGACCGGGAGGCTGTACCTGCGGCCGGCGGCGGGGCGGCCCCTGCCCCTAGGGCGGGCCGCGGGGCAGCGGCGCTGGGGGCGTTGAGAGCTTCTTTGCCGGGTTTTCGTTCTTACTCATCCCTTCTCGTCTTTCCGTTTTTCTTACCAGAAAAATCAGTTTTCTTCTGTGGGGGGTGAACATCCATAGCATCGATCTCACGGATCTGGTAACATGGCCAAAGATGTAAGTACGCGCGCTGCGTGCGGCGGCCACGGCCCTTGCTTCCCGTGGCTGCTCGGTGCAGGCCCTGGAGCGCACGGAGGAGCCGGGGGTGCTGGGGGTGCCCGCGGTGCCTGGCGGGGCTGGGGGGCTCGGGGGTGCCCAGGGGGGCGGGGGGTGCCTCGGGGTCCCCTGCAGCCCGCAGGCCCCTCAGCGACACCAGCGGCTCCTGGAGCCCTCGGGCCGTGCTAACCTCTGCCGCTGAATATTTGTGTGGGGCCGCGGCTGGTCATGCACGCGTGTTCCCTGAGCACCTGTCTGTGGGGAGTTTGGCCACGTTTCTTTTGCTTCAGAAAAGTGCCATTTGGTGACTATTGAAATGTGAAAAATTCTCCGTTAGCTTTTCCCGTAGTTGTCGTGAAACCGTGGAACGTGGAATATGTCGAATGACTTTTTGAAGCTCGTACCAAGAAACGGGCATCTAGGTCCCAAAACAGCCTGTTGGAGGGGTGGTGCGGTTCTTTGCCGCACTCTGTGATGTCGGCCGGCCTGGGGTGGTCCTGCCCCGTAGGGCTCCTCAGAAAGCCCTGTTGTCTGAGGACGCGGCTATTCAGTATTTGTTGCAGAGAGTTGGAGACGAAGCCCAGAGGACCTGCATCTCCCTGAAACCCGAGATGCGCTACAAGTGTGTCTCCTCTCTGCGGAACCCAGCCATGTGTGTTAAGCCATCATTTCAGGCATTTTACCATTTTTCAAAAAGCTTCATTGAAGGCATGCCCCGTGCCCAGCCACTGTTGGGCATGCACTGCTGTTAGGCTCCTGCCCTCCAGCTCTGGGTTTCCTTGGCAGAGAGCACGTGAGTATGTACATGCACCCTGTGTGCTGTGGTTTGACTTAAAGTCATAATCTGTACACAAGGGGAGGTTGAGGTTATCACCTCTGGTCATGTTTGTTGATGACTGTGCCCTGGTCTCTGGTGTTCATTCCCCAAAGATGCCCGGCCGGCGGTGTATGCTCAGTAACATGAAGTAGGCGTCTCAGCGGGAGCCTCTGTTGGCCGGGTGCTCTGGGCTGTGCGCTCCGGGGAGGCCCGTTTATTTTCTTCCTTAATGGACTATGGAGGCCTCTTGGAGCCTCTGGTGGTATCTGCTGTCTCCTCCAATGGTCACTTCTACAGAGGCCACCTCTGCAAAGTGCACAGTGTCCCTGCAGCTAGGTTGGGGCGTCTGTTGCAGTGTGGAAAGTGACACTCTGGAGGGTGGGGTAGCTCAGGCCGAGAAACGGTGTGAGAAGAAGCAGAGTGAAGTGCCTCCCTGTCCTGAGAGCTGTGGACGGCAGGTATGGCTGGAACCAGGGTTCACCAGGGCTGGTGGGTTGGGTTGGAATGGGGAGTGTGGTCCACGGGAAGGCATTCGGCCTTGTCTCTGGCCGCCTTGTTTTTTTTAAGTAGGGGTATGATATGTGAGTTTGGAAAGAAGACTGGCAGCCAGTGTCAGGGGAAGCAGCAGTAGTTAATTTAGACAGTGGCTCTGCAGTTTGAGCTAAGTGGAAGGTCAAAGCCCATAAGCAGGGGTGGGAGGTGAGCCCTGTGAGCTGAGGGGGGTGGGCTGGAAGGCTGGAGGGGGCTGCAGTTAGGTTCTGGGGGGTGGGGTCACAGTGAAGGAAGACAAAAAGGGGTCAGCCAGGCAGATTTTGGTCAAGAGGATACGGGGAAAATGGTGTGGTAGCTTCCTACCTCCAGGGAGGTCCAGGGACACCACCCACCGGCTGGGGTCGCTAGATGGCTTGAGTGTGTCGACTGGGAGTGATGGGGTGGTGGGTGTGGGCAGGCCTTAAAGGGCAGGAGTCAGCCCTTGAGGGAGGGGGCTGCCAGCTAGAGAGGGCCTAGGGAGGGCAGCAGGCCTGGGGTGGCAATGGCCATGCTGACCTGTGAGCTGGGGGGCCACGCTGTGGCGCTGGGCAGGCATCTGGGCATGCAGACCACTGCTGCAGGCTGATCCCCTGAACTGTGCCCGGTGGAGGGGCCTGATGTCATTTTCTGGGAAGATCGGTATCTTTTTGCTCATCCTGTTGGAGGCATGTCTCAGTACGGAATTGACATGAGCAAGGCCCGCTGGTTTCTGTGTGTGGTGCATCTGCCTTAGTTCTCAGCACATGGGGACAAGGTGGAAATTCCTGCGTCGAAGCTGACCTGCTTGTTTTGTTCATACGTCCATCTTGTCCATCCTTTGCTATTTGCCAAGTGCCCAGGCCCGGCAGAGAGTGAGCCGTGCCATTCGGGTGCTCTCATAAAGCTTGCAGTGGCAGGAGATGGCAAATGAGTGGGGGTGCTGGGGCATGGGGGGACTGAGGGGTTGGGGGGTGCCGGGGGCAAGGAGGAAGGGGCAAGAGTGCTGGGGCAGGAGGGGAGTGAGGGGCAGAGGGGCTGACGGGGGCTGGGGGCTTGGGACGGCCAGGGGTCGAGGGGTAGAGGGTGGATGGAGGAATGGGTACACTGAGGGCAGGTGGGGTGGTGGGCTGGGGGTGGAGGCCCCTGGGGAAGCAATGCTGTTGTCACTGAAATGGGTGACGGGGAGAGCATGGATCTGGAGCCTAGCTGCTTTGGCACTGACTGTACCTTGTGTCTTCTGTTTCTAGAGAACAAATAAATATTTCTGTATGTTTTAAAAGGGTATCTAGACAAAACACTGTCATTTTTTTTGGCTAAAAAAACCCTTGCATCTTCTAACAACACGTAAAAATAAGCCCGATTCCTCGGTGATGAATCGCTAGTATTTCATTTTGCAAGTGCGTCTCCTCACCTGGAAGTGTGTGTGACTGGTGGGCAGGTCCCTGTGTGCCCTCCTGCTTCCCTGGCTTGACTCTGGCCCGACCAAGGGCTGTGTGGCCTGGGGCAGTGTGTCAGGATGGAGACCCCCTCTTGCCTGTGTCCTGGAAGCTGGCAGGGAGGCAAGGGCTGAGTGGGTCTTTGACGTTTATTTACTGGGATTATGTTGGTTGTATGCTGGCGATGAAAAATTCAAATGGTACAAATCCAAAGTCTAAGTATTCATACTTGGGTGGAGGAGAGAAAGCTCAGATGGTACAAAGCACAGTGTGGAAGTGACCAGGATCCTCCACTCTGTCACTCCCAGAAGTGACCATGAGTAATAGTTTTGGGGTTTACTTCCAGAATTTAATCTAAGAATATTGTAGGTACTGGGCTCTGGGACAGGAGTCCTCTGGCTGTAGAGACTGGCCGCCTCGTGAGAGTGGTCCTCCTGCAGTCCTGGACAGCCTTGGGGGCAACACCCAGGGGTCAGTGCAGCCAGCAGAGTACTGCCTTGGGGTCTCCCACCAGGGCTCCCATGGGACCCCCTGGTGGCACGTAGGCTGCCCCTCTGGGCTCAGCCCCGAAGCGTGGGGTCTTCCTTAGATGATCATTGTGGGCAGTGACGTGGCTTTCATGCAGAGTCTTGACTGGGTAAGGTACATGGGGACATTTCAGTTGCCACTCTGGGACACCGTGGGTCTTGGTTTCCACAGCCATGGACCTGTCCCTCCGTCCTGGGGTCTCATCACCCTGGGAAGTGAAAAATGTAGATTATGTACTGATCCATGAAGGTAGGTATCTGAATTTTGTTTTGTGCCAACCAAGGTTCCCGGGGCTATAGATCACAGTTGGGGAGGTTCAGCAGCCTGAGAAGACAGTTACATTTTCAGCCCTGAGAAAGGCTCTAGATGTAAATATCAACTTTAGGGAAGATAGAGAAATTGTTGTTTAAACATGCTCATTTGAGAAGTTGCCGTTGTGTGCAGTAGGAAGGGGAAAACATCTGATGTGATTGTGTGCCTGTGTGTGAGCCGTGTGCATTGCTGTGTGTGTACGTGTGGTGTGCACGTCTGTGTGTGAGCTGTGTGTGCACATGTAGCGTGCGTGCACATGTGTGTGCCCATGTGGTGTGTGTGTGTTGTGGTCCCACAGGGGTTTGTGTCCTTCCTCAAGGTCACAGGCGGAGCCCGAGTCCCTCGTGAGCACCAGAGGGGAGACTGTGTTCTTGTCTTTTTCCAGTGCTGTGAAGGTTTGTGAAGAACAGGGAGGTGCCCACTTGGTCTGTAAACTTACAGAGGTGCTTTTGAGGGGGATGCCGGTATGTGCAGTGGCCCTTCCAGCATGGCCCCACCCCTGCAACTTGCAGGGGTGGGAGCCCGAGCACTGAGGGCAGTGCAGTGGCAGCTCCTGGTGAAGGAGGTGGTGTGTAAGTCCCTCTGCAGTGTGTGGCCTCCATTTTGAAAGCTGGTCTGTGACTTCACTTGGTGTTCTGTGAGTTTATGGAAAATTCTCTTAACCAGTGTTATGTGAGAGCCGAAGACCAAGGAATAATGCGTTCCATGTAAGTTTTGGAGGGATGATATAATGAGGCCTGCTTTAATACTGCTAGGAGACTAATGAGCTTATCTAAAAATACACGTACTGAGTATGAGTTTTCAGACCCAGACCTCCATGGTGAAATGAGGGTGGGAGAAATAAACGTGGTAAAGTAGTAACGTGGTTTCCTTCAGTTTGGATGCAGTGAGTTGTGGGGTCCGGTGCTCCTTCATGAAGCAGTGACATCGTGTCGGACAGGAGAGGGGAGTGTGTGGGGTGCATGCAGGTTATGAAACGAGGAGGGCCACGGTGGCATGCTTGCTTTTACATAGGCTTCTCATGTTTCAGAATTCATGGCTTTCTGTGTGGAATGGCATTGGAAAAACTCTGGGATGGGATTATAAGCAGAAAGCTACAGCTCCATCAGAAGTGTTGCTGTGGAGCATCTTGCTGTAAAACAGGTGTTGTATGAATGAATACCTTGCACAAAACTCAAAAGATAAAATGGGGGGATCCCTGGGTGGCTCGGCGGTTTGGCGCCTGCCTTTGGCCCAGGGTGTGATCCTGGAGTCCTGGGATCGAGTCCCACGTCAGGCTCCCGGCATGGAGCCTGCTTCTCCCTCTGCCTGTGTCTCTGCCCCACCCCCCCCTCTCTATCATAAATAAATAAAATCTTTAAAAAAAAAAAAAAAGGGATGTCTTTATCACATTATCAGTTCTGTGCTCTTGTTTTGTCTCAGAGCCGTTTGGAAATGGGCCTGTGGTATTTGTGTGCGGCCTGGCTGGCAGTGGACTCCTTGATGCTTTCCACACAGAGCCTCCTTCCTTCCTCCCTCCCTTCCTCCCTTCCCTCCTTTCCTTCTTAAGATTTTTATTTATTTGACAGAGCAGGTATAAGCAGGGGGAGGGACAGGAGAGAGGGAGAAGCAGTTGCTCCACTGAGCAGGGAGCCTGAAGCAGGACTCGATTCCAGGACCCTGAGATTATGACCTGAGCTGAAGGCAGATGCTCAATCGATGGAGCCCCCCAGGCACCCTGAGCCACCTTTCTGAAAACCTCTTCTCTTTACTGTTTGAAACCTAAATGTAGAGCAATAAGGAAATTCTCATTCAGAATCGATACCTGGCTTCTCCTGCGTTCAACTTTGTATTGTCTGTTGGAGGGACGGGGTTTGCAGGGAAGAGTGGGGGGGGGCGGTCTGAGATGGTGTAGGGCCACCCAGCAGGTGCTTGCCGAGCGGGCATCGTTTGGGCTATGGGGTGTCTGTGCTGGCCAAATTAGAGGTGGGACCCCCTGGGCACCTGCTGACTCAGTGTCGTGTGGCAGGCCTGTCTTGTGGGGAGGTGTGTGCAGTCCTCAGGGCCATGCTGGATTTAGTGCGTGTGCGTGGATACGGCATGTTGGGGAGTTGTAGACGGTCGGCTTTCATTGAAAACATGACGTAAAATGGGAAATGGGATGATGCAAACCTAAACACATCATTTTAAATCCAAGCCAGTATTTCTTCACTCCCCAGTCCTTTGCTTTGGAGAGAAAGCTTTCTCAGCCCACTTGAGTGTCTTCCCTCAGCTGAACGTGATAGCCAGTGTTGGTGTCTGTCCATCAGATACCACATCAGCCTTCTAGAGTATTTGTAGTATTCCCGGGTTTTAGTAATAAAGAGGTGTTTAGGAGTGCACACAGCCAAGCGTGAGCGTCCCACCTCACCCACTGAGCCGTCCATGTCCACTCGGAGAGGGTGGGATGCTCCTCCATCCCACTGTGTGGGCGCGCCCTAGGTCCCCAGCCTCCAGCTGTGGGGTTCCAGTGCTTTCTTCTCTCTGCTTGGTGCCAACCTGTGATGACTTCAGGGATAAGTTCTTGGACGTGCAACTGTGCGTGGCCACGGGCAGGCATGTGTGCACGTACCTGTGCTGTCTTTGAGACATTATAACTTTTCAAAATGATTGTGCCAGTTTTTTTTTTTTTTTTTTTTATTCATAGAGACAGAGAGAGAGAGAGAGGCAGAGACACAGGCAGAAGGAGAAGCAGGCTCCATGTAGGAAGCCCGATGTGGGACTCGATCCCAGGTCTCCAGGATCATGCCCCGGACTGAAGGCGGCGCTAAACCGCTGAGCCACCTGGGCTGCCCTGATTATGCCAGTTTGTACTGAGTTTCATCAGGTGGTAAAGGAGAGCTCATTGTCACGACATTCAATTTGGTGGTCACAGTTTAAAAGCCCAGAAAACTTGTACCATTTGGTAGGTAGAATTTTAAATTGTGTTTTGTTTTAATTTTTTATTTATTTATTTTTAAAGATTTATTTATTTATTTATGATAGACAGAGAGAGAGAGAGAGAGAGAGAGGAGGCAGAGACACAGGAGGAGGGAGAAGCAGGATCCATGCTGGGAGCCCGACATGGGGCTCCATCCTGGGACTCCAGGATCACACCCTGGGCCAAAGGCAGGCGCTAAACCGCTGAGCCACCCGGGATCTGTGTTTTGTTTTAGTTTGCATTTCTTGATATAGAGATTGAATATTTTCCTTTTAAAGCATGTTTCTCTGTGAATTGATGAGCATGTCCTGAGCTCATTTTCCTAGTCCAGTGTCTGTTTCCTATTGATGTACATCCACTCTTTTTAGATTAAGGTTGTTA
Source organism: Canis lupus dingo (assembly GCF_003254725.2). NCBI lineage: Eukaryota > Metazoa > Chordata > Mammalia > Carnivora > Canidae > Canis > Canis lupus. Next base: position 60,995,398 of record NC_064264.1, read on the forward strand.
AACCTATGTTCATTGTTCCATAGGAAAATGTTAATAGTAGGTTTGCTTAGGTTTGCCTTTGTCATTCTAGCAACAGATTTTTTGTTTTGTTTTTTTTTTAAAGATTTTATTTATTCACGAGAGACAGAGAGAGGCAGACACACAGGCAGCGGGAGAAGCAGGCTCCATGCAGGGAGCCCGATGTGGTTCTCGATCCCAGGATTCTAGGATCATGCCCTGAGCCAAAGGCAGACGCTCAACTGCCGAGCCACCCAGGTGCCCCGTTTTTAGGTAGTTTAAATGTTTGTCCTGTGTTTGATTGGCTAATATGTATTTGTTCATCTTCATTTAGTGTGATCCTGAGGACTCTCTGCGGTCCAGGCTTAGGACAGTGGCTGGTGTTTTTGTAACTTCCTGAGTCTTGTGACAGTGCAACATAAGTATAGCCCATCAGGCCTGTTCAGCCTGGGGCAAGATCTTCCTTCCTCTGTCTGGAAGTGTTAATGAAAGATGAGTGGATAAAGAAGATGTGGTCTATGTATACGATGGAATATTCCTCAGCCATTAGAAACGACAAATACCCACCATTTGCTTCGACGTGGATGGAACTGGAGGGTAGTATGCTGAGTGAAGTAAGTCAGTCGGAGAAGGACAGACATTATATGTTCTCATTCATTTGGGGAATATAAAAAATAGTGAAAGGGAATAAGGGGAAAGGAGAAAAAATGAGTGGGAAATATCAGAAAGGGAGACAGAACATGAGAGACTCCTAACTCTAGGAAATGAACTAGGGGTGGTGGAAGGGGAGGTGGGCGGGGGGTGGGGGTGACTGGGTGACGGGCACTGAGGTGGGCACTTGACGGGATGAGCACTGGGTGTTATTCTATATGTTGGCAAATTGAACACCAATAAAAAATAAATTTATAAAAAAAAAAAAGTAGTGTTAATGACCTGGACTGCCTCGGAGGGCTCTTCTGTTTCTTTTGTTTTATTTGATTTTCAGAAAAATGAGGATTTGAGTGAAAACATCTGAGTGCACCTGTATTGACAGACCCTCAGTCCTTGTTTATGGGAGGGAGGTATTTATGTGGGAGATCATCCTGTAGATTTGTCCCGAGGCTGAGTGTGGGGGCTACGTATGAAGCCCTGCATGAAAGAAAAAAAAAAAAAAAGCCCCGCACGGCTCTGATGCGGTGAACCTGCTAACCCAGGTCATCCAGAAGCTATTTGTTCCTGGCTGTTGTTAGTACATCAGCATTTCTCAAACCTGTTCTTTTTTGGGATTTAGCTACTTTGTTTGTAATGATATACAGCATAAAAGATGAGTGTTTACCTTGATATTGTCTAAGTAACCTCCCAGTAGGATGGCTGTGGATCTTGAGGTATCTTGTCCTGGTTTTGGGGTGCCCTGATGTGCCCTCCCCCAGCATGAGCACCAGCTTGGGCAGGAGGGAAGTCACAAAATTAAACAATCTCATGGGGTTTTGTAACTGCAGAGAGCTTTGAAATGCTGGCCTGTACCTGGGTGTTAGAGCACTTCCCAGCAGGAAGTAGAGGCTCCTGAGTATACCATCCTCCTGTGGACATACCCCCTCTTCCTCCTTCATGGAGCTGCACGGGGGTGGGAGCATTGAGGAGGTGGTCAGTGTCTGATGCCTGAGGCCCTGACATCTTTGCATCCTAGGTTGTTGTTGAGTGACGCGTGCCTCCGTGTGGACTGTAGGAACTATGCTCACTCTGTACTTCAGAGCACCCCTTCCCCTGGGAAAGGAGAGGGTCCACCTGGGCCCCAAGGAGCTGCCCTGGAGGCTTTGAAGGACCGGGGTCCTCTTGAAACTCCTGGCTCTGGTCACTTGGGTTTTGTTGATAGGGAAGTCGGGTTCTTTCTGAGAGAAAGTGCTCTGCAGTAACTTCTCCAAGAGAGAAGTCAGAGTAGCGTGTTTTTAAATTAGCCAGTAAAATAAAGATGGTCCATGAGCAGACAGGGCTCTGTTACTCCCAGGAGAGGCCTGCAGGCCTGGATCCCACCACCCTCCACATGGAGCCGTGGGACTACGGGCATTTCCTGGAAATGATTTCTGACCAGGACAGAGGCCATGATTCTGAGCGGACCCACATGGCTTCTCCAGGGCTTGGTGACGCGTTGGTAAATAGGGTGACAAGTGTCCTGTCCCTTTTTCAGGGCAGCAAAGATTAGAGGGCTGGCATATCACATGTCCCACCCCGTCTGGCAGCACTTGGACAGGTTCTCACAGTAAGGTGGAGGGCGTTGAAAAACTTGGAGCTCATAGAAGGTCCTCGTAGACGCTCTCCGCAGCTGCAAGCAGTTGGTCCAGTCAGCTCTGGGAGAGGACCCCCTCCTGGTGTGGCTGAGGGACCAGCTCCTTCTTAGGGCTTGAGCTTGGGAACCGAGTTGGGGTGCAGGGGGCAGAGACTGCCAGAGACAGGGTGTAGGGGATGCTGCTTCGCCATTGGGCGCCCAGGGTCTGCAGCCCCGTCCAGCCGCATGCCTCTCCTCACCCTCAGTCTCTCCATAGACAGCTGTGTGCCCCACATTCTCCAGATTGCCCTGACTAGTTGGACGAATTGCATGGGAGGTGGGCTGCAGGAACTCTCAGACTCTGGGGCAGGCCCATCAGAAGGGTGGGTGTGGGGCAGTTCAACAGCATGGACTTTGGTTAAGGAGAGAGCACTCGGTATGGCCATCTGGTTGGTTCAGACCTTGTCATTATAAAGAAGGTGGACTCCTGGTGTACTGGGGGTGACTTAGTGATGAATTGCAGCCCAACCTGCCATTTGGAGACCCTGTCAGGCCCTGTGAGCAGCCTCCCCTGCTCAGCAGGTGTGAAAATGCAGTATGTAACATGTGCAGCTGCTTAGCAGGTTGGCTACAGGAACGCCAGAAAGTGAGATGTAGGCAAATATTTAAAAATTGTTTTGCAGCCATGTTATATCTTCCTGAGACTTTGTATTTTTGCATGCTCTAGAATAAATTTGACAGTTTTCTGGCAAAAAGGCAAAGGGTGAAGTGCAGAGTGCAGTCAGATAAGGAGGAAAAGCAGATGCTGTGGTTCTGGCTGCGTGTGTCTAGGAAGGGTTGTAACTCTGGGAGAGTAAGAGAGACAAATCCAGGGAGAAACACAGAACCTTGTGTTTTGGTGTGACTAGGAGGCAATTGGCTACCTGTGCTCTTTGAAGCGGGGTGGGGATGGTAGTTCATTGATTCCGCATTTGGTTGACATTTGGGTCCAGCTGGGTGGGTGGAGTGGGGCAGAGGTGGATGGAGACAGTTTATCCTGTGTCTCAAGTGATGGTGCTGAAGCCAAGGGGTATGGGCGTTCCTGCACGGAGTGGAATCCAAGTAATGGGGGATGCTGGGAGGTTTGCCTCCACTGCTGAGTTCAACTGTACTGACTGGTTAGGGGCCGGGGCGGCAAGAACGACTCAAGTCTACTTGGCTCCTGGCAGAGCGCCCACGTGCTCACTGAAACTTCAGAAATCTTGGTCACAATACCCTCCCCCCCCCCCCCCCCGCCCCGCCCCGCCCCGCCCCGCCCCAGTCTATCTCACCTGTGCCTCACCCTTTCCCCTCAACTTACTGGGATTGGCAAATTTGACTCCTCCCTCCCGGGTCGCCCTGACCGTGGACTTGAGGCTCTCTCTTGAGAGTCTGGGTTTCTTATGGCAGCTCACTGGAGTGCCCTCCTGGTGTGAGCCGCTCCTTTTCCTCTTCAAACTTGCCCTTCTACTCTCCAGCCACCACTGTCCTGCCTGTGGCTCAGGGCCAGCATTCTGTGACCTTCCATCCTGCTCTGTCTGGTCTGTGGACATGGGCCTCTGCTCCATTGGCTCTTCTACTATCTTGGTTTCATTTCTGTGGTTCCCCCTCTGGGTCCTGACCTCCCATCTAGGCTGCATCCTTACCCGTCCCTTATCATCTCTAGATCTTGTTACCCTTGGGACCCCACATGCTTTGTTTTATCCAGCCTTATGCTTTATCTAGTTACAGAACACTAGTGTTTCAGTAAGAACTGAAAGGATAGCAGAAAGCCAGCAGTTACTAAAAGTCATAGTCCAGGTGACTCTACTGTCAATACTCTGGTGGTGATTTGCGGGGGTAACTCCCAGGTGTGTGTTTAAACTTGCACATCTATTGTACAGTTTGATGTAAATGAACTTCCACATTCTGTTCCCTGCTGTCTTACTGCACAGCTTCTCCTAGATACACTGGTAACTATAAATATAAATAAGATAATACTTTCGTGGAACATTTGAGACCGATGTGCAAGTGCAGAGAGAATATGGTGGTGACCTCCTGCACCCCATCCCCATCCTGAGTAATCTTGCTTGTGGCTGTTTATCTGTGTCTCCGCCTGAGTGATTGTGAAGCTGGTTACAAACATGTTGCCTCCTCATTAAGTATTCTGGTGTGTATCTCTAAAAATACCCAAAATAATGCACAATAGTTTGTTAGTATTGTTGGAGAGCTAGTGTCTGGGGATGTGAACGATTCGTGTCAGTGTCAAGCTAGTATTTTGTTTGGATGTGTTCATGTATTTTGGTTCTGCTGATGGGCATTTAGTTTGTCTTCAGGAGCTTCCTCCTCTGTAAGCACAGTTGGGACAAGCACCCTTATTGGCAGGCTCTTGCAGTGGCACTTTGTGGGCAACCTTGGAAGTATGCTGGCGTCTCTGTGGGGCAGGCAGATTGGGTGGAGGCAGGAGGGCCAGCTCACTGTGCTGTTTACGGCAGGGGTGCTGGATATAGTGCTCCTACTTGTATCATTTCTACTTTATTCTTTTGTCCACTTGGAACCGTTTTTTATGTGATAAACTGTAACTCTACCTTATAGTTTTTTTGCGTAGTGTGCTGCCTCCAGTTGCTTTGTGAGATTACTGTGGTGCCTTTTTTAAAAAAAATTTTTTATTGGAGTTGATTTGCCAACATTTAGCATAACACCCAGTGCTCATCCCACCAAGTGCCCCCCTCAGTGCCCATCACCCAATCACCCCAACCCCCCACCCACCTCCCCTTCCACTACCCCTTGTTCGTTTCCCAGTGTTAGGTGTCTCTCATGTTCTGTCACCCTCACTGATATTTTCATTCATCCACTCTCCTTTCCCTTTATTCCCTTTCACTAATTTTTATATTCCTGTGGTGCCCTTTCTGTGCAAGGACTGGACTGGCGGCAGGTGGGGAAGGCAGGAAAGTGCGCAGAGTTGAGGAGGGCTCTGGCTTAGGCAAGTCCTCATGCCCTGCTCAGTCAGTGTTTCTTGTTTCTTGGCTCACTCAGGCCACCTGGAAGTGTGCTGCTATTGTCCAGTTTGGCTGCAGCTGCACTGGCTTCCAGTCTAGGACCTGAAGAGTCCCAATACCTTGAGGTCCCTGTGGGCAGGACTGCATCTGAGCTCTCTCACCTGGTCCGTGGTGGGGTTCGTGCACTTCTGGGCTGCGGTGGGGGGGTTGCCTTGAGTTCCCTGCCTTGTGGGCCTGCTGCGGGGTAGCTTGTGTTGCCAGAGCAAGGGAGCAGCAGGGGAGAGAGAGGGGGAGGGTTGGAGTGAGATCCACAGACACACAGGGAGAGAGAGACGAGCCAGCAAGACCCAGCTCCTGAAACCTGACCTGGCCTTTGCAGATCCCATCACTAGGTCAGGCCTCACTCATGGAGAGGGGATTAGGTGGTTCCCCCTTACCTCCCACCCTGGGAGCCTGCAGGGTGCCCGCAGGCTGTGTCCGCTGTGTCCACTGGACTTGCCCTGTCCTTGGTGCTGGAGGCCCTGTCCTGTGGCTCTGCATTTGAGGGAGGGTCTACATGGGACCCATGGGGTGGAGTGAGGGCCAGGTCCCACTGCAGGTCCCCCCTGAAACGGGAGGTGTTGAGCAGCGTTTGGCATTCTGTGGTATGATTTGCAGTGTTGAGGTTTCTGCCCCGTGGCTGTGGCGTGTATCCATCAGGGAGCCAGGGAGTCTCCTGTGTGGCCCCGTGGGTGCTGTGATTCCTGGGAGTTGGTGTCTCTGTTGGCCTCTGTGGAAGGACTCCACTGCCCTCTTCCACACCCATCACTGCTGGTAGCACTGTGTCTGCCTCCTGCCGGCACTCCCAGCAGCACTCCATGCCCCCTCGGCCCAGACGTGCTTCTGATACTGTGGTTGGGTGCTGGCCACCGCTGCGTGTGCAAAGGGGCCCCTGTAAGGAGTATCACTGGGGGCTGGGGGCAAGGTCAGTAGAGGAGGGTGGTCCCTCTCTCAAGGCCCTTGTAGCTTCCTTCAGGTGCCCCACGTTTTGTGTGACTGTCCCTGAGGAGATCTGTGTGTAGGTTTCTCTTTCTCTGCTGGCTTTTCCACGTTTCCATGTCCTCATTGACTCTCCATCCGTTCATTGGCCCCGTTTGGGTGCTTTCATGCTTCTGTCTTTGAATGACTAGCCTACTGCCTCTTCTAGGAGGTGAAGTTCTGTTGGAGCGTCTTGCCATTTGTTTGAGACTTAACAGTGGCTGCTTGGGTGCCACCACTCAGCCCTTCCCAGCCTCCGTGCCGGGCTGGGGGACCGCTTCGATCTGGACTTGCCATGGGGGTTGTCTGCCCAGGCCTCTGTCCTGCCTTAAGGGGCTTCTGTTCCCCCGTGGGGACTTGTATTCCGTGGTAGGTAACCTGTTTGGAAGTAGAAAGTGTGCAGAGGTGGTGGGAAGCATGGGGCCTGCCCATGGAGGGGGGCAGTGAGGCAGCCCTGGCCTCCCCTCCCACCGGGAGCTGCGCCCTGCTGCCCTGTCACAGGCTTCATCTCCAACGGGCCCTGAGTTCTGGGGCTCTGTCCTGCTTGTCATGCGGGCGCCCAGAGGGAGTCTGTCTCATGGGGTGTGTTTCAGGGAGAGGATGGGGGTAGGGGGCGATGATGGGGTGGGTGGAGGGGGAGGAGATCCAGGGTGGGCGGCAGGATGAGGCAGGGCCTTGCTGTGGCCCTCGCGCCTTGTGGGGGGTAGAGGGCGCTTGGAGGGACATGGGTGGACTTTCTGAAGCCTGGAGCCTGGTGACTTCTGGCTCGTTCTGTGAATCATCTAAAGTGGTCTTAATCCCCTTTCTGTCTGCCCTTGCAGTTGGCTCAGCTCTCCAGGCGGCTTGGTGACTTTCTGTGGGAGCGGGATCCTCGTTGCCCACATGAGAACATAGCAGCTGGTTTTGTTTTCATGTAGCACAAACATGAAAGGATGAATGCCATGTTTGTAAGAAAAACGGTTAGTTGTGGCACACGAGTGCTTCTGCTTTTGGTTTATGTGTTAACACAAATTTAGCATTTTGGTGTTTTTCTTACTGGAGGGTAGGTTTGCATTTTGAGTATAAAGACTCTGTCCTCACGCTTCTGCTGCTGTCGTGGGCCACTGTACCTGCTGCGCACGGGAGGGGTGCAGCCCTCGTGGGCTGTGCACCTCCAGATGAAGTAGACCTGCACAGCCTGCTGCACTCAAGTGTGTCTCTCCACAGAGAGCGGAATTGGGGGATGCGAGCTGGGTGGGGCCTGGGCTTCATGTGGAAACTGTGTTGTGCTGTGAGTGTGGGCAGTTGGGCAGGATGAACCAGCACTGGAGCCAGTGTAGGTCATCCGTACAGGGAAGCCAGTTGGCCTCAAGAGTGTCCTGCTTGGTATCGCAGCTGCCAGGCCTCTGCTGCCTGAGTAGTCAGCGGTGATCCTGCCAGCCGGGCACCACAGGGCTCGCTTACTCCCAGGCCATCGCTCCTTGTGGACGCACTCATCAGGTGCTGTTGTCTGAGGTCAGGAAACCTAGATACGTTACTTTGGTCATGGCTGTTTGTCTTTGATAATTGGCAATGAGTGGTCTTACACCAGGAAATTTGTGCCAAATCTGTGTGCTACTGTTAAAGTTTGTTTCAGAAATATATTGAATGACTTCCCAGTTGATGAAAAGAAGCATTTTTTTTCCCTTAGGTTCTGTAGCAAAACGATTGACCACTGTCGTCATTGCTGTGAAACAAAGGACCCCAAAGCTCAGTGGTTAAAATAATAGTAAATGTTTATTCTCCTGCAGGGTTTCTGTGGGTCAGAATTTGGGAGTGGCTGGGTTGCAGTGGAGACACTGCCCGGCTCTGCAGCCACCAGAAAGTGTGTACCCAAAGCACTGGCCTCCACGGCAGCTGTACCCACGGGCCTTGTCACCTCTCCTGGTGACCCACAGTGGGACACAGCATACCATCTCGCCATCTCTGTTCCCACCTCGCCCCCAGGCGAGGACAGGTCTGCCTGATGGTGTGGCAATTTCCTGGAGCCTGACGCCCCAGCCCCAGCAGAGTGCCTGGGGCCCGTGGTTTCCCAGTTCTGTCTCATATGTTGGTCACCATCCCCCAGGCTTGGGGTACAAGCTGTTCTCCACATCACCCGTGAACAAGAGCATTAAAAGTAGTGTTTTTGTTTTTCTCATTTTGTTAGTGAAAAACAAGCTCGCACCTCTTGTGATTCTGACACATGTTCTGTCTCCAAACAGATCATTTCTGTGTCTGGAAGACTTGCTGTGGGGTAAACTGGTCACCGTCCTGAGTGTGGACAGTGTAGGCGTCCACAGGAGCTGGTTGCCAGCTGCTTAGCTTCTTTCTAGGTCAGATTTGTTGTCCTGTGGTTCTTAGGCTCCGAACTGAAAACCAGGCTTGGGAATAAGACAGGTGTGTCTTTCCTGACCTGGCAGCTCTGGGCAGATGATCCCATCAGAGGCAGTGCATTTCCAGAAATGGCACCTATAGCCTCCAGGCGTTGTCGCACCTGGGGGGCTGCCAGCGTCTGGTGGTGGTGGCCTGTGTGCTGCTGGTCTAACAGTGAAGGGCAAACTGCGTCAGACAGGGTCTTCCCAGCCTGAGATCTGGACTCGTGCTGCTGGGACAGTATGCTCTGGATGTTGCAGCCGCTTTGTGCCTGGCCACTGCCCATCACTGGGCTCTCACGGGACAGAGTGAGGCTGGGCCCGGCCTGCTGCACAGGTGGTGGGTGCACCGCCCATATTAAAATTCCCAGCCCCCCTTTTACACGAGCTCTTTGGGAGTACAAGAGACAGGAATCTGACCGAGCATGAGCACTCAGGGTTCATGTGAGGGTTTTCCTGGTATCACGGAGCAGACCTGATACTTGTGGGGGACCTGTCTCTTGTCCAGTGCTTGTGTGGCTCCTTCATCCTCTGGGCTCTGCAGCTGCCTTCCTTTATGTCTTGTCCGTTGGTTCTCCAGTGGCTCCTCAGCTCTGGGTCCTGACATTGAGACTGGTAGGGACTGGCCTCTTCATCCATTCCCAGACTTTTCCAGAAAAGGTTGTGCTGGTCTCTTCCCGCCCAGGCCGCCCATTGGGTGCTACTGCAGGCAGCCCGTGGTGGGGGAAGATGAAGCCCTTCTGTTCCAGGGAGGACGGGCTGCTCTGACCTATAGCTCGAGTCAGACTGGGTGTTCCCCAGGGGGACTTGGGGCTTCCCAGCTTGGTTCTTGCTTTGGGTTGTGAGGGTTGCTAGGGTTGTGCCACTGCTGTGCCAACCATGAGCGCCATCTCTATGGGACAGGGGTGGCAGCATTCTTGGCATTCCAGTGAACGGCCAGTGAGCGCCAGAGCGGCACGTGCAGTGGCACCAGATCAGGGCAGATGCTGGGTCCCACCAGTCCTACCGGGGTAGACTCGTGAGGGCAGTCAGGCCCTGTTCTCATCGGGTCTTTGTCCAGCGTCCACTCATGCATCTGCTCTGGTGTGAAGGATTGTGGACAGGGCCTTCAGGGCCACATCTATGGGATTGAGGAGCCCTTGGGGCTGTGGGAAGGAGGAGCTGGCAGCGCCGGTGATGTGCCGGGGAGGGGGGTGTCTGGGGCTGTCTGACAGGTGCTGCTGTCATTGTGGGGGCACTGAGTCACTCTCCTGCTATAGCTAGGTCCTCGCTTCAAGGTACTTGGTGTCTTGTGGCTCTGGGGCACTTGGAGCCTGTTTGCTGGGACCAGTCTGTTTTGGGCTCCATCGGCAAGTGGAAAGTCTTCCTCACCCACTTCCTGGCCAGTGATCTTCTAACCCAGCCAGGCCTCAATCTGCCATTGTCCTCCTGGGCACACACACTTGGTCCCTTGGTTTCTTTGGGAAGTTGGGGTTTTGGAGAGTCCAGGAAGCTTTGCTGGGCTCCAAGGCTGTGCAGGTAGTCCCTCACATGTGTAGGCCTGACTTCCATCTCAGGTGGAGTCAGTGAGTTGGGATATATACTCTTGGTTTCTTGTGTGGATGATGCATTTAGTTTGTTCACTGTGCATCCAGTAGAGACCGTAAACCCACCCCTGGGATGCCGCGGGGCCTGAGGTGGGGGTTCTCCCATGCCAGGTTCAGGTGAGCTGTGCTTGTGTGTACTCCAGGCTCATCACTGCCACATGTGTGCTTGGGAGATGTGCTTCTGGAAGCTGCAAACCTCAGGCTCCTCATAGGACACAGGCTCTGGCCTCAAGCCATGGCCCCTGGAGCCTCAAGCTGTGGCCCCTGGGGACTGCATTTGCTCAGGGTGGGAAGATGATGGGGCTTCGGATACCCTGGCTTCCTGGAGGAGCAAGATGATGCTGGAAGCTGGGCTTAGATCTGCTTACAGGCTGGCCTGTGCTCACACATCCCATGAGGAGCCTCCAGCACACAGACGTGAGCTTCTGTGAATGCATGGTTCCTGTGGGTGGACATAGGTGTGAGTCCCTGAGCAACTAGGCATTCTGGGGGGGGGGGGGTGCTCTCACCAGGCCAGAAATTCCACTGCGCTGGCTGCTGGTGGTCAGAAGCCTGAGCAGGAGGGAGAAGAGACTTGTCTCTTGAGATGAACTGACCTGTGTTGTGGTTTGTGTGCATGCGTGTACTTAGGCACATGCGTGTTCATGTGTGGGTGTTGATGCCTCTGTATGGATGTGTGTGTACACCTGTGTATGTGTACACGTGTATGAGCTGGTGTAAGTAGTGCATGTGGCAAGGCAGGTGTTAGGAGGCTTGGTTTCCCAGGCACCCCCCCATCCCCAGCAGAGCTGCCTGTGTTGATTCAGTGAGGCATGCAGACGCCCTCTGTTGATGCCTGGTGGGGATGGAGGAGCTCTTGGCTCTGAACTCAAGGATGCTGGCATCACAATAGGCACTAACAGTGCAGGTGCCCACAACTAACTTATGCAAGTCTCCATTTTTCCAGTGGAAAATCTAGAAGAGACAAAAGCAGAAAGCACGTCAGCAATCATTCCTAGACCTGGACACGACCACTTGTAGTGTCCTAGGTGGTCCTGCAGACCCTCCCTGTGCATTGTGTGCCATGGGTTGTGACCTTATTTCCCTGGTGCCCCCAGTGTGCTCGTGCTGTCAGCAGGCACCGCTGTATGGGTGTGGCCTGGCATCTGCACGTGGTTGCCCCACTCATGAGATGGGGCGCCCAGGGTGTCAGGCACCCCTGCCATCCTGCTGTGTCCCCTGTTGTGCATATAAGTACTTTACGCCCAGTTTCAGGAGGAACTGCTATGTCCAGGGCTGTGACCATGCCCTCTTCTCAGGTCAATCACTAGTCTGCTTTCAAGATGGTTAGATGAATTTTCATGCTTACCCAAGGTGTGCCCCTGCTGCTCTCATACTTGCCATGTAATATGTACGTTGATCTAACAGACAAAAGCTGTTTGACTAACGGGTCAAGGGCTTACTTTCAAAGGCTGAAGTCTTCACGTGATCTTTTTTCACACTGAGTGTCCAGTTAGAGAGCTCAGCACTGGGGAGGCCCTGCACTCCCTGCACAGCTTCCTGCACTTGTTTGCATCACCACGGCCATGTGGTCTTTCATGCTTTATTTTACGCGCCGCTCAGACAGGCTGGCTTGTCCTCCCAGATGTCCTATTTATTGTTGTTGTTGCTTTCCGCAGGCCGGTCTAATTGAAGCCAACGGAGAACTCAAGGTCTTCATAGACCAGAATCTTAGTCCTGGAAAAGGTAAGGCGCCTCTTTCTGAAACGCCATTCTGTTTTTGTTGTTTTTTTAAAGATTTTATTTATTTATTCATGATAGACAGAGAGAAAGAGAGGCAGAGACACAGGCAGAGGGAGAAGCAGGCTTCATGCCCGGAGCCTCACATGGGACTCGATCCGGGATTCCAGGATCGTGCCCTGGGCCAAAGGCACAGGCGCTAAACCACTGAGCCACCCAGGGATCCCTAACGCCATTCTGTTGTACGAGTGTTCCATGTGGTGTATGTGTGAGTTTCTTTGGTGCAAGAGTCCTGCTTTGAGGGTGCCTGGGCCCCCCAGTGAAGTCAGCCAGACACCACCTGCAGGCACACATCTGTAGTGCAGTTCATTTTGGTGTGTAAGCCACATACTGTTTGCAGAAATTTGGGAATGTGAGGTGCCAAGAACCCAGGTCACATGGTTTCCTCCACCTCACGGCTCTTCAGGTGTCTGCTCTGGACACGGGCCCCAACCAGAACAGACTCAGATGCAAGGCTTGTGGTGCATACCTCATGTGCGGATGAGCATCTTCCTCGTCAGGAAGCCGTGTGTGTCTGTTCAGTGGCTCATTGGAGTTGAGGGGTGAGCATGGGGGTGGATTGGTCAAAGCCACTTTTCCCGAGGGCCCCATGGTTCCCCTTGTAGTGATCATGTCAGAGTGTGCTAGTTGTCTCCTTGGGTAGGCTAGCTGTGGAAGTGTTGCATCAGAGGAGATGCTCCTTCCAGCGTGGATGTGTGAGACTATGGAGCTCATAGTGGCTGGGTCACTTCACTGCCTCTTCTCTGTCCACACCAGCCAGGCTGAGGCCTGCACAAGTGACCTCTTGGGTCCCGCTGTAGCTTCAGGGGAGTTAGAGCTGGGTGTTGTGTCCTAGCCCCTTCCTGCCTGTCTGCTGTGGCAAGTGGGATGGCAGCCCAGCCACTCCTGCCCCATGGGGCCCTTGCCTGTGTGGCTCAGCAGGCCAATGTGGTTTGGGGCAGTGGGCTCATGCTCCGTCCCCTCTGTTGCTTTGGGATGTCACCTTCAGATGCCCATGGAGGCTCTCTTGCCCTTCAGGGCCCTTGGCCTGCGCCCTGTCCAGGCTCGGCTGGTGCGCTTCCTTATCCTGCTGGCTGCTGCCTCCACTTGCTCTCCTGGTTTCTCTGCTTTTGTGAAGGCCATAGGCAGAGTCCTGCTTCTTTGTGGATCCCTTGCTCTTCAGCTTCCTGCGTAGGGTTGGAGAGTCCACCAAGGGGCTCAGTGTGTAGCTTTCACTGTCCATAGATTGCATGAGTGAGAGACACTGTAGTGTAATTAGCAGGACACTTAGCATTTCAGGAGTTGTAGGCATGACATGTTTTGTCAAACTGATGGAGCAGAAATAACCATGAAAAAAACCCACAAACTTTGTTCCTTTGGAAATGATGGAAATCTTTCATTCTGGTGTTTACATTGAATTCTTCACTGTTGGGATACTCTGAGAGCCTTGCTTGTTATCACAGGCTGCTTGTCCCCTTTCCCTGCTTATGAATAGCTGTGTCCTGCAGAGTTTGATGGTGAGGCAGAGGTTTGAGAGGCACCAGAAAACAGCTCCTTGAGTCCACGAGGCAACATTCTGGTGTCAGTTGCCTGCTGACAAGTGCTAAAGTACTTGGTGTCTCCTTAGTGTGATCTGGCCCCCCTGCAGCCCCCTGTGCGCCCTGCAGTGGGTTCTGTGTTCTGCCCCTCGAGGTTCTCCTGGCTTCTGCCTCTGCATCTGTGCCCCTCCAGGACCAGGACGCCTCGCAGGTGCTCGGGTTCCTTGTGGGGCTCCTGCCCCACACCATCTCTGCGACCTGCTGCCCGTGCAGGCTTCTCATGCACTTCCACAGAAGTTGTTTTAATACAGAGCTGTTTGTGGGGCTGGGCTGCTAGGTGCTGTTCTGGCCCTGAGGGAGTGGGACCAGGTGCCTGAATGCCGCCTTCTGGTGCACAGGCTCTATCCCGTATCATCTGCCCGTCGAGACTGTTTCTACCTGCAGCCTCCTTTGCTTTGGGCTCCGAGATTTTGAGGTTAATTTTAGGCAACAGACTAAAGCAGCTGCTGATTTGAGCTGTTCACTTTGGGTCATTCATTGGTGTTTCATTTGGTTGAGGAGACCTTGGGTGTTGCATCGCGTTGTCTTTTTTTTTTTTTTTTGTAGATTTTATTTATGTATTCATGAGAGACACGGAGAGAGAGGCAGAGACACAGGCAAAGGGAGAAGCAGGTTCTGTGTAGGGAGCCCGATGTGGGGCTCGATCCCTGGACTCTGGGATCACACCCTAGGCCAAAGGCAGATGCTCAACCACTGAGCCACCCAGGTGTCCCTGCGCCGTGTTGTCTGATTCAGTGGTCACTGCAGGCACTTCCCGAGGACATTTGGCACAAGCTCAGCGTGGGTCACGGTGAGTGAGGCCAGACCCTGTGCACCAGCCTTTCCAGGAGCCCGGAGTCATCATGGCCAGTGGTGTGTGCCAGAGAGCGGGTCTCTGTGGAGTGCCTGTGAGGGGCAGGAGCTGGCTTTCACTGTAGCGGTTCAACTGTGGGGTGGGGAGAAGTCACGAAGAGGGCTGTGGCCCGGGCCCGGTGCGGGTTGGGCATTGCAGGGCAGGGGCTAGTCTCACTGTACCCTGTGTGCTGTGCCTGCCAGGCCAGTTTGCCCCAACTTTCCAGTCTACCCACTGAGAATTTGGGAACAGGCCAGTACCTGAATTGCACTGCACCCTGGGGACCCTTTTGCCCCCAGCTGGTACTGATGAGGCCTCCCCCGCCTGCTCCTGCCCAGGCTCTGGCCAGGATGCCCCTCACACTGGGGTCCCACATGCTCCCATGCGGGCTTTGCAGCTCTTGCCCTGTTGGTTGGGTCCTGATGGCAACTCAGCTCACCATCTTGGCCTCCAGTGCTGCCCATGACTCTCTTCTGCCTGTGTCTTTTTGCTGCTGTGTGGGGCCCATTTCCAGATCCCAGTGTCCACAGGCTTCTCCAGAGGCAGAGACTGTGGGAGGCATGCTGTGCATGTGAGAGAGGCTTGTTTCATGGAGTTGTCCCAGTTGATGAGGGGGTTGGCAGGTCTGAAATCTGCAGGCTGGACACAGGCAGGGGCCGGGGCTCTAACCCTAAGGCAGCGCTCCTTCCTCCTTGAGGAAACCCAGCTTCTGCTCTGAAAACCTTTGTCGGGTAGTTCTGGAGGGTGGTCTCTCTTCCCTGAAGTCGGCTTACTGGTTCCAGAGCAGCCCTGGCTGGCCTGTGAATGGGCAGCTGAGAACGGGCACCTTGGCAAGTGGGCTTATCCTGTTAGTCGTCACAGTTGCAAGATTCAGAAAGCTGTTCCCCCCAGAAAAACGCACTGAAGTCACCACATTCTGTACCCCTGGCCCTGAGGGCCAGAGCCCCCGATGCCATTGGCGATGGTGAATCCTATGTGTGACGGCACTGGGTTGCTTCTGGTGTTTTGCCAGTGGTGGTGATGCCAGTGTGAACCTTTGCATGCACTTTTGTTCCTGTGTTCTGAGCAGATGCTCAGGACTGGGTACTGGACCACGTGGCTCATGTGCATGGCTGCACCAAACACGTGAATGCCCAGCCCTGCATACCCGCAGCAGCCATGTTTTGGGTCCTGGTGGCCCAGTGGGTCTGAGCCCCTCTGCTCCCGGGCCTTCGTGCTGGTTGGGTCTGTCCAGGTGCTTTGCTGGCCCAGTTTCTTGCTGATGCTCCTGCCTGGTTCTCTTCTTCAGCCATCCGGCTGCTGCTTTGGGGTTCAGGCCGTTGTCCCCTGCCACGCGGGCACCCTCTGCTCCCGATGCGCCTGCTGCCTGCCTGCCCTCTGCACACAGCCAGCCTTCTTCCTCTCACCCAATCTCTGTTGGCCCATCAGCCTTACTCACACCTCTTCGGCAAAGTTCTTATTTATCAAACATTGCTCACTGCAGAAACTGCAAGGGTACTTCAGAATTCAGTTAAAAATGTAAAGGTACATGTATGTGTGTATTCACTATTCTGTACACACTCTCCGATGGCGGCATACAGGTGTGTCCTGTTGGCGTGTGCTTGTCCTGTCCCCGTGGTTGTGTGACTTAACACTTGTCTGTCGCTGGGCCATTCCTGGAGTTCCTAGTGCTGCCCATTGTCGCCTGGTGCCTTCTTGGTGGAGAGTTGTAAGACATGTTGATTGTTGACAGAGACCCGTCCTTTTCCCGAACAGCTCTGTGCCTGTGTGCGCTCCGTGTGTGTGTGTGGGGGGGGGGGGCAGATGCACGTCTGGCTGGTGACAGACACCTCCCGCTTCTGCATCAGTGTTGTGTCTCCCCTTGGAAGGGTTCTAAGGCAGGGGAGGTGAGATTTCAGTGGTGCCGTGTGGCTGAAAGCCTGGTGTTGCTGTGTGATTCTAGAGACATGGACACTGTTCCCTCCCAGAGGCGCATGCGCCTGCACACATGGTGGGTCGGTCCAGGCTGATATTCGTGCGGCGGTTGGGAAAGGACCCTGTGCAGGAGGAAATGGCAGAACTCACTCGGCCCCCCGGGGCATGTGCCACAGAGGCCCCAGCTTATCTCCTCCCAGCTGTGTGAACCCAGGGGACACCTAAAGCCTAGATGACGTCCCAACCTCTGAACCCTGCTGCTGGGCTTGCTATGACTGCCACGGTGCAAAAGAGACAGGTGCTGCACAAATAAGCAGTGAGGGCGTCGTCCACCTGCCACTGTCCGAGCCAGTGTCCTGAGAGTCCTGAGATGCAGTGCCCCTCAGACCAGGGCAGGGGGCGGCACCTGCAGAGCCCGTTTCCCCCTTCAGGGTGCTTGGCTGGGGAGCAGTGAGCACGTGGGGTGGCGTGGCTGTCGTGATGGTCCCCAAGTGAGCTCATCCTGAGAAGGACACCATTGGTGGTGATCCAGTGCCCACTGTGTGGGGTAGCACCTGCCATCGCCTGGGGCAGACCTTCTCTGGCACCAGTTCTAATGGCCCTTTCAGCCACATCAGTGCACAGAGTGTCTGGTGTGGTGGGCAGGATAGGAAGTTCTCAGAACTTAAAAATGGTTAAAATTATGTCCAAGAAAATATTAAACCCCATAATTTCATCATTTAAGATATCTTAAAACCTATAGATATTAATGGATTGTGATTATTATAATATGATTACATAGTATTTTTAGTATCCTTTTACTGTTACAGCTAGAGCAGTTCAGATCACGTATGTTCCTAGTGCATTTTCTTGCTAGGAAAGGAATCCTCCATTTCATGATGTTATATTTGAAAATACCTTGCATATTTCCCTAAATAAATGGCTTGAAGTCCAGTTCACAGTATTCTAGTGAGTAGATCTCTAGGCCGGTGTTGTGACTAAACTGGTTCCCGTCCCCCATGTGAGGGGTTGAGTGTGTGGTGGTCCTTGTCAGAAGAGGATGTTAAACAATTCTAATTTCTGTGATCACATTAAACCAGAAATGAAATTCCATCCTTGAGATTGACAAAAAGGGACATGTCTTCCTGAGTCAGCAGTTGACAGGAACTTGGGAGATGGATACTTGCTGGGTGGGCGTGTGTGTGTGTGTGTGTGTGTTGTGTGTGTGCATGGATGTGCTGGGCCAAAGCCCGAAATGCAGATGGTCACCTGGAGCACACGTTCCCTTTGGTGCACCTGCCCTTGGGAGACTCAGCAGGAGGAGGCCTGCCCAACATTAACTACTGCATTTAGGAGCATCTGTGCACCCGCACAGCCAGCCTGCTAGCACAGAGTAGTGGCTCAGCACCGCAGGAACCCGCTAGATCTGTCAGGATGGTCCCAGCAACGGGGTGAGCGCAGATGCAAGAAGATGTGATACAAGTCAGCTTTCTTTGAGATTTCAAAGGCCCACATGAGTAATGCTTGTATTTTCTTGGATTCACAGGCACAGATGGTGCGTCCTCCAAGCCCTCTGGCAGCAGCTGGGGATAGGGCGGGTCTGCGGGCGGGAAGCTTACCTCTGCTTTTCAGGCCTCTTCAGCAAATAGGGTAAAATGGTCATAGTTAAATCTAGGTTTTGTGGGAGCAGGACTGCTTCAAAGCAATTCTTTGTATTGAAGTTTCTCTCAACAAAACGAGGAAGAGCCCCTGGTGGAAAGGACAGCTGCTACCACTGTCCAGGAAAGGGCTCTGGGTACACATCTGCCTCTCTGCTCCCCCTTGCTCCCTGAGATCCCTGGGGCTCTACATGTTATTTTACAGAAGGACCTTCCTGTGGTTCTGGGTGGTTTGTGTTGCCTTCTATGGGTGGGAGCACTTGCATCTGGACCTGCAGGTCTAGCCCGGGAAAAGCGGCTGCGCCCAGTGCAGCAGTCCTGTGTTCTGTCTTCATTTACGTGACGCGCAAAGTAAGCGCTAAGACGTGTCCTAAGAACCGCCTGATGTTGGCAGTGTGTCATTTGCAGACTGAAAAAACCCATTTTTATCTTTTTTAATGAATCAATCCAGTATTCCTAGAAACCTAGGAATAATAGGTTAAAGCTAATCTATACATGAATCTGAAAAGTGATAGGTTTGTATGTTTTAAATCTCTCTATACAAAGTAGAATAATTTTGCTTTTTGTCTTTTAAAACATTTTGCGTACCTAAAACAATTGTTAAAAATTTGTTTTTGCTACGATATAGATCTCTGTGTTTAAAGGAAAATAAAAACAAGGCATATATTTACAGAAAATAAATATCTATTGGTGTTGGTTGGTAAAAATACTAATATTTAGCCAGTTGGTTTGGTCAACTTCTGCTGTTCAGAAATTATTTGGTTTTTGTGTGTGGCTGTAGGATTCACTGTTTAGCATATTCTGTTCTTTAAAATGCATGGACTTTTAAAGGGCACAAAAAATGAACCTTCAGGCTGGGCTAGATGGCCTCGTGAAATGAAGGAAATGACATCTGCTGCTGCCTGGCGTGAGCCACCACCCTACCCCCCATCCCCCTGCAGGTCCCCCCATCCTCCTGCAGATTCCCCCCTTCCCTTCCCCATCCCCCAGCCGGTCCCCCCTTCTTCCCATCCCCCTCTCAGGATCCTGTTCTCCCCTGCGGTGGCAGCCACAGGAGGCCAGTCTGCTCCAGGAGCCAGCAGGGTTCCTCTTCTCCCCGTAGGGCAGTGACCCAGTGACCAGGAGAGGGGGAGTTGGTCTGCTTCTTCCTGGGGGTGCTCTGGCCCTTCTCCATAGGACGTGGACCAAGCACACTCTGAGGGTCTCCACCCTCCACCTATTTTCCCGGGCATCACTGTCTCTTGTACGCACTCTCTTTATTTATTTCCGCTCTGTCTTCTCATGCCGTCAGGGCAAGGGCTTCATTTTTATGTTTTGAATTTTTATCATTTCTACTTCTTTTGATTTTATTATTTAATATATAAGATGGCTTTTTTTAAAAGTATTTATTTATTTATTTATTTATTTATTTATTTATTTATTTATTTATTTATTTATTTATTTAAGAAACAGAGAGGCAGAGACCTAGGCAGAGGGAGAGGCTGGCTCCTTGCAAGGAGCCTGATGTGGGACTCGATCCCGGATTCCCAGATCACGCCCTGAACCAGAGGCAGACACTCAACCGCTGAGCCACCCAGGCATCCCAAGATAACATGTTTTATCATTTTTATTCACTGTTGTATCCCTAGCACCAAGGACAGAGCCAGGCACACAGAACTCTAATGCTTGGAATGAGTGTTTCTGTTCATCATGTATCCTTCCCCTTTGCTTTGTGATGAGGTCATCTGCGTGTTCAAAGAGGGGGCATCTTCGTCACCAGGCATTTCATTTTTCTTTTCTTTTCTTTTCTTTTCTTTTCTTTTCTTTTCTTTTCTTTTCTTTTCTCTTTTCTTTCTTTTTTTCAAGATTTTATTTATTCATTTATGAGAGACACAGAGAGAAAGGGGCAGAGACACATGCAGAGGGAAAAGCAGGCTCCCTGCGGGGAGCCCGATGCAGGACTTGATCCTGGGACTGTGGGATCACGCCCTGAGCTGCCCAGGTGCCCCGATTGTTCAATTTCTAAACTAGTTTTGCACACAGAGAAATGCTAGAACATAAGTTGCCCCTAATTGTCACAATTGTAGTCTTTCAAGAGCTGGTATCCTCAGATCCCTGGGGGGTCCCTGCAGAACAGTCTACGTGAGCAGGCAACTCCACAGGGACTTGGGGCAGGTTGGTGATGTGCTTGCAGCCCCTGAGCTCTGCCTCCTGACATGAAAGCACCCAGGAGGGGCTGATTGGGTGGGAGAGCAGGTGGTCGTGTCCATGCAGGTGCTGTGAGGTGTGAGTTAAACTTAGAAGGATTTGCAACTGACCCACAGACCTAAGGTGGGTAAAGTAGGGACCTGTCATCAGAAGCCTCATCATCCTGAAGCTGTCATGTTTAGCCTTAATCCCCAGAACGGAACTAACCTGTTACCTCCTCACATTGTAGGTGTGGTGTCCTTGGTAGCTGTCCACCCCTCTGCAGTGAACACGCTGGGGAAGCAGCTGTTGCCAAAAACATTCGGACAGTCCAATGTCAACATTGCACAGCAAGTGGTAAGGGGCCCTGGGGAGGTGGGCTTGCATATTCTGGATGGTGGCCTCTTAGGCTATGGTGCGGAGGTCGGGGTGTGAGGTTTGCCTTCTGCTGTTCCCTCTCGAATGCTCACTGTGCTGGGATAGTGCCAGATTTCGGGGTGCCAGCGTGCACTCCCCTGGACCAGGCCTGCCTGCAGGTGTGACTGGACAGTGGGGCCTGGCTTAGGCCCGGCAGCTTCCTGGCCTGTGCTGTGTGCCCATGGGTCCCGAGTCTGCCCTGGGGAAGCCGTGTTGAGTTGTGTGTGGGTGGCAGCACCCAGCCTTGACCCTCCTTAGGGTGGACACTCCCTGCCTGGGATGGGGTCCCTGTGGAGCACACAGTGGGCTTAGGGCTCTGTAGACTGTCAGGGTACTGGGACAGGTGTGTCCCTGACTGCCCCACCTGATAAAAGGGGGCAGAGGTGGGTCTGCTCTCCTCAGCCCGTGCTGGGCGCCCCTGTGTATTGATCACCTGTGGGATTCAGTGGGCCCTTCTTGACGGATCTCAGTCAGATTGAAGCCTCCCTGACTCCTGGGCCATGTGTAGCATCAAGAGGAGGATGTTGACTGCCCACCTGAGCTTGCTCAGATCTGAGCTCCCGGGTAACTGTGGATGCGTCCCGTCACTTAGCCCCCGTCAGTAGGCGTGACTGCTTTTCTTAGAGAGTTGCTGTGATATTTGGCTCATCATAGCTTTTAATAAATGTGTTTTTGATGTAAGTTAAATATTCTGTTTTGTTTTATTCTGTAACTCATTTTATTTTTAGGTACTGTGTATCGGACATAGCTTGGGAATACCTCCTTAATTGAGAATCCATCTCTTTTTGTGGCTGTAGATAGTAGGGAAGAAAATTAACATGCACATTTGTCTGTTGGTGCCTTAAACTTTATCAGACCTAAAGTTACATCTCTGGTTGGAGCCTGGTGGTTTCGGAGTGGAGTTAGAGATGGTAACTCCCTTGTGAAGCCCAGCAGGGTGAGCAGCCGAGTACATGTCCGAATGTCTCTCAACTCCATCTGCCAGGCACTTGAGGACAGAAGGACGGGCGCGTTGTGGCTGCGGAGCCTCGTCTTCATGTGATGTGAGTGTGGCTTGGGCTCATGAGGAGCTTGGGCTGCAGCCCCGCCAGAGTCAGTGCCTGCGGGCACAGTTTGTAGGAGAGGACCAGAGAGAGAACAGCCTTCTGTCATCCAGGGAGGCCATGTTCACTGTGAACGGTTAGTTATTGAGTACCTGCTGTATGCCTGGTCCTCTGACTTTCGTTCTCGTTGTGGACCAGATGCGTGAGGAGGTCCAGCTTAGGGAGAAGACAAGAGCAAGTGTGCTGGCTGTGGGGGCCTGGACCAGGTGTCAGGTAGCCCTCTGGTGATGCTCCTTCCCGTCCGTGTGGGTGTCGGTGTCCTAAATCCATTCTCCTGAGAATGTAGCCAACCAAGTCTGCGTAGTATACGTCCAGGAAGTGCCACGAGTGACAGGGCTCCGTGTTTTCCCAAACTGGTGGCCCTGGGCCTCGGCAGAAGCACGTTCTCCACAGTGACCCAGGGCCCTTTAAATGCATATGTTTATTTAAAAGAATCAGAAGGTTCAGGAGGTGTGCCTCCTCTCTGGGAATTTGTCTCTGTTGACCTCTTTTTTTTTTTTCAGAAAGTATGCTGTTGATTTCATGGCTTTTGAATGAGTGATCCACAGTTTGGAAAACACTGTGATGAATCTGTGATCATTAGAAAATGATCAAGTGTGAATTAAAAGAATGAAATTGAGAACATTTTTCTTTCTGTGGTTTGTGGGTCATTAGCACTGACAGGTGACCTGACCTAGGACAAAGTGCCCAGTCAGCTATCCCACAGCCATGGCAGGTAGCACACTCATCCTGCTAAGAAGGGGCCCAAGGGATGTCCCCCTGGCTGCCCAGTGGACACAGAGAGACCCTAGGGTGCGCCCTGCCCCTGCGAAGGGCTGCCCTAGCACCTGGAGCCTGAGGGTGACTCGTTGGACAGTGGCATAATGGCCCTGGGGCACTCAGCTGTGTAGATGCTGGGATGTCAGGTTTCTTTCTTTTTTTTTTTTCTTTTTCTTTAATAAATTTATTTTTTATTGGAGTTCAATTTGCCAACATATAGAATAACACCCAGTGCTCATCCCGTCGAGTGCCCCCCTCAGTGCCCGTCACCCAGTCACCCTCACTCCCCGCCCACCTCCCCTTCCACCACCCCTAGTTCGTTTCCCAGAGTTAGGAGTCTCTCATGTTCTGTCTCCATTTCTGATATTTCCCACTCATTTTTTCTCCTTTCCCCTTTATTCCCTTTCACTATTTTTTATATTCCCCAAATGAATGAGAACATATAATGTTTGTCCTTCTCCGATTGGGATGTCAGGTTTCTGAACTGTTTCCTGCATCAGCTCTGTGATGTGGGTGGAGACATGTACAAGATCTTAGAAAACTGGGATTTTTACTTGACTATACACAGCAGTGTGTCTGTCCCCCATGGGAATATTTGCATGTTCACAAGACCGAATTCCGAGTCTTTGTCAAAGACAAAGCAGGCTTTCCCTTTCTTCTGTGAAGAGATGGCGTGGGGTGCTCAGACTCAACCACGTGCAGGGCAGGTCACACTGCCGTCCCCTGAGCCGCTCTTGCCTGGAGTGTGTCTTTTGCTGCTGGTGCTAACTGCCACCTTCCACTGCAGTGTTTAGGGTGCCAGGTCCCCCATGAAGCCGCTGTTGGGGTGAGGCTCCCACACACGGGTGGGCTGGTGGGGCACCACAAGGCCTGCTCTGTGATCCCTTTGTTCCGAGAGTTTTCCTCTTTGTGTTTTGGTCTCACTTGGGGAGCCCTGAAAGAGAGGGCTTCATCCTTGTCCATGTCCCTGAAGGGAAGGGCAAGTGAACTAGGGCAAGAGGAACAGTGGGGATGTACCCTGAGGCTTACTCTGTAGGTGCCCCCGCTCTCCACCACCTCCTTGGTGCCTGCTGTTCCGTGGGGCTCGCTGGTGTGGGGGCATTTCCTGCCTCTTCTGGTGAACCCGGGGACACACCTGAGGTCGATGAGGGCACAAGTGCTGATCGATGGCGTCTAACTCAGCAGGGTCAGCTGTCAGGGGCTCACGTGACCGTGTTCTCTGAATTTCTTAGCTAATGGAGCTCAGCAGTGGCTGTAGATGATGGGAAATGTAAAATGGCAGGGTCATATGCGGGACATTTCTGATTGTGTTCTGAATTGTCTCTTTTGACTGTAGGTAATTGGTACGCCTCAGAGACCTGCAGCGCCCAACACTATCGTGGTAGGAAGCCCACACACCCCTAACACTCACTTTGTCTCACAGAACCAGCCTTCAGACCCCTCACCTTGGTCTGCCGGGTGAGCACATTGCCTAGAATTATAACCTCCAGCTCTCTGGGCCATGAGGGCTGGCCGTCATGCCCAGAAAAGATGTAGTCAGGGTACACTTTTCCTCGTAAAGGAGAAGTCTGGCTGCAGGGGGCCGCCTCCCTGCGGTTTGGGGGGAGGGGTCTGCACCATGGAGGGTGGCCAACATGCGATCGGAAGAAGACGAGGAAGCTGGCTTCTCAGCACTTTGGTGACTTTGGCACTTTTTCCGTTTTCTGCACTGGAAAGTAGCATCTAGGGAAGAGTGTGCAAATGTGGTGGATCTCCCATAGCCTCACCCGCTGTGGCTCTGTAACTGCTGTTCCACGGGTGACACCCACCTGTAGGAGGGTCCCGGCCCACTGTCACCTTGACCCTGTCTTCCAGTAAGCAGCCTAGTGAGGAAATAATTTTACTCGGAGGTCAGCTCTGTGACTTTCCTTAAAAACAAAAACCTTTTGGGAATTATGTCTGTATTGGTTCCAAAGCAAAAACCGTGATTCCCTGAATCACCCAGCAAGGTGTCTGTCCAGAGCCACCCTTCCCTTGACGTGGTGACTTAAAAAGTTGAGACAGTGGCTTTCCCCCAATTTGAAGCACATTGTGGTCTTCAGTGTCGGGTGCCCACTGCCACATGGCTGTCATGGTCTCCACATCGCCTTGGCTCCTGGCCTGCTCAAATTTTCCCTAAAAGTTCTTAAATTTGCAGTAAAACTTGCATAATTCTGTGTCAGTGGGCATCTTTTTAAGAAGCAATGTTGGTGTATCAGTACACATCAGATGTGCACTGGCTCCTGCATATCTGATGTGTGTCTACCCTGTTTTTCCTGGGAGCTGATGGAGATGTGAGGCCTGGCCACCTAAAAGTCTGTTTTCTGGCCCCTAAAGAAAGCAAGAGAGCCTTGGCCCCAGGGCTGTGCCCAGTGCACTCTGCAGACGAGCCAGGTCCCCAGGGCCACACCTGGGGTCTCGGCCCATACCCAGCTTGCTAGCCTGTGGGTGGACATGTGTGTCCCCTGGGGCTGGTGCTGAGGGCACCACTGTTCCTTTGTATTTTTGAAGGAAACGCCACAGGAAAGGGGAGAAGAACGGGAAAGGCCTAAGGCACTTCTCCATGAAGGTGTGCGAGAAGGTGCAGAGGAAGGGGACCACGTCCTACAACGAGGTGGCCGACGAGCTGGTTGCAGAGTTCAGTGCTGCCGATAACCATATCCTACCAAACGAATCCGTGAGTATGTGCCGCATGGCAGGGAGACGCCCTGGCGTCGTACTGCTCACTCTTGTTTTCTCTGGAACTACTTGAGACACACAAGTTCAGAGAACAACACAAAAGAATTTTCTGGATCTTTCGGCAGTATGACACTTTATCATCCCCAGATGGTGTCATGCGTGGGCTCTGGCTCCTGTTGGGTCAGCTCCCTGTAGAGACTCCCTTGGAGATCTGTGGGGATGCGCTAGGAGCCATCTAGCCACAGCTGGTGTGTTCACAGGGCATAAGGCGGGTTGGTGGTGTGCTTCCCTGCATGTGGTTGAGTGTGGCGTTCAAGTGTCCACCTGTGAGCTGCTCTGGATGGTTTGGAAAACTTATGCTCTATCCTCCCCAGGCTTACGACCAGAAGAACATAAGACGGCGAGTCTATGATGCCTTAAATGTGCTGATGGCCATGAACATCATCTCTAAGGAGAAGAAGGAGATCAAGTGGATTGGTCTACCCACCAATTCGGCTCAGGAATGTCAGAATTTAGAGGTATGCGGCTAACCACCTGTTTCCCGCTGTGCCCTTGTAGATGTGCCCCCTGTGTAGTGTGTTTGGGGTGGGCATTTCTGGTGTGTGTGCTGGAGGTGCCCACTCAGGGTTTGAAGCTGTGTGTTCCTGGCCTGGACCGGGGGTCGGCTGCTTCCCCAGGCCCCACGCCTGCTCACCAGACATTGGCATGCCATCCGTCTAGCCTCTCCGTGCTCTGTGGGCACTGGCGAGGAGGTGGCCTGCCTGGCCGCGGTTGCTGATCCCCAGCATAGATAAATTCTGAATCCTGACAGCTGAGGTTTGAGTTTTATAGCTGCTGTGTCCGAAGACACTGCCGTGTCCAGAAGATAAGAGAAGATGGAGTGGAGGGTGTGGTTTTGAGATTAAAGAAACTCCCCTTTGTCCCAGGACATGTGCCACGTGCTATAGGCCATCTGTTTCCATGCTGTTAGTTTAGCAAACAGGCCAGGGAGCATGTCCCTAGGGGGCACTGCTAGATGGAATATGATGCCACCATCTTTGTTTTGAAGGTGGAGAGACAGAGGAGACTTGAAAGGATTAAGCAGAAACAGTCTCAGCTTCAGGAGCTCATCCTGCAGGTAAGGGTGCTGCTCTCTGGAGGCAGCTGCTTTGTGTCTGCTGGTCTGGCTCCCTCCTGCTGTGGCATCCCCTGTGCCCTGTGATCCACTGCCGCGTCCCGTGCCTGTGCGCCTTGCATGCAGATGGAGGGCTTTTACCAGGGTGTTATCCTAACTGTCCTGTGTTACTGTTCATTTCTTAACCACACCTCGCTTGCAAACCCTGCGCTGGAGTGCATGGCTGGGAAGAAACATAGAATACCTAGGGCTCAGTGCCGTGCAGCCTTGGTGCCTACCTCCTGGGGAAAATCTCCGCTTTGAGATCTGAATGCACATTTCACAAGCACCCACTGAGTCGGGCACAGGTGTCCTTGATGTAAACTTTCACAGATGAGGGTCTTCTTCCCAGAGAGAATGGATGTATGGGTGAGCACATGTGCTGCACGCGTGCTGCTTATCACAGTCTAAATGACGGGAGGGATGCCTTGTGGAAGGTAGCATGTGAAGCTTCCCCAGGGACAGGTATGAAGTGCGTTCTGAGTACCAAACCCCAGACCAGGGGTGTGAGATGGGCAGCATGTGTGGTTGGGGGACGTGTGCCGCCATCCCCGTCCCTGTAGGGTCCTGGAGATGCCCATTCAGGGTTGGAAGCAGAAATAACAAACATACCAGGAGCTTGCTGGAGTGGGGGCTGGTCCCTGGATTGAGGCTGTGTGGCACTGGGCCATCCAGCTGGGGCCTACGGTGTGCGAGTCAGCTGCTGTGGAACTGGTGGTTGGCCAAGGAAGGGGACATGGCTTAGCCGTGATTTATTGAGGTGCTCATGGACCCCAGGGCTGTGAAGCCACAGGCCCCATGGTAAGGTTGGAGGGAGCATGGGGAACCCTGGGGTCCTGGGGGAAGTGCAGTGGGGTCTGAGGACAGGCCTGGTGGCTGATGTCAGGAGATCTTCAAACACGGGAGAAAGCAGAGGGGAGGGGTCAGTGAGAGGCTTAGTGATAGCTGCTGGCCCAGTGCCTGCAGACTGCAGCGGAGGGTGTAGTCTAGCCATGCTGGGTGCACTCGGCACGGGGTACCTCGGTCACTCCTCCACCCTAGCCTTTGGTGCAGGGAGTGCTTTGGTGGACAGGATGTGGCTGCAGAGGGCAGTAGGGCAGCACGTGCATGTCTGTCAGCAGTGGTCCCTCTCTTCGGCTCAGTTCCCTGTGATATCCACAGCACACGAGGCTACTTTAAAATATCCAGTCACTGCCTCTCCTGCCTAGCTGTGAGCCCCAAGTCCCCTCCCAGGCGCTGTGGCCTGGGGCTAGCTGAGGAGGGAGGGGTGCTTCCTGGCTTTCACCTGACCACACGCGAGTTATGGTGAAGGTGTACGTCACTGCAGAGCTCAGGGCCCACACCCTCAGAGCCCTGTGCCAGCGGGTCTGCAGATGTTTGCTGCTCCAGGTCCGTATGGGGGCATGGCCCCATGTCTGCCTTCTCGGGACCCAGAGGGGCAGGAGGAATGGAACATCCAGCATTGATGCGTTTCTTTTAACCATTCCTGGGAGACGTTTTTATCTCAGTGGCCTGAGCATTTGCCTCCATTCCCCTTGGGCTGTTTGGTGTTCAGGGTGTGCATCCTCTGCTGAGCCCTCAACGGGGCCTGCGTCTCCCCCTGGTTTGCTCTGGCCTCTCACGGGCCTGACCCCTGTTGCTGTCCTGTGGGGTTGGGCAGAGTTGTTGGGACACCTATGGACAAGGCCTTCGATTGGTGGCAGCTGGTGTGAGCAGCGTGCTGGTGGCTCATCTTTTTTAGCAAATTGCCTTCAAGAATTTGGTGCAGAGGAACCGCCAGGCGGAGCAGCAGGCCAGCCGGCCGCCGCCCCCCAACTCCGTCATCCACCTGCCCTTCATCATCGTCAATACCAGCAAGAAGACCGTGATCGACTGCAGCATTTCCAACGACAAGTAGGTCCATTGATGAGTGGGCCCCTACTCTGAGGTCCCAGCTGAGCCTCAGGTCAGCGTGGAGAAAGCCAGTGTCACACTCAGAAGTAGCATGTTCACTTTTTTTTTTTAAGATTTTATTTATTTATTCATGAGAGACACACAGAGAGAGAGAGAGAGAGGCAGAGACACAGGCAGAGGGAGAAGCAGGCTCCATGCAGGGAGCCCGACGTGGGACTCGATCCCTGGTCTCCAGGATCACGCCCTAGGCCAAAGGGGATGCTAAACTGCTGAGCCACCCGGGCTGCCCCCACTTACTTCTTTATAGAAGTATCTAATTTGTGATTATTGTATATAGTCTTTCAGTGTAATGAGATGATAGACTTCTTTTTCACATCCCCGGTTTTGTGTTTATCTCTTAAAATGTAAAATCTCTCAGGGTTATTATTAGCGCATCCGTTTAAACCTTGTACAAGCAGTAGCCAGTGTTCAGTTTCAGCATTGGCCTGAGGTGTGGGCAGTTGCCCCACGCTCAGCTCTGTGATGCCTGCTGCTTCTGCGGTGATGGGTTTTGTGGGATGCCAGATGAGAAAAGGTCCTGGGAGGCTGGGCTGAGTGACTCTGCTTGGGGCCCCATGTGTCCCGTGTGCCCCACATGCCTGCACCGTCAGGAACGTGGCATGTGGTTCATTTTCCGGTGGCGACTTTGTCTCTCAGGTTTGAGTATCTCTTCAACTTTGACAACACGTTTGAGATCCACGATGACATAGAAGTGCTGAAGCGCATGGGGATGGCCTGTGGGCTGGAGTCCGGAAGCTGCTCTGCTGAAGACCTGAAGATGGCTAGGAGTTTGGTGCCGAAAGCACTGGAACCCTATGTGACAGGTCAGTCTTGTCCGGTCCCCTTGGTGGCCATGGGGCCAGATCCCCGCTCTGGATGTGTGGCCCGCCTTTGCAGAGGCCAAATCCAGCACCGGGCACCAGGAGTGGACTCAGCCAGGAAGGGGGCCCTGGGGCCGTGAGGCGGGTAGGGTACAGGGCCGGCAGGCTGGACGCCATATTGGCATTGTGTGGTTTATGTGACGGAGGTATTAAGTTAGGATTTCACCTTCTGGGTTCAAGAAGGCAGGGACTGGAATGTCAGAGGGTGTGGACGAGGTGGGTGGTTGACCTCTGAGGTCCCACAACCAGAAGAGGCTCTGGGGAGTGCTGTGCTCTGTGCCTCTTCCCAATGTGGGGGTGAGGACGGGTTTGCCTGGGGGGCAGTTCTCTGCTTTCGCTGCCCTTCTGGGGACTCCTTTGAGGAGCCATGGGGTTGTGGCCACGGAGGGGCTTTGTGGTGAGAAGGCTGCTGGCCCTGCACTGCCTGGGGGTGTGGATCTCCTCCCAGAGCCACTGGGCTGGATCAGACACCACAGCAGCTGCCAGCAGTGCATGCCATCTCCTGGGATGGGGAGTCAGGGTTGGTCCTCCTGCTCTCGACCCCACTTTCAAACAGTGTCCATTTACGGGACAGCTGCATGGTCATCAGTGATCACGTAAACCAAGGACTGGGTGCCTTCTTGGGCAGGATGGCTGGTGTCCTGGCACAGAAGCTGCAGGGCGGGTCAGCTGTCTGGCCTGTACCTGTGACCTTTGCCTTGTTTTCTTCTCATTTCAGAGATGGCTCAGGGATCAATCGGAGGGGTGTTCGTCACGTCATCAGTTTCAACCTCAAATGGCACAAGGCTCTCTGCCAGGTACTACAGCTCTGGGCTGGCTGGTGGGTGGAGCCCCTGGCTCTCCTGAAGACCGTCCTGCCTCCTCCAGGGCTCCCCACTGGCTCCCTCGCGTGGATGGCGGATCCCCACACTCTGCCCACAGTTTTGGCTGCTCCCGGCCACAGCTCCTCTTGAGCTGCATCCCCTGAAGGCCCATCGTAGCTCATCCCCTGGGTACACAGGATCCTCTTGCTTAGGGTTTCTTCCCCCTAAAACATCAAAGTGATGCGCGTGCCTTTTATTTGTTAAAAAGTAGGATGCATTGAAGGTAGGGCTGGAATTGCCTGAGCTCTTGCTGGCAGCCTGAGGGATGGGGTGTTTCTCCGTCTGTTTCCTATTTCTGTTTAACACAGTTGAGATCACAGTGGACATAAAACTTTATCCCTGCTTTCTTTTTTTTAAGATTGTATTTATTTGAGAGATAGAGTGTGTGTGCACAGGAGCACGGGGAGGGGCAGAGGGAGAGGGAGATGGGGACCCCTCGCTGAGCAGGGAGCCCGATGTGGGGCTCAATCCCAGGACCCTGGGATCATGACCTGAGGCCAAGGCAGATGCTTCATTGACTGAGCCACCCGGGGCCTCTGTTTTTTGCTTTATTATTTACTGTATGTGTTTTTTTTTGTGTGTTACTGAAGTTTTATTATTTAAATCACCATGTAGTAGCCTTTGAACTAGCCATCCTGCAAAAGCAGGATTATGTTGTCGCTGGGTATTTATCTTAGTTTTCTAAAGATTAACATAAGATAATTTCTGCATTAAGTATTGACAAAACAATGGTTTTATTAACTTTCATGTTATGTTATACGTTATTATACATATTGTCTCATATCAGTCTTAAATACTAATAAATGTCTAATTTCTTGAAGCGTGAAATAGATTAGTGGTCTATAGGTTCAACAGAATGGAATTGATCTGCTCAAGGGTGATGTGGCGCTCTGTGGCCGTCACCGGCTTCTGGGTTCTGTGACACGAGTGAAGCTCTTGACTTGCGCCATGCGATGGGCTGGCTGTGGGGTTGTCACCGCAGTCCTTTGTGTAGTATCTGGCCCCCATCAGATTTAGGCAGAGGTCAGCTCAGTAGGTGGTCGTAACCTTCCCGCTGTGCACGGGTGGTTGTGAGTCTGTGGGATGCTGAGCACTGGTTATTCCAAGAGGCGGAATTTGGGTATTAATGCAGGTTTATAGCAAGGTAAGGAGAGCCACTACCATTTCAGAAGAAAAACTAGTGTAGAAACTGGCACTGATACTTTACCGAGGCACAGTGATTTCTTGGACAGTTAGGTGGTTCCCACTTAGAAGAAAAGATGCAGTTTGAAGTAGTTTTTTGGCTAAATTTTTTTACCCTTTCTGACTTTTTTGCTAGGCTGGATTTCACAGATGTGGAGTTCCTTTGTCAAAGACTGTCACCTTTAATAGTTTTTAATCATATGGTGTTCATTAATTCTAGTAAAAGGCATTAAAATATATACGTGTGGTTGTATGTCAAAGAAAAGCGTTTGTTGGAGCCACGGCTCTGGCCTGTGGTAGGTATGGGATGCTATAGCCTTGGGGCTCCCACCTGCATTGCCAGGTGAGAGTGGTGCTCGTCAGCCCACGCCCCAAACTCCCTCTTCTTCGAGCGTAGAACAGCCGTGTTTCCTGTGTGGTTCTACCCTCCTGTGTCCTGTCCTGTTGAGGCAGGTGACTGAAGGCCTTCCCGTTGAGTAGCAGAGAGGATGCTGAGCATGGGGTTTCTGCTGGGGTGACCTCCAGACCCCTGTGTGGTTATGGGGTGTCTGGCTAGAATCTGGAGGAACTCTGTTGAGCTTTAAATTCTAGACTGGCATCCCTTCCCTTTAGTATGTGGTGTTTCTTAGAATACCTTTTCTTCTCAATTACTAAGAAATCACAATGACTTTTGACAATAGATTATACTTCTCAGGGGACGTGTGCACCTCATAGGGGGTATGGGCTGTCACCTGCTGGTGCCCCGAGACGGTGTCTGACCCGCTCTGCTGGGTCCTGAGGGGTGGTGCCTGAACCCAGAAGTCTTTCCTCAGGATTGCGGCTTTTTAAAGATCTCTCTAGGCCAGGGCCTTCTTGCCCAAGGCACTGTTGATATTGGGGCTAGAGGATTCTGTCATGCACCTTGTGCTGTGCCTAGTGAGGTGTTTAGTGGCACCCTTGGGCTCAGATGCCCCCCAGTTGTGATAGCAGAGGAGGTTAGATGTGCCCTGTTGAGACTCTCAAGGGTACAGGGGCAACGTAGACAGGTTCCAGACACCCGTCTGAGGGACCAGAGTGTAGGCAGCCCTGCTTCCCAACAGTACCCGCCCTGCAGGTCTGCCCCCCTGGGCTCCTGGACCTTGCCCTGCCACCCCCCTGGCTTTGAGCAGCTGCTGTTTCATGAAATGGTAGAAGGCTATGGGGTCCTTGGAGTTGTTTCTAGAAGTGCAGGTTGCAGAGCATCTGAGCGAGACTCATCTGTCACACAGCTCGTCTTCCTAGGCTCTGCACTGATGCCAGAGGAGCTGAGGGTGGGGCCTGGGGGACTGTGGACACATGCATTCACACAGCATCACTCAGGCACATACATGTGCACATGCACACCCACACATGCACACTGACTCAACACATGCACACACACAACACACGTACATGCACAACCACACATGCACACACAACATATGCTTACACGTACAGCACATGTACAGACTTGCTTGGCATCTGGGGAGCCACGTCTTTTTCTGGGGGCCCCTTTTTCCTAACATGTTTTCGGCTCCCTCCTGGAGATGGAGGGGGTCACAAGGTCAAGGCCCAGAAGGAGCCGTGGGTTTCCAGCTGGAGCATGTTGGGGTTTTGTCGGCAACTTGGTCACTGACATCGAGGTCCTGTCAGTGTTGCTCGTTTCTGTTCTGTCGCAGAGGACGGCTCAGGAGAAGCGCCGGGCTCACAGGGGTGGATGTCGGGGGTCCCTGATCTGCCCACATGGTAGGGAAAGCCCCTTCCCCCCCAGGAGCCAGCCCGCGTCCCACCGACTGCCTTGTCTCGCCTCATCCTCACAGTGACCTGACCAATGGTGCAGACGGCATGCTGGCCACGAGCTCCAGCGGGTCTCAGTACAGCGGCTCCCGGGTGGAGACCCCTGTGTCCTACGTTGGGGAGGACGAAGAGGAGGACGATGACTTCAATGAGAATGAGGAGGAGGACTGACGCCCGCCCGTGGCCCGCCCTCACGGTCTACATCGGGAACACCGCTTTCGGAAGAGACTGCTTCTGCCGCGGGCGTGTGTTTCTTCCTGGCCTCCTCCCAAGGAGCCAGCGGTGAGCTGATGGCGCGGCCGTGCGGCCCCACTGAGCAGGCAAGGGCTGTGCTCCTCGGGGTCCTGGGGGGAGCTGTGGTGCGCTTCCATGCCAGCGGCGACACAGGGCCTTTCTTCACTGTCTAGGATTTTGTTTTCATTGTCTGTTTCTCATTCAGAGTTCGCTTTGCCCCCCAATTCTTGCTGAGTGTGCCGAAGCCGTGTGCCCCATCCACGTCGCGACAGTAAAATGCAGTGTGGCCGTGGCTGGTGCACCTGGGCACCATGTGTCTGCAGTGTGTTGGGAGCGGCACAGCTGCTGGGGGCATGTGGCCCCCTCCTGATGCCCCCACCTCTTGGGGCGTCTGGGGGCCCTGGCAAGCAGCAGGGCTATGCTCCTCAGCATTCAGCGCCAGAAACTGTATCATGACTTTATTTACCCTTAAATTATATTGACTGTGTGATTCCATCAAGTTTATGCCTTTTTTTTTTTTTTTTTTTTTTTTTTTGCTCTATGTTGCAGCAAACAATTTGCAAAGTTCTTTCTTTGTTTTTGTTTTGTTTGGTAAAAGTTTACTGCCGTGCTGGTGCAGCTGCGACAACTGTGGAAGGCTCGGAGCACATTTGCTCGTGGGAGGTCCGCCTGATTTCTTACAGGCGGGGTGTGGAAACTCCTGTGTAGTCGTTTACATACCTACACGTCTGTCATCTAAGGACACGAACTGAAACAAACGTTATTTGTTTCGTGAGCATCTTCCTGTAATCTATGATGAAGTTGACATTAAATATAGAGAATGTTCTAACAGTTTTTTAACTCAAAATTTGTCAATCATTTTTAATAGTTCTTTTTTTATAAAAAGAAAAAGGAATTTCAGGACAGGCAGTATAGTCCCTTTTAAAATTTATTCACAAAGAACCATTAACCGCACAGTTGCTGTCAGCTGCCTGTTCTAAACAATAGTCTTTTTATTGAAACACAAATAAACTTTTCTGTAATATTTTATGGAATATAAAGAGACTTTAATTGTTTGACTTGTTTAACTTGGCACTGTTAGTTTTTATTAATAAAACGCGCATGGGCATTTTAAACACGCTCTGTGTTCCTCTAATTCAGGATTCTGGTCCATAAGTCAATTTATCTTCTGTGTCAGTATTGCTTGTCTCCAAGCAAGGGGTCGGGGGCCCAGTGGACACAGCCCAAGTGCACCTGCCCTCCCAGGCCCTCAGAGTTGACCCAGATTCTGGGGGTTTGACTTTCAGGAGTGAGGTCGTGAGGTGAGAAAGGATGGTGAAGTGTTCACCGCAAGCCTTGGAGGGGTGTCCGTGGTGCTATGGGAGGAAGTGGCCTTTCTTGCCAGTCTGACTTCCTGCCAGTGTCCCGAGGGCAGCGGGACCTGGGGGCGGGTGAACGTGCAGCTGCCATGTTCTGGTGCTCCCTGCCTGCTGCATGCAGGTGGAACCCGTGGAGGTGACCTGTGCTGGGCATCGTGGGGGCAAGCAGCTCGCAGACCGCTGGCACACGGGTGTCTGACATCTTTCCCACCCTCCGCTGCGTGGGGCCTTGTAGCTCTGTTGGTGGTGACTTTGTGCCTGGTGCTCACAGGGGATTAGGGTACCAGGCTGTGTGAGATGACTGGGGTGGAGGGGGCGAAGCTCCAGGAGCGCAGGGCTCTCAGTCCAGGCTTTCACAGGGGGCTTCAGGGAGACGCCCGCTCATCCCTGGGAGTCGGAGGGTGGGCTTGTGTCCGTGGCTTAGACCGTACCCCACATGTGCTGCCCTCCTGCCTCGCATGCCTACCTCCTGCTGCCGCATGGGTTCTCAGGGGCATCCTGCTCCAGCCTTGTCTGAATTTCCCCCAACAGGGGATTAGAAACTTTAAGAAGAAGATTTTAAAGAGAAAGTGATTTTGTTACATTTTTCCTTTATCAGAAGAGACATGATTGTTTAACATAGTACCTTTAATGTGTTTTAGTTTTACAGTTTGGGAATTCTGTTCTTTTAGAGCAAGCCTTCAGAATGCCTGATAAGTAGTGTTTCTATGGGAGTGGGAGCAGTCTTCACGTAGACACGGGGACTGGGATGTCATTGAAGTTAAAAAGACTAGGGAATAGTGAGGAACATGAAGTCTGCTGCTGCCTCAGGGTCGCCACATTGGCCTAGTGTTTTTATCGTAGCTACTGATTCTGGGTCAAAGAGCAGAAAAGACTTAGCGAGAGGCTGTTGATTGTCACACTAGGTGCCTAGTGCACAGCTGCCTGCAGTTCCCGGGCGTTTAGAGGCCTGGTGGGGGTGTGGGGGGGTGCAGGGGGCAGCGGGCAGCTAGGAAGAATGCAGAGGGCAGGGGGTGGTGGGCAGCTGGGGGGTGGGGGGTGACGGGCAGCTGGGGGGTGGGGGGTGGGGGGCGACGGGCAGCTAGGAGGAGTACAGGGATGGCAGGGGGGTGGGCAGCCAGGGTGCAGCCTCCTTGCTCTCTACTGCTGAATGGTGAGCTTGAACTCCACTTTCCCTTCATAGGGGTCATGGGGGTTGTCAAAGGTCACATAATCTGCCAGGATCTTGCACACAATGAGGACTTCCGTGTTTCTGGGGACATTGAGAAGCTTCGCGGCGACCAGAGGGTTGCTGTAGTGGGGCTGGAACGTGAGCGTGGAAACGGGAGGAGGAGAGAGTTAGAAACTGCACGGCAGGTGCCCTGTCGTGGCAGCCCCTGCCTGCTCTGTTCTCATGTGGCCTGCAGCACCTGCTCAGCAGCCCTCGCACTCTGCCACATGCAGGAGAGCTGGTCTGGGGGTAGGGAGACCACACCAGTGACAAAGTTAACTTCAAATTATATTTGATGAAAATTAGTATAAAAATAAAACAGGAAAAATTGCGAGATTTGGAGGAAGTGCTTTAAAATGGGTATGTGGTTGTCTCAAAGGATTTGGGAAGCTCTCGGAAAAGAATTAGGTTTGACATTTGTGTTTCACAGGAGAGCTGTGTGTTTTCAGGTAGGGAAACACCCAAAGAGCTACACAGTCAGAACGGGCCAAGGGACACCTTTGTTTCACTTGCATGGGTAAAACATTGATGGCTTTCCTTTTGCCAATCATGCTAACTTTGAGATGATTCTGCAGCTGTTGTTGGGAGAAGTGGGACAAACCTACCTGCGCCTTTTTCCCGTAGTAAGGGAAATAGCGAAGGCTGAAGGTACCGTTGGGTGGGTAATATTCCACCTGCAAGGGCCGGTCATCCTTGTGCTGGTCCTGGGGGCAGAGAGGCTATGGCCTGAGAGAGGCAGGATCTGGGTGCGTGTGTCTGCACATGTGTACGTATGCACACGTGCAGATACAAACACTTCATTGTGCAATTAGCATGCGTTAGATCTAACCTTTATGATGAATGCTGAGATCTCATAGGGACGTTGTTTGTTCATTTGCACAACCTTCCATGGCCTATCAAACTTGGATTTTTATCATTTCAAGTCCTTGTAGAATAACAAGATTGATAGAGAAGGTGCCTGTTTGTCCATCTGTGGGAATGAAAGCTGCGGAGGCTGAACTGGCTACAAGTTTGAGAGACTTTCTAGGTAAGGGTCTCTGCCCGTGTGGGGTATGTTTCTCGTCATTATGAGAGCTTGTGAATCTCTCGGCGGATAGCCAGAGCTTGCCAGTCAGTCTTGGGGGACACTCTGACATCTGTTAGAAGCCCAGGTCAGCCCACATGTGTGGATGAGTGGCTACAGAAGGACCCAGAACCAGAGAGACAGGCTGGGGTGGGAGCTGTGGCTGCTCACAGGAGTCTTCGGGCGAGGCCACGACTGGGAAAACAAGCATTAGGGAATGTTCAGTGACAAGAAGTTTGGGTATTTTGGTGTTGTGCTTAAGAACTGTTTTTGAGTAAATTAATACCAACTCAGTTTTTTCCAAATTGCCCCCAAATTCTTTGAAGTGTGTTAGTGATACACTGTATGCTTCTTGTAGCAAAACAACAAAGATAGGCTGTTCTTCTTACTAGATTTTTGTTCCCTATGAGAAAGCTGCTCTGAGCGGTGGTTCGTGTGACCAAGGATCGAGACAGCCAGGCAGCTGAGGGGAACTGAGGGGGAAGCGGCTCTGGGGCGGCCGCGCACTCACCAAGAAGGTGCAGTCGGCCCTGGGCGCTGTGCTGTTGCTGGGGAGGAAGTTCACGATCTGGAAGGGAAGGGTGTCCTTGTGGCTCTCCATGGGCTTCTGTCCCAGCTGTGGTTCCTGCCAGCAGGTGGCAGAGCTGGACAGGAGGACCTGAGCTGTAGCTGCCACCTTCTGGTGCTCTGCGGTGCCCTGAAGTGGAGTGCCCAGGGCAATACTGCCCTCCCCGCATACCTTGTGTGCATAGCTTCCCCTGCCAGGTGGCCACGAGACCTAGCAGGGACCCAGGAAAGTGTGCAGTTCACAAATGTGGGGCTTCCTTTGGTCTCAGGACGGAAGGTTTGTATTGCTGAGTAGAAGCTGGGAACCCCTGGCCGCACCTGCTGGCCAGCATGGAGCACAGACCCTCCAGCCCTCCCGCCCTCCCCTGCACCCCACGGCTGGGTGGACTGTGCTCTCCTGTGGTTTGCTTGTACTGGCCTGTTCAGCCTCCCTCATGCCCGGCACAGCCCCTGGCCCAGAATGAAAATGAAAACCTCTACCCTGGAAGATTCCCAGCTGTCCTTGTGGCACCTGTGTACAGCTGGCTGCTGTCAAGCTGTCCTGTACATGTGGCCGCCCCAAGCAGCCCGGACTCTACTGCTCAGTGTCCAGATGCTGCGGACCACGAAGTCAGGGCTGTGTCTGAGATGTGTTCAGGTTGTATTTGGGGAACGGTCAACTCCAGAGCCAGCGTGACGCAGGTATGAGCTGAGCGAAAGTGCAGGGAGGGATGGGGCCGCAGTGCATGTCCCCACCCTGCTGCCTAGGTCCCAGCCAGGGATGCCTGGGGTCACACACAGCTGTCTCCACAGGGGCCCTCAGGCTGGGTCCCTGGTCTGCAGCCCTTCAGGACTCACCCTGTTCATTTTAATAATAAAACACGGCTTTCCTTCTGCAAAGCCGAAGTTGGGGTCTGTCAGGCCTGAGCAGTTTTGCAGCATGTCTGCCATGAACTTGCAGGAGAACTTGGTGTGATTTGGGGCCCCAAAAACGTCCTGAAAGAAGTACTTCTCAGAGGTACAGTTGATATTGTCCTCCTGGGATGTGGGCGAGTAGCCTGCTGGAACACACACACACACAGCTGTGGCTGCCTGCCTCCACCCACAGCCACCTGGGGCTGGCTGGACAGTGGGAAGCCCGTACCCCTCAGTGAGATTGTCTTAGAGGAGGGAGAAACAGAGATGGGAAGCATGTGAAACGTCACCTTCCAAGAAGTTGTGGAGGATGTTCACAAGGTCTACCCAGGTCCTGTTGTCAGAGACGTTGTAGGAAATGTCCAGGCCTTTCTCCCCATAGACATCGGGCCTCAAGGTCACCCCTGGAAAGAGACACATTCAGTTCCCGCCAAAGTATCCATCCACACCCAGCCACTTGCTGTGGGGATGGCAAGCGCCATGCAGAGCTGGCCTGGTCCAGTGGCCAAGCAGGGCCCCTGGGCGAGGAGGCTGCGGCCTGGTGTCCTCTGCAGCCATGGCTCAGCAGGGACCCTGCCCACCTGGAAGCTCACCATCAGCGCCAGGCCTGCCCAGCTGCCTGGTTGGACTGCATTGCTAAGTGAAGATGTATTTGAAGGCGCATTTGAACAATCTTCGCTGGTTTCAATGAAGTACAAAAGCAATGTGACAATGTGTGTTGTATAAAAAGAAAAGATGCGTGTATAGGAGTCGGAACATCCACAGACATCCTCGCGTCTGTGAGCACAGATGCACAGACCTGTGTCTTAAGTTAGGGAAATGGGATCCTACCACTCAGGTTCTACCTTCCTTCTTCCGTTTTCCAGTGCCACGTGTAAGCGTGCCATCAACAAG
The DNA here is from genome assembly GCF_003254725.2 of Canis lupus dingo. Classification (NCBI taxonomy): domain Eukaryota; kingdom Metazoa; phylum Chordata; class Mammalia; order Carnivora; family Canidae; genus Canis; species Canis lupus. The sequence continues at coordinate 61,034,514 of NC_064264.1, forward strand.
CTGACTCCCCGCCTTCTTCCCACAAATACTGTCATTTCTTTGCTGTGTGAACGTTCCACAGTTTACAAAGCCAGCCCCCACGTTGATGTTACTTTTTAACTAATTAAGCTAGCATTCTCTTGTTTCATGGACCACGTGGAAGTCACGGCTGTACGTGGTCTAAATTAAAGGCCTTGAGAGGATCTGACCAAGGAGACAAAGGGGGTACCGCTCACGAGTGTCTAATCCATGCAAATGCCACAGCTGCTTCCCAGGGTCTCATGGCTTGTTCATCCAGGACCGTGTCTCTCTCCCGCTCCCTGTGACCCCTGTCGTGTCCTTGGGTTTGTGACGTATTGTATCTGCTCTGAAGCTACGGTGAAATCTCCCATGTCTTATCTGTTGGTTGGCTCTAAAATGATACCCAGTAAAGCACTTTGGTGTTGTGGTCACCAACCAGAAGATTCACCAAGACCCCGGCACAATGGTGGGGCTGCCCGAGGACACATGCCCGCCTTGGCTCCAGCGTCTGAGACCACCGTCTCCTGTCCCTGGGAAGTGCTGGTGCTGCTGTGGCCATTCATGGCTGCCTTCCGAAGTACTAGGGACATGTGAGTGAGTGACTATACTGGCAAGTGTGTTTCCTCCTTTACCCCTGCCTGCCCTTCCGGGTTGGTGTGTGCGGGCAGCTGGGGGCGGCCACCTTCCCCGGGACCTGGGAGGTGCCGCCTCTGTTTCAGGCCTTGGAGTCATGTGACGCCAGTGACCTCTTCATCTTGGTGCCGACTCAGGAGAGTTCTGTGCTCAGCCTTTGTTCTGAGCCTCTGTCCTCAAACGGGACAGTAGACAAACTGCTCTTTGAGAAAACCACGTTGTGAGCTGAACTCGTGTCTGGAAGCGCTCCCCCCTCAGAGAGTCCTCGGTGCTCAGAGGTGTCTCCTTCCCACAGACCCTTCGTCCCTAATGGCCCTGCCAACTGCCTTGCCTGTCCCCCTAGGTGTGGTATGGCTGTGTTTATCAGCAGGTGAAGTAAGAGATGTAAGGATCTATACCAGATCTGTTTTAATAACTGTAACCTGGGGCACCATCCTCAGAAGGGGTGGAGGGGCTGTCTACACCCCAGTGGCCCCTCAGATCCTTGGGCTCCCTCTCTGGGCTTTGTTCTTGGCCAGGCAGCTCTAGGACCGAGCATTGCCCCCATGCATGGGATCCTGGTGTCCATGCTGAGCCACCAGCCCCATTACCTGGTGATTTTAGCTGGTCTTGGTAGTCAGGCGTGTATGGGTCAAGTGTGCACATCAGCGTGTAAATGCACAGGGCAAAGATTCCAGTCATCACCACGTAGAAGGCTACGTAGTAGAGGCTGATCCACACTGTGGGGAGAGGCAGGTGAGATGCAGCTGGCGAGGGTGGGATTCAGCATCACTCAGTGTAGATAGTGCGTTCACACACATGCAGCCATCGCTTCTGTCAAGGTCCAGACTGTTCTCACCACACAAGAGATGCTTTGTACCCCTTCACTTAAAAGTCTTTAAAAATTGTAAGTTTTAGGAACATAGCTTTAAAAAGGTTCTTTTCAAACCTAGGGCTAAACCTTTTGGGCTGACCCTCAGATATTCCCACTTTGTAAGCATCTGCTGTCGGCAGGGATCAGAGCTGGAATGGGCTTCTGGGGTCACCTGGTGAGGGACAGCCCCTCCCCGCCTCCCCCCCCACCCCCGACCCCTGGGCACATACCCCACCGGGACAGTGTCCGGCCCAGCATCTGCCCCGTGTCTGGGTTCCAGCAGTAGCGCTGGAACTCCTCCATCCGCTGGCTGCATGACTTTTTCTCCTGTAGTGCTGCCATCGTCCCGGCCCCTGGAGTCCCCTCCTGCAGAACACGGGTGCTCCCCACACTAGCCTGACAGGAGGAAGGTGGCCTCTGGGTTTTATCGTCTCCTCCTCTGGAGGTCAAAGGCACTGTGGAGACTGGCCCCAGGGAAAGCACCAGGGCGTTTTTGAGCACACCTTGCTATCCAAACACAGGTATCAGATGCCCCCCTCCTTGCCAGCCCCTCCTCCCAGGACGTCCTTGGCCATGTCCTTATCTGTTCTGATACGACCAAGGAGAACGACTGTGGTGCAGGAGGAGGAGTTCTTCAGCTCCAGAGGAGAGATGGGAGCAGTGCAGGATGAACAAGGACAGGTCTGGGTCTGACCCTGGCATGGTGCCTGAGGTTGTCCTGGTCTGAGTCAATGGGGGTGGTGACCCAGGGGGCTCCTGTCACTCATGCCTGCAGGTTATCACTTGCTGGAGAATACATCTGACAGCGAAGATGAGGCTAGTGTGCAAAGGGTCAGAGGCTCTGTTCTAGACGAGAGGGTTCAGAAGGTTCCCGTCTTAACCTCCCTGGTCACTCCTGTTGCTTAGTATAGGTGATGAGGCTCATGTTGTTGGGGTGGTGCTGGGGTCCTTTAGGATTACTTTGTGTCCATGGAGGAAATGGAGGTCACAGCCATACCATCTAGAGGTACCTTCTAATATTTAATGCACACCAGTCCTTGGCATCTTGTTGAACTGCATTTCTGACTCAGTGGGGACCCACTGGACCCAGGGGCTCCTGGTGAGCTGTGTAGGTGGCTTTAGGACTATAGCAATGTCCAGGCAGGGGACACTTGGCCTGACAGCACATCCGAATCAGCTGGGTTGCCTTGGATACTTCTGACAGCTATTCCACCACCGTCAAGTTACTCAGCGAGCCGACCTGCCAGGTGGCTGGAGTACCCAGACTCCTGCAAGTCCCCCAATTAGCTAGATGTGCCACAGAAGTCTTTTCACAGGTATCTAAGTCAGAGCCTGATTAAAATAGTGAGTGTTATGCACAAAGACCTAGAATTTCATTTCTTGTCACATCTAGTTTTTCCCTCTGGAGGACCTATGTAGCCAAATCTGAAGGTTTCTTGGGGAAGAAGAATAATGAAAAATGCTCTTCTAGTTCTGCCTTATTTTCTTCAGGATGATTTAGAGTTTGTTAGCAAAATGGGCACCCTAAGATTCAGATGGAATAGCACCATTTTAGCTTGGACTTTTTAATGGACCAGTTCTGTGTGTTTTCCATAATACTGTTTTCATGCACAATTTTGTAATTTTAGGTCAATAAGATGCAGAGTGGCATTAGGCTGCGGTCTGATTGCTCACAGTCTGTGGGCCTTGGACCCCAATTCCTGGGGCCTAAAGATGCAGCACAGCAAATGTTACCTGCAGAGTAAATGCCACGCTCGTCTGGAAAGTATATTATAGACATGCCCTTGAAATGAATAAGATATGAATTCATTGTAGAAGTCACTGAATGAAATCTTCCACATTTAGTGGAAGCATGTGGTGAACTGAGCACACGTTATCAAAATGACCTCTGGACGTGTGCCTTGGGGAGGAGAGGCAGGGAGAGGGCAGCCTCCTGAACAGGTGCTCTGAGAGTGCAGGACCCATGCCCCATAAAGAGCAGGCTCCAGGCAGTGCGGGGAGCCCAGACTTCTCCAGCCGGCAGTAGTGAGCTGGGGCCCTCCTCCTGCTGCTGGAACAGAGCCAGCTAAAACCAAAGGAGTATTAAGTAAAAGTCCAGGTTTCAGCTGACAATCACGCATCAGACCAAGAACCAAGAAGATTTCAAAATGAATTAAGACAATCAATAGATGCTGATATCAAGGTGACAGGGATGTTTGAATCAGATTTTTAGGCCGTTATGATAAAGATGCTTGAGTGAGCAATCATTAACGTGCTTGAAACAAATGAAAAAAGTCTCAACAAAGAAAGTTTAAGGAAAGAATTAGAAGATATGAACAAGAACCGATGGAAATTTTATTATTTCCATCGGTTTAAATAAAATATTTAAATATTTTATTTTTTTCATGAGAGACAAAGAGAGAGGCAGAGACATAGGCAGAGGGAGAAGCAGGGTCCGTACAGGGAGCCCAATGTGGGACTCGATCCAGGCACTCCGGAATCAAGCCTTGGGCCAAAGGCAGATGCTCAACCACTGAGGCACCCAGGCCTCGAACCAATGGAAATTTTAGATTAAAAAATTATAATGAGAATGAAAAGCTCAGCAAATGGGCTAAACTGCATAAGAGAGGGGGACAGAGGAAAGAATCAGTGACATGGAAGAAAAAATAATAGACACCTGATCTGAACAATAGGAAGTAGATTCAGAAAAAAATGTACAGTGCCTCGGGCCTGGAGGACTGTAATGAAGTGTGACATCTCTGTTGTCAGAATTTTGGAAAGACAGAAGAATGAAGGCAGGACTAGAAACTCCCTAAACTTGGCAAAAGACATTAACCTGAAAGTTCAGAAAATGGATTAAAACCCAAGCAGGGTAACTCTTCCAAAATCCAAGCTGCATCATCATTAAACTTCTGAAAACTGAAAGCATACACACACCTAAATCTAGAAAGAGCCAGAGAAAAGCCATTTGATTTACAGATTACTCATCAGAAACCAGAGATCAGAAAGAAGCTACAGAATATATGTAAATGCTGAATGAAGAGAATTGTCACCCAGATCCTGAATCCAGTGCAAATATCCTTTTGGTCTGAAGGAGGTCCCAGCACTATGAAATGAAGGAAAAGGAAAGGAGGCTAATTTGTCACCAGTAGACTTATCCTAGAAGGATGGTGAAGGAAGTTCTCAAAACAGAATGTTGAAAGAAGGAATATGGTGAGCAAAATATGGGTAAATACTGAGCTTTACTTCTCTTGAATTTTCTAAATTATGTTTGATGGTTGAAACAAAGACCATAATATTGCCTGATATGCTAAACGTATGTAGATGAAGTAATGTTAATTATATGTAAACAGGAAAGGATAAAAGGAGGTGATATTGCTGCGCTTAACTTGAACTGATAAAATGACAGCAATAAGGGGCGCCGCGGTGGCTCAGTCGGTTGAGTCTGACTCCTGGTTTCACCTGAAGTCATGGCCTCATGAACCCCATGTAGAGCTCAGTGCCTCATGGGGACTCTGCCTGATGAGTCTCTCCCTCTACCTCTCTCCCCCTCCACATGCTTTCTCTCTCGCAAATAAATAAATCTTTAAAAAGATGATAGCAACAGAATGTAATAGGTTATGTGTATATGATACCAGTAACAACCAGTAACAATCTGCATAAAGAGATGCACCTAAAAATACTATAGAGAAATCAAAATTGAATTCTAAAAAAGTTCAAGTAACCCACAGGAAAAATAGAAAAAAAAAACAGATGAAAAATAGAAAAATGGCAGACTTGAGCAACAATTACTGTGAGTGCTATAAGTACACCAATAAAAAAACTGACAGGCTATAGTTGGCTAATGTTTCCAAACCTATCTACAAGAAACGCATCTCAAATAGAATGATATAGGTAGGTTGACTGGGAAAGAATGGGGGAAAGATACATCATGCAGATACTAATCAATGAAGTGTGTGGTTATATTAGTATCATACGGACTTCAGAGCAGAGAAAGTTACAAGAGAAAGACATTGCATGATGATAAAGGGTCAATCCACCAAGAAGATAAAGCGATCCTAAATGTGTGTGCACCAAACAACAGCTTCAAAATATATGACGTAGACAAATACAACTGAAAGTAGAAATAGGCAAATCCACAATTTTAGTCACAGGATTCATCGCTTCTTTCTCAACAATCGATAGAACAGCTAAATGGAAAATCGGCGTGGATAGAGAAGAACTCAACAATATTGTCAACCAACAGGATGCCATTGACATTTGTAGAACACCTCATCCGCACACAGCAGAATACAACTTCTTTTTAAGTGACCCAGGAACATAAACCTGGGACCATATCCTGGGCCATAAAATAAAGCTCAGCAAATTTAAGAGAGTTGAGATCATGCAGAGTATATTCTCCAGCCATGATACAACCAAACTAGAAACTAAAAAACCAGAAAGATAAAATCTCCAAACATGAAAATGAAGCAATATGCTTAAAAGTAATTCATGAATCAAAAGGAAGTCTTGAGGGAAATTAGAAAATACGTAGGGCTGGTGAGAAATCTATGAAATCAAAATTCGTGGGACGTCACTAAAACTGTTTATAGTTCTGAGTGCATGCAGTCAAAAATAGAGTCTCAATAATCTGAATTCCCACTTGGAAAACTTAGGAAAAGGAGGGGGGAGCAAGTGGAAAGGAGAAATAGGAGAACAGAAATCATGAAATTAACAACAGAAAAGCAAAAGGGAAAATCAGTGAAAGAATTGGTTCTTTGAAAAGTCAATAAAATTGGCAAACGTATAGCAAGAGAAAGACACACATAGCAAATCAAAAATGGAAGATCACTACAGACCCTTTGGACATTAAAAAAAAATAACACACGGCTTCATACACATAAACTCAGCAACTTAGATGAAATTGGCCTCTTCCTCAAAAAAACACGATTTGTCTAATTTGAAATAGGTCATTTAAATAGCCCTATAACTTAAGGAAATCGAATTTGTAATTTAAAATCCACCACCACCACCCCTCCTCCCGCAAAATAAAACAACTCTCCAGGCCCCAATGGCTTCACTGGAGAATCGTACAAAACATGTAGTAAAGTAGCACAGATTGTGTGGTGTGTCCTTTGGAAAATAGAAGGGAACTTCCCCAAATGATTTATGAAACCAGCACACCCTTCACCAGAACCAGACAAAGAGCATAAACACAGGCAACAAACACTACAGACCAAAACCCTGTCAAACAGACAAAATCCTTAACCACACATCGGCAAATGAATCCAACAATAGCACTAATTAGCTGTTAATGCTGATGTTTAATAGCATTAAACAGGGCACCTGAGTGATGCAGTCAGTTGGGCATCCAACCCTTGGTTTCGGCTCAGGTCATGGGATGGAGCCCCGTGTTGGGCTCCGCAATCATCGGGGAGTCTGCTGAGAACCTCTCTCCACCTCTGTCATCTTCTGTCCCTTGTGTGCCCACTCACTCTCAAATAAATGACTTTTTTTTTTTTTAAAGCATTAAAAGACTGAGAAGGATGTGTTCTAGAGATGCAGAGCTGGTTCGATATTTAGAAATCAGTGTAATGCTCTAACAAGCTGAAGAAGGAAAACCATGCAATCATATCAGCCGATACATAAAAAGCACTTGACAAAATTCGAGATTCATTTATGATAAAAGTTCTCAGCAGGCTGGGAATAGACAGAAACTTAACCTGATGAAAAGCGTTGACAGGATCTCTAGTGCCAGCCAGCATCCTATCCAGTGGCGAAGGACTGCATGTGTCTACCCGACGACGCGGTACATGGACTTCTGCCCTCGCCACAGATGACCCTTGTGCTGCACTGGCCAGCTGGTGGAATAAGCAAGAAAAGAAAAGACACACAGACTAGAAAGGAAGAAACAAAACTCCCTATTTTCGGTTGACAGTATTGTACACGTAGACAATGCCAAAGACTGCAAAAAAAATCTCGAATAAGTGAGTTCAGCAAGGCAGAGGATACAAAATGATGCCCCCAAGTCAACGATTGCATTTACTAGCAACGAACACATGGATAACAAAATTAAAAACACGATACCATTGCTAGTTGCTCAAAACAAAGAGAATGTTTAGGTATTAGTCCAACAGAACACGTTAGGACTCGTGTGCTGAAAGCCACATGTTGGTGAGGGCGGTGGTGGAGCATCTGGGACATGAAGACGGTATGTTCATCGGTGGGAAGACTCAGCACACCAAAGACTGATAGACAGGGGTAACTCCTGGCAAGATCCAGCAAGATGTTTCTGTGTCGATACAGACTTTTGTAAAATTCATATAGAAAGTGGAATATTTTCTTCTGTATTTTGAATAGTTTTTAAAAAATGGGTTCTGAAAAATATTTTTGAAAAAGAACTGTAAAGTTGACGACTTAGGCTTGTTACCTGTTATATGTGTGGTGTACGGTGATGGGGATGAGGTGGTGGTGGTAGAGGGACCAGGGACTGAGCCGGTGGGGCTGCAGACTGCCCCGGGGTGCCTGCTGCGTCCCCGGGCAGCTCAGGAGAGATGCACCGCGCAGCCTGGGCTGCTGAAGCAGAATCTTGATTTCGGCAAGATCCTCGGCCGTTGGGTGTGCCTGGCACCACCGGGAGGCGCGGACTGAAGGCACGCCGTCAGAAGCGCTGGTAGAGGTGGTGCTTCGACCAACCCCCGCCAGTGTTCACGGTACTTGGGGAGGGGTTAAGGAGGGACTGTGGTTGCGCAGATGCAGGTTGTTCCTTGGCCTCCTCTGCCTTCTGCCCTCACCCACTCATGGAACCTCCATGCCTCCCAGAGGAGGGACACGGGGTGGGCTGGTCCTGCTGGTCTCCTCTGGCTCCTACATTCTTGTTTCCATAACCTCACTTCCTCCCCTCTTCAAACTCTAACCGACCCCCATCACTTCCTTCCCTGCACATTTACAGAGTACCTGCTGCATACTAGACGGACAACACCTTGCCCCTATGAGTCTGACATTTCTGTTGGTCCTGGCATCCCCAGGGGTGTCCCCCAGGGGCGTGCCCCCAGGTGTATCCCCCTAGGTGTGTGCCCCCAGGTATGTCCCTCAGGGATGTACCCCCAGGTGTGTCCCCCTAGGTATGTACCCCCAGGCGTGTCCCCCTAGGTATGTGCCCCCAGAAATGTCCCTCAGGGATGTGCCCCAGTTGTGTCCCCCAGCTGTGTCCCTCAGAGGTGTGCCCAGTTGTGTCCCCCAGGTGTGTGCCCCAGGTCTGTCCCTCTAGGTGTGTGCCCCCAGATGTGTGCCCCCAGGTATGTCCCTCAGGGATGTGCCCCAGGTGTGTCCCCCAGGTGTGTCCCCCAGATATGCCTCCAGGTGTGTCCCTGGCCTCATCATTGCCCTCTCATTCCTGTTTCTCTGTTTGAGGCCTCAGCCCTGGATGTGGCTGGAGGTCTCCTGCTTCTAACTTCACCTGAAGCTTCTCTTGGGTGTTTATGTTTTGCTGGCACAGCTCAGGAGAGGGGAGGGAGCTGATGCGGAGCTGATCCCCCGGCAGGTGCTGAGGTTACCTTAGGTCCTCAGAGCTGGCAGGTGACCCGAGGGCAGGCTCCTGTCAGTGTCAGGCCAGGTCCCCACATACTAACCAGTCCCCCTGCCAGTGGTTTCACTCTCGAATACCCAGTGAGCGGTTCACTGTGGGTTTTTTTTCTCTCTGAATTCCTGATATCAGCTGTTTTTCCTCCTGCTTTCTATCTTCTTAAGACAAAAATGAAATACAGTAGGAAAGCCACAGCCATCTTATATTAAGTTGGGGTTTCTCCCGGGCCCCTCTGCTTTCTGTTTGGCCTCCGGCTCACGCAGGGGAACAAGCAGGTGCGCCACCTGCCAGAGCTGAGGACCCAACAGGGCAGCTTCAGGGAGGTCCATCGGGGTCTGCACTTTGTCCTCAGAGGAAGCAATGGGGAGGATGGGCATCTAATCCGCCTGGAAGCAGCTTAGAGGATTGTCTTTTTCTGGCACCTGCTCTGTGACCCCGGGCTGGGATTTGGCTGGAGCTGTGTCAGCTGTGTTCCCTGGGCTCCCGGCGAGGCCCCCAGTCACTCTTCACCTATTGGGACGCCTGCAGTCTGGGGAGGGCAGGGGGCACAGGCCCCGGACAGTGGGTCAGGCCTCTCGAGCCTAACTCGGCAGGAGGCCAGCACCGGGATGGATTTCGGTTCCCTGGAGACGGTGGTGGCCAACTCAGCCTTCATTGCCGCCCGGGGCAGCTTCGATGGGAGCAGTGGCCCATCTTCTCGGGACAGGAAGTACCTGGCTAAGCTCAAGTTGCCTCCACTGTCCAAGTGTGAGGGCCTCCGGGAGAGCCTGGACCTGGCGTTCCCAAGTGTGTGCTCAGAGCAGCCCATCGGCAAGCGGCTTTTCCAGCAGTTCCTGGGGGCTGATGAGAGGCATGTGCCAGCTCTGGAGCTCTGGAAGGACATCGAGGACTATGACACTGCAGATGACGACCTCCGGCCACAGAAGGCCCGGGCCATCCTGGCTGAGTACCTGGACCCCCAGGCCAAGCTCTTCTGCAGCTTCCTGGATGAGGGGGTAGTGGCCAAGTTCCGGGAAGGGCCCACGGCAAGTGAGGATGGGCTGTTCCAGCCCCTGCTGCAGGCTACCCTGGAGCACCTGAGCCAGGCGCCCTTCCAGGAGTACCTGGGCAGCCTGTACTTCCAGAGGTTCCTGCAGTGGAAGTGGCTGGAGGCCCAGCCTACGGGGGAGGACTGGTTCCTGGACTTCAGGGTCCTGGGGAAAGGTGGTTTCGGGGAGGTGTCTGCCTGCCAGATGAAGGCGACTGGCAAGTTGTATGCGTGTAAGAAGCTCAACAAGAAGAGACTCAAGAAAAGGAAGGGGTACCAGGTGGGCAGCTGACTGTTCACGGTGGTGGGAGGGCCATCGGGCTGTGTCCGGTCCTGCGCGGGGCCCTTTGTGGGCTGGCTCCTCTGACCTTGGGACACCGGGCCCCTCCTACTGGGCAGCCTCCTGATCCTGAGCCAAGGGCCTGGCCCCCGGGGCATAGAGGGGGTGTCCTCAGCTCTGCCACCCTGGCCCAGCACTCTGCACACCACAGGGTTTGCCCTGACCCCTCATCAGAGGCGGCCTTAGAGGTGTTTGTTAGTGTGGGCGGTATTGCATATCCTGCCAGCTGTCATCTTTTTTTTTTTTTTAAGATTTATTTTAGAGAACACGTGTGCACGAGTGGGGAAGGTGGGGTAAAGGCAGAGGGAAAGAGAGTCTTAAGCAGACTCTGAGCTGAGTGCAGAGCCCAACGCAGGACTCAGTCCCATGACCCTGACCCTGAGATCATGACCTGAACTGAAACCAAGAGTTGGACACCCAACTGACTGCACCATCCTAGGTGCCCCTCCTGCCAGCCGTCTTGTGTTTTTACCACCATCATGAAATTTGGGAACAAGTGTTGGGGGAGGCTGTTGGCTTCCTGGAGCTCTCTTGGCCCTGGCTTGTCTGTGACGGAGAGCACGCTGGGAGTCCAGCCGCTGGGAGTCCAGCCAGGCCTGGTAGCATCCGCCATGCTTTCTCCGGGCCGGAGTGAACCAAGCACATGGGGTTGCTGCATGGGGTCTGCTCTGCATGGGGTCAGGCTCCGTTGAGGCAGGACAGTGGATGCTGCTGTGTTGTAGGAGCTTGTCTCATCCCATGTGGTCCCTTGTCTTTCCTGCCAATGGAGCACAAATGCAACTTTTGGGGTTAACAGCAGCCACCCAGGGTGCCCACCCCAGGGCTTCTCAGTAGTGCTGTCCCTTTGGGGCTACGGGACAAGCAGGCATCCCTTCCAACTGTCCACGTGTGGTCTGAACCCAGCATCTTCTGTCCGAGGTCGGGGTCCTCACTGAGCCTAATACTCAGCAAGAGCAACCTGACATCTGCTCCGTAGTGTGGATGCAGAGGGCTCCCAGAACACCAGGATCCCTCCTTCCAAAAGGAATTCTACCCTCCTTAACCAAACATAATTTTAAAAAACATGTTAAATGGACATCGTGAGGTTTTAAAATACAGTTGGAAGATGAAGAGATGCTGCTGGGTCCCTGGCTGGCCGCTGCCCAGGGCCTGGAGAGGAGGTTGGGGCCTGGGGTTGCGGTGGGCAAGCTGGCCGGGTGTACCGAAGGCCCGGAAGGAAGGTCAGCACCACACAGGCTGCCATTGCCTGTGCTGGGTCCTCCGGTGTTTTTAAGGCTGGTGGTCTGACTCCTGCCCCTTGCTGGCGAGTCCTCTGTACACCCACACATTTGCACGGCTGGCTGGGGGATGAGTGAGATGTCTGTAGGTTGTTTGCAATTGTGTGGTGCAAGCTCCTTCAAGTGTGTTTGCATCTATTTTCTGGCATGTGGGACTTGGTCTTTTTGGTGACATCCTGCTTAAACCTGATAATATTTCGACATCTTGCTTTTCAGGGTGCTATGGTGGAGAAGAAGATTCTAGCAAAGGTACACAGCAGGTTTATAGTCTCTCTGGCCTATGCATTTGAAACCAAGACTGACCTCTGTCTGGTGATGACCATCATGAATGGAGGCGACATAAGGTAAATGGGGGGGCTGCCCACACGTGTAGAGAATATGGTGACCTGAGGTAAAGCCCTGGGCGCCCATCAACATGCTCCTCCCGTCCCCCAGTGGCTGATACTCTGCAGTCCTATGTGAAATGTGGGACCACGGGCAGATGGCCCATGGCTCTCTAGCTCCTGGTGGACCTGAGGTTCATGTGACCACATAGGGGTGGAGGCAGCAGGAGCACAGGGTGCCACAGGGCAAGTGCTAACTGGGCAGACAGATGAAAGAAGGCTTGGGTGGAGGGCAGGGGTTGAGGACACTGCATTGTGACCTGCTCTTGGGGATGACGGCAGAGCTGGAAACGTGACGTGGCCAAGTTCTGGGACCGGCGCTTTGCTGCCAGTGGATGGTGTCTGGATTTGCCGGGCGTCTGAGGACCCAGCCCTGGACTCCGGAGGATGTCAGGCCACTGGCTTTCAGTAGGGAAAGACCCAGGTGCAGCCCAGGCAGTCTGACTGCTCTTGCCTCCATGCACTGGTCTGTAAAACTAGTGTTCTCAGGGCATTATGGAGAGTCTGTTAATATGTGTAAGACACCTGAAAGGGTGTCACATGTCACAGATGGGGCCATTGCTGTTGGTGTTCTGTGCAAGCCCCTGCCTCCATTCTGCCTGGTGGATTCAGCTTCATTGAAGATATGTCATGTGTATGTTGGCCATGTTTTCCAGGCGGGAATTCTGAGGCCTTGACTAAGGAACGCTTGTGAAGCCACATGGGGAGGAGAGAAGAGACTAGGAGGTTCATGCAACATGACCTAGAGAGCAGAGACTATCATGACACTGTACTGTACTGCATCCTACTACAGGGCATCACATACCCCATACTACACCCCACCATCCTGTACCACACCCTGCTGTCCTGTACTACACCCTGCCATCCTATACTACACCCCACTGTCCTGTACTACTCCCCGCCATCCTATACTACACCCCGCTGTCCTATACTACACCCTGCCATCCTGTACTACACCCCACTGTCCTGTACTACACCCTGTTGTCCTGTACTGCACCCCACTGTCCTGTACTATACCCTGCCGTCCTGTACTGCACCCTGCCGTCCTGTACTACACCCCACCATCCTGTACTACACCCTGCCGTCCTGTACTACACCCCACTGTCCTGTACTACACCCTGTTGTCCTGTATTACACCCTGCCATCCTGTACTACACCCCACTGTCCTGTACTACTCCCTGCCATCCTATACTACACCCTGCCGTCCTGTACTACACCCCACTGTCCTGTACTACTCCCTGCCGTCTTGTACTACACCCCACTGTCCTGTACTACACCCTGTTGTCCTGTACTGCACCCCACTGTCCTGTACTACACCCTGCCATCCTGTACTACACCCCACTGTCCTGTACTACACCCTGCCATCCTGTACTACACCCCACTGTCCTGTACTACACCCTGCCGTCTTGTACTACACCCCCCTGTCCTGTACTATACCCTGCCATCCTGTACTGCACCCTGCCATACTGTACTACACCCCGCCATCCTGTACTACATTCCACTGTCCTCTACTACACCCTGTTGTCCTGTACTACACCCCACTGTCCTCTACTATACCATACATGCTACAGCACACTGTACTGTATTATACCACCCTGTCCTACACTATATTATACTATACTAAACTGTACTATGCCACACCATATTACAGTATACTACAGTATATTGCTACATAGTACTATACTATACCGCACTACACCATACTACTCTATAGTACATTATACTACACCATACCACACTACACAATATTATACACCATACTACACTGTTCCAGACTACACTAATACATTGTACCAGATTATAGTACACTATACCACATTGTACAGTACTATATCATACCATAGTACTGCTCTGTATTATACTCACCATTGTCTACTATCCTACATGTGCTGCACTGTACCCCATCACACCATTCCATCCCATCCCATCCATACTATGATGTACTATGCTATTCTGTATTACACTACACTACACCATACTATGCTACTACCCTATGCTACACTATACTACACTATACTTCTCTATACTAGATTATGCTACACCACACTGCACGACATGATATTACACCATATGACACTCCACTCCCCTCTACTACACCATACCACACTATGCTACGTTATACCGTATTAAACTACTGATACTATACTATGCCACGCTATGCTGCACCATAATACATCATGCTATACTACATTAAATCACACTACACTACATTGCTATGTACTACTACCCTCTACTAGGCTACACCGTGCCGTACCGTACTATACTATGCTATACTATGTTTTGCTACACTACTGTGTATTACACTGCATTATGCCATTCTACATTACACTGTATTGTATTACACCGTACTGCACTATGCTGCTCTCTACTATACTATGCTGAATCATGCCATACTACTCTATGTTGCTTTATGCTACACCGTACTACACTATCACACTATACTATGCTACATGTACTACACTGTACTATATACCACACCATACTGTACTACACTATACTCCATCACACTGTATTATGTGATGCCGTGTCATGCTGTACTACATTATACACTTTTGCACTGTGATATGCTGTGCTTGACTCTACCACGCCACATCATACTGCACAATATTACACTGTGCTATTCTATACTATCCTACACAGTGTCACATGCCTTATCTATACTGTACTAAATGTACTGCACTATACTATAATATAAATGTAACATAAAAGCCATTTATCTTGTCATCATGGCTGATTTGAGGCTTTCTCTCCTGTTCTCTTGGCCTGCCTCTCACTGATTGCTACCTGACATAAATAGTTTGTTTCCTTTTATTTGTTAGATCTTGCTTCTCTGTAGAAAGTAATAGTGGAAAAGATGAGCAGCAAGGTCATAGGAGGAGAGAAGCAGGAAGGAAACCCTACCTACAGCAGGCCCACCCAGGAGTCTGTGCTTGGGCTCGGTGAAATGGCCAACGTGTTTCCATGGACACTGGATTGACTGCTTTTGTTTGAGGGGACTCAGGCTCCCTGCCCCGGGCCCTTCACCATCCTCTGCCCTTCCTCCTTTGGCTGGCAATGGTGAAATGGCTCTGGGGTCCATTTCCTAGCCTGTGCAGACCAGTGTGGGTGAGGGGGGGAGAGCAGTGAGCTCTTATGCCTTGCTCTTCTCGCAATGGTTGTGGCGACAGGTTTGTGAGGACACAAACACCAGCTGCCAGGGCCTCTTGGCACTGCTGCAGGCTCTTCTGGCTGATGCTGGGGCCCCACAGTGACCAGACACTTCGCTGACAGTATGGGATTCTGAGGTTCTCACTGTTTTGGGAGATTTTACTTCCTTAGAAACTGTGGGCATCCCACTTGTTGTCCCAGAGAGTCATGGGCCTCTGTGTGGTCTGACCCAGGTACCACATCTACAATGTGAATGAGGAGAGCCCTGGCTTCCAGGAGCCACGTGCTATCTTCTACACAGCCCAGATCATCAGTGGCCTGGAGCACCTGCATCAGAGGGGCATTGTCTACCGAGACCTCAAGCCTGAGAACGTACTTCTGGATGATGACGGTGAGGCAGCCTCCCCTCCTGGCATTTTCCTGCCCAGCCTCCCCTCACCAGGCTCTCCTCCCTGGCCCAACGGATCATCCATAAGAGGATAGACTGGTCACACTTTGTGCCTTTTATGGGATTCTCATTAGATGGTAAATAGAGATCTCGGTTTGCTTTATGTCCTTTTAGATACCCTCCCTTTGTGTCTTTAAGTCACACAAATGTGGGGCATTCTTGAAATGGGATTTGGGTGGATTGTGCCCCCAATCACAGTGACAGGTGCTGTCCTCTGCTGGGGACAGGGTGGGAGGTGCAGAGGCCTCGGGGCCCTTGGGTGGGCATGTGCTGTGAGTGCCTGCCCGTGGGCACAGGCGTGCCCTTGTGTGCAAGTGTGTGCATGTGTGCAGAGGCTGCACTTGGCTCCTGCAGGTGCTGGGAATCAAAGTGCCCTAGTTCTGTGGAGCCGTGTGTGACTTCAGCCCATGTTTGCTTTCAGGCAATATCCGAATTTCTGACCTTGGGCTGGCTGTGGAGCTGAAGGACGGGCAGACCAAGACCAAGGGCTATGCAGGGACCCCAGGTTAGTGCCCGAGGTCAAGCATGGGGCCGCCTCTTTTCTGGGGGTGGGGTGGGCGTGAGGCCCTGGGGACCTTTGGGTATCCCCACCCCTCATAGCAAATAGTGAAACCACTGGCTCTGGCCAGGGCGTATGCCCGGCAGGTTGTAGCTGCTGGAGGGGCGGCAGTTCTGGCCACAGCCTCTGTGATGCAGCTTCTGCATCAGTGGCTTCCTGGACATTAGCAGAGTGCATTTGTCTTGAGTGCTCAGCCCTGTTGGTCAGAGCCCTAAGGGTCTGCACTACATTGGTCACCAGCCTGCCCTCAAGAGAATAAGACCCCCACTGAGGTGGGCAGACTGGGAGAGCCACCTGGGGTAGCCCCCCTCCATGTGGCCAGGGTCTTTGCAGTCCAAGGGAACCCAGGGTGGAGTGTGAGGCTTGGAGGGGGCTTCTCTTGTCCAGAATGTGTGCATGTGTGTGCACACGTGTCCGTGTGTATGTACGTATGCACACATGCATCTGTGGCTGCATGCAGGCGTGTCCATATGTGTATGTGCACGTGTGTCAACATGCACACACATGTCTGCGTGCATGTGCACACATGTGTCCATGTGTATGTGTGCGTGCACACACAACACATCCTGCTGCTCCCCCACACCTCTACTCCCCTCAGTGGGGGGGAAGCAGGGCCTTCAAGTTGGGGTGGGCGCAGCAGGCAGCCCAGGGGCAGGGGGACTCAGTGCCATGATGCAGCCCCTACACCTGTGCCCGCCGCACGTGGGGTCAATGCCCTGCCCTTCCATGTTCCAGAAGGTCCAGGGATGCCCAGCAAATCCTTTCCTGGTTTAATGTGACTTTGGGGGAAATGTTGCCACTGAGATTGGGGCCACTTAGACTGTGTCCCTGAATCCTCCTGTCCTGTGCTCTGGGCCCCTTTGGGGTTGTCCCTGATGTCATGGAGGGTCTGTCCTCATCTGAGGCTTCATTTAGGGAAGGTCCTATCTTGAGTTTTCCAGATCTTTGGCCTTAGTCTATGACCTTCCAGCCCTGTGTGCGATCATGTGAGCAGAAACACTCTCCACATATTTTAGGGTGATTCCAATCATTAGGAGAAAGCCCCAGAGAATAAGGCACCACAAGCTGGATTCCAAGTAGTCTGATTTGAGCAACACCCGCCCCCGGTGGCACAGCATGCGAGGGCTCTGCCGGCCACCAGAGGGCCCCCTGGCTTTGCCATGGCTGCTCCCTTTCTCTGAGTTGAGGACGCATCTTTTGAGCATTTGGGGTCAGGTGCAGGGTGTGACCTCCAAAGAGGTGTAGCAGATGGGGAGGCAGGTGTAGGTTGGGCTGCAGCCTACTGTGTGCCTCTCCCTGGCCTCTCTGTGCCCTGCCTGCTGGAGCCCCTGGAGCCAAGCCTCTGCACGCAGTCATGGAGCTGTGACCCAGGCACAGAGGACATGTGGGCGTGCCCTCCGAACCCACAGGGTTTCCAGCCCAGACACGGGGCTGAGTCAACGTGAGGAGGAATTAATAACTAGACTGAGTAGTGTTCACTCACTTACTTACTCGCTTGCTTACCTGCTCACTCACTCACTCACTCACCTACCTGCTCACTCACCTGCTTACTCACTCACTCACCCACCTGTTCACTCACTCACTTACCTTCTCACTTACCCACCTGCTCACTCACCTGCTCGCTCACTCACCCACTCACCTGCTCACTCACTCACTCACCTACCTGCTCACTCACCTGCTCGCTCACTCACTTACCTTCTCACTTACTCACCCACCTGCTCACTCACCTGCTCGCTCACTCACCCACTCACTCACTTACTCACCCATCTGCTCCTTCAGGTGACAGATGTTTTCTGTTACTTTGTCCCAGATGCCATGTAGGTCCTTGAGATAGAAAATGATGTGTCAACCTGGACTGAGCTGGGAAGCAGACTAGAGGCCACCCACCCCTGGGATATTTGCTACAGAAATTGGTCCCCTCCCTTTGGCCTGGTGAGGCTTTCTCCCAGGCCCTGTTTTAATCTGAAAGTGGTGGTCTGTTAAACATGTCTTTCTCACAGCATCTGAGCCATCTGGATAGTTCCTGAGAAGCGGACCCACAAAGGGGAGATGGGCTGTCAGGGCCGGAAGGGCCTATGGAGTTTGACTCCTGTAGCCTCTTTGGGAAGAAGTGAGTCTGTGGTCACCTCAGCTTGGCTGCTGTTGCCAAGCACATCCCCTCTTAGAGACTGGCTCTGAACTTGGTATATTGAGGGCCAGGCAGTACCAGAAATCAACAGACACATTAGCATTGCTTACCTTGGAATGTCTGAAGCCGTTGGGCACAGAAGCCCCGTCCCAACCCATAGCACCTGCCCCTGGTCCCCAGGGAATGGACTGCCCGCCCCTCCTATGTGCTGGCTGGCTTCCGTACAGTGGCAGTTTAGGGAGGTCTAGAGCTTGCTTTCAGGGAGCCCCCTCTTCCAAGATGCAGGGCTCCCCACATGGCCCCAGCTCCCCTGATGTGGCACAGACCTGGCATGAGTGCCTATGGGGCAGTGATGGGCATCTGCATTGCTTTTTGGACTGTTTTGCTTAAATTTGTCTGCTGGGCCCTTTTGGGAAGGAGCTGGTAGCACCTGTCTCTGACCATATCCCCCAGCACCTGTCTCTGACCATACCCCCCTAGCACCTGTCTCTGACATGTGCTACATGGCACCACAGGTCACAGTTGCTCTGTGTGGTGAGCAAGGACTGTCTGTCTGGTTGTGTGCCCGGGGTGCCACGGGGGAGATGGGGCTTCACTGCTTATGTGGCGAGCAGTGGTTCTCAACCAGGGGCAGCTCTGCCAGAGGAGATGCTCAGCAGTGTCTGGAGACAGTTTTGGGCATGACAGCTGGGGGTTCTAACTCTCGGTGTGGCCAGGGGTGCTGCTCACCACCTCACAGTATATGGGCAGCAGCACAGGAGGGGTAGGACGGGAAGTCCGTAGTCGTGTGCAGGGCAGTGTCAGTTGTGCACCTGCCAGGGCAGGGAGTGCTCACCACCGTGCGCTGTGTCTTGCCCGGCAGGCTTCATGGCCCCTGAGCTCTTGCGTGGTGAGGAGTATGACTTTTCCGTGGATTACTTTGCTCTGGGGGTCACACTGTATGAGATGATCGCAGCCAGAGGACCCTTCCGTGCCCGAGGAGAGAAGGTAGGAGGTCTCTCGGGATGTGTCCCATAGTCACCCCATGACCACCATCCTTAGGGGGCAGCTGGCCCTTCCTGAGTGCTAGGCTTCTTGTGGCAAGTCCTTTCTGGGCAGGAGAGGAGACATGGTGGCCTCATCTATTCATATCAGGGAGCGCCCCATGCTAAGATGTGTTTCAGGACCAGCCATGCCTGGGCCTCCCCAAACCTCCGCTGAGAGCAGCGCTTGGCACCCCCAGGCCAAGCCGGTCCTGGGAGGAAAGGGGTGCAGGCTTGCCCCCTTCGTGCCTCTGCTGCAGACAGCAAGTTCCCCGTCACCCGCGTGTTGAGAACCTGCTCTGACACGGATGGCAGCCTTTCTGAATAGGGGGCAGCAGGCATGGGCTTGCTTTGCCTAACCCCTGACCCCCACCATGCCCATCTCCTGCACCATGTGCCCAGAGTCGGGCTCACCTCAGAGACCACTTGGGTCCAGCTCAGACCACCATAATGAAGCGATGAACCTCTCGGTTTCCTGGTCGACGTAAAAGTTGTGTTTACAGCATGCCGTAGTCTGCATAGCGAGCAGTGGCTTCACGTCCAAGAAACGGTCCATGTGCCTTAGTTAGCAGCTTCTTTAGAGCTGACCGTCCTCAGGGTTCTCGGTGAGCTGTGATCACTGACCATGGATCACCGTAACAGCTGTAATGATAATGAACACATTCGAGGTCTTGTGAGGAGCACCACGTGACAGAAACATAAAGTGAGCATGTGCTGTTGGAAAAATGGTGCCAACAGACTCATGTGCTGCCACGTTGCCGCAAACCTGCCATTTGTAAAAAGCAGATTTCTCAAGCACAGTGAGAAGAGGGGTGCCCATAGGTGGTATCTGGGGACCTCACCACCTGCTCAAAGCTGAGGGAGCAAAGCCAGCCTCTTCTCATGGGTCAGGTGTGGGTGGGCTTGAGGCTTGGTGGCTGCGGTCAGCCAGGTGGACAGGAACCAGGGTGAGGGGCACCTCCGGGGCAGCTGTGGCAAACAGCAGTGTTTAGACATGCCTGGAGGTCACGTCCCTCTCACTTCACTGTGTGGGGTCCTCTCCTAGCGTGTCCATCCCCAGGCCCACTCCGGCCCTGAGACACGTGTGGAAATAAGCCACGTGCAGTCTCCTGAGAGTGGTGTCTCTGCCGCTCACCCACGGGGCTGCTTGGGGTCTCTGCACATCAGCCTGAACTCGACTAACCCGTTTGCTCTCCTGACATCCACTTGGAAGAGCAAGGCAAGGCAAAGCCATGTGTGGTCTGCGCATGGGGGCCTGGCCTCTGGGAGGGGGAGACCCCACGGCCCCGAGCAGAACCCCGGTTTCCCGATGGGCTCGGACAGAACAAGCGTGGTGGGCCCGCACAGCTCCTTGTCTCAAGTGTCAGACTCGCGTGGCGAAGGAAAGAAACATCCCAGAAGGGTAGCTGTGGGCGAGCCTGGGTCCGTGACGTTTTTGGAGACACAGATCTAATCCGTGGCAAAAGCAGATGGCCTGTGTTTGCCCGAGCTGGGTGGAGACAGGCCGCCGAGGCACAGGGCGATCTGGGGTCGTAGTGGGGCCTCCGACTGGCTGTGCAGGCCCTTTCCCTGGTTGCTGGGAATGGGGGTCTGTGGCAAAGCAGACCCAGAACCAGGCAGCACCGGCTGGCCCTGCTTCCACCCAGTCTCCTGTTTCCTGTTCCCTCCAGGGGGTGAGGGACAGTTACGTAAGTGTGCCCGTAGCTCCCTGGGCACCACAGCTGCCTCGACCAGCACTGCGGGGGCCTGTCCTCTGGCTGGAGGTCCTGAGCCCTTTGCGTGGTCATGTGCGCATGTGTCTTCCTGGGAGGCACGCTGGCCCAGCCGTACACGGACTCCATGGACTCTGCGGGCTCCGTGTGATGTGGTGTATCCTGCCGTGCAGGTAGAGAACAAGGAGCTGAAGCAGCGGGTCCTCTCGGAGGCCATCAAGTACCCAGACAAGTTCAGCCAGGTCAGCAAGGACTTCTGTGAGGCACTGCTGGAGAAGGACCCCGAGAAGCGCCTGGGGTTCAGAGACGGGACGTGTGATGGGCTCCGCGCCAGCCCCCTCTTCAAGGACATCAACTGGAGGCAGCTCGAGGCTGGTACTGTCTCCTCGTCTTTGGATCTGCGGGGTCGAGGGTGGGCTGTTGGGGGGGTCCGTGCTTGCCTGGCCTGCTGTTGGCAGGTCCTGAGATTAGTGGCGATGCTGCAGAGCCTCGCCCAGCCACCCTCCTGCCCCGATGACCGCCCGCCCCCCAGCCCTGTCACTCCACGACCCAGACCTGGGGGTTAGCGCACAGGCTTCTCAGGCTGGTAGAGGTTGGACGGGATGCGTGGGGCACATGCTGCTCTGGGAACCGAAGGCCCAGGCCTCTGTGTCAATTCCTACACCCTGCACTTTTGAGGAGCCGTACCCGGGAGAGTGCGGGATTCCTCAAGCTGTCTGCTTGGTACAAACTCATTCATTCAACAGTATGTGTTGTCAGGTGTCAGGTGTCAGGTGTCAGGTGTCAGGTGTCAGGTGCACATGTGTGGACGCAGCCTTACCACAGAGCCTGTAGGAGGCGTGTGAATACGGGACTCCACGCGGGAGCCCTGAGCATCAGATACCCCAGGACAGAGGTTACTTCTGCAGGGAAGGGGCTCTGCCGGGGGAGCTGGTGTGGGGAGGATGGCGGCCGGGAGGCTGGGGCCAGGGGGTGTCTGGCATTCTGTATCTGGAGACTAGGGCGCCGGGGATCTAAGCAGGTTGGAAGAGAAGCAGCTTTGGAAAGAAGACGAGGAGCTAAGTCCCGAGCTGGGTTCAAGGTGTCCCACCTGCCGCTGATGACGCCTCGGGGAGGCCGGTGTGAGACTGCCGGCCAGAGCGTGGTGGGCACCCGGGGAAGCGCGTCCAGCCTGACACTAAGGCCCTGGTGTCCTACTCGTGCCGCTGGGCACTGGGAAGCCTGTCTGGAGCCACCGGGTCACCTTGGGAAGAGTGGCCCTGCTCACTGAGCATGCGGCTGTCTCTTTTCTCTCGTGGTGTCCCGCATCCTGTGCTTTCCCTCTCCTCACAGGGATGCTGACGCCCCCCTTTGTACCAGACTCACGGACCGTCTATGCCAAGAACATCCAGGACGTGGGCGCCTTCTCCACGGTCAAGGGTGTCGTCTTTGACAAAGCCGACACAGAATTCTTCCAGGAGTTCGCGACGGGCAACTGCTCCATCCCCTGGCAGGAGGAGATGATCGAGACGGGCGTGTTCGCGGAGCTGAATGTGTGGCGCGCTGATGGGCAGATGCCTGATGACATGAAGGGGATCGCCGTGGAGGAGGCAGCCCCAGCGTCCAAGTCAGGGATGTGTCTGGTTTCCTAAACGTGCAGAAAGAGGTTGCTCTGCAGCCCACAGGGGCGAGGATGCCTTTGTGAGCCGCTGGGCGCCCGCAGAGCTATCGGGGAGAGGCCAGAGTGCAGAGTCCTGTGCCGCTGAGGAGCCCAGCCCATAAATAGTCCACTTCCTTTCCCCCATTTCACTCAGAAAGATGCCATGGTGGTTCCCACGTGGAATATGCCAGAATGCACGACTCGGGCTCTCATGTTGGGCCGCTGGGGCGGGGGGCTGTTCACATCGGTGGATGCTCCGTTTGTTTCCCGGCACCGTCACTGTGATGTCCCAGAGCCCTGCCGTCTGGGGGATGCCTTCTCCCACTTGGCTCAGGGGTTGGCAGACCGCGGCCGGTGGCTCCTGCGCACTAGCAGAGGGGCCTGGGCTGTGCCTGGCTTCTGCCCCCACCTCCCATGCTGGCTGGCTGCTGCCAGGGCCTGCACTGGTCACCCACTGCCCACTGGTGGTGCTGGCACCTGTTGGGTGCTGAGTGGTGCCGGCTCCTGGCTTGCCCTGACCAGGCTGGGCCCAGGTGTCCCAGAGGAGGGGCTGAGGGTGGCTTCTCTCTGTCCTGAGAACATCTCCAGCTGGTGGCACCCGGGCCCAAAGCTGCCCACCCCCTGGGCAGACAGATGTGCAGGAATCTTCTCTTTCCAACCCAAGCACTCGCTCACCACCCCACTCTGCCTCCTGGCACAGCCCTTTGTCCAGCTACGGTGGGCTGGGGGCAGCCTCTCTGTGTCCCCAGAGGCAGCAGCACCTACAGGGTGCCTTCCCTTGGCCTCTGGCCACCCGGCATCATCGGCACTGGCCCCTGTGTTTCCTTTAACCCCACGGTCCCTTGTGCTGTATGTGTCCTGATGGGGAGAACATGGTTCCTGTGGTAGCGGCCTCCTGGACTGAGATGTGGTGGCGTCAACCTGGGAGTCCCATACTGCACACAGGGCTCGGGTGGGGTGGAACGGTGGTCCAAGGCCTGTGGAGTACTTTCAGAAGGGTCTCTGCCTCGACTAGGGAAGAATTTCTGAGTCTCTACAACCTGCACGCCGTGTCACACACTGGACAGGCAGAGAGCCACGTGATGTGGCTGTGAGACGGAGGACTGTGTGTGTGGGGACCATTTGGGAAGAGTGCCCCCAGGAAGATGCCACAGCGTCAAGGAGGGGATGTTGGGACCTGCGAGGGAGTGAGTGCAGGGTCCTCCTACCTGGTTTCAGCATGTGCTCTGGGGTTACCCCCTCCTGTCCCAGCTGCCTTGGAGAGCCAACCCCAAGTCCCAGGGTGTCCCCACCCTCAGGCCGTCAACCCCGAGTGTATGGGGGGGTCTCCACCCTCAGATTGCAGCATTCAGTGTTGGGGCGCCCCCGCCCTCAGGCCGTCGACCCCGAGTGTTGGGGCGCCCCCACCCTCAGGCCGTCGACCCCGAGTGTTGGGGGGCCATTGCCAGCAGAAGTCCGTGTGCAGTCCAGGTCCCTCCACCCTCAGGGAACAGTGGGTCCTGCAGCCCACGGGAGAGTCACTGCTCAGGTGCCGGGCCATGCAGGGAGTTGTGTGTGGCACACACAGTTGTCCGGGGTGTAGACACCAGCCAGGTGGTGGAGAGAATCAAACGCTGTGGCTGGAGTCTAGTCTAGCCCTACATCTGAAGCCTCTACCTTGGAAGTGCCCCTGGACCAGAAAGACCCTTCTCTCCTGGCCAAGCATGTAGCCTGC
This sequence comes from Canis lupus dingo, assembly GCF_003254725.2. Lineage (NCBI taxonomy): Eukaryota > Metazoa > Chordata > Mammalia > Carnivora > Canidae > Canis > Canis lupus. The sequence goes on from NC_064264.1 coordinate 61,058,939, forward strand.
CACCAGGCAAAGAGTGGGGCCTGGTGAGGAGTCCAGTGCTTTCTGGTGTACAGTCCAGAGCTGCCACCTGGTAGGTCTCTGCAGGCAGGCCAGGGCCAGGGCCAGGGCCAACCACTATGCCCATCAAACCTGGGTGTGACTTCCAGGATGGTGCATCATTAAGCAGGTGACGGCCACATGTGTCCCATAACTACATTTTGGTGGAAGAAAGACCCATTTCTGGCTTTTCTAAACCATTTAATGTGTTCTAGGTCCCCATGGCCCTGGACTGGGAGTGATTCCAGCAACCATGTGGGTGGAAGCCTGGCTGCCGCCCAGTAGGCCTATTACTGGAGACCCCTCTTGTGGCAGTGACAGCCACCAGAGCCACCAGTGGGGACCCATCTGCTTGGATGGCCAGATAAAACACAGGGCATGGGTTGCTCTGAATTTCAGATGAGCAGCAGATACTGTTCTTGGAGGGTGTCCCGAATGTTGCACGGCCTGACCCTACACTAATGTCACGGTGTCGTGGGCCGGGTCTGGCCTGCCTGGTGCCGATCATCCTCGTCATGTGTGAGGAAGTGGTTACTGTGCTGAACCAGCAGGCCTGTTGGGCGTGTCTCTTGGCCTGTTCAGGAGGGGCCTTTCCCTGGCCTGTGGAGCTCAGGCTGCCCCAGGCCTACCCCCACTCCCTATCTACACACTCCCTATCCCTGCACACACTTGAATGGTAGTCTCAAGGTGCTTGTGGGAAGATGCCCAGCATGTGGAAATTGCAGCTCTTGCAAGACACTCCCACCCTCCCCCTGAACTCCTGGGGTCTGGGGAGGGGCAGATCAGTGCTTGCGGGTTCCTTCCTGGTCTCAGGGGGTCTCTGCTGTGGGTGGTCTTCCAGGCACAGCTCCCTAACCTGGCACAGTCCAGGGGTCTGGCTGTCCCACACGTATGATGGTCCTCCCCTCCGCTGTGGCTGGAGTCTAGGGGACACGCTGCCCGTCCTGGACTGCAGGGCTGCCCCCGACACAGACTCCTCACTCAGCCTCAGGTGGCCATCAGGGCTTCAGGGCTTTGGTCAGTCTGCTGGCTTGTTTCTGGCTGGGGGACTGCCCGCACCAGGCCTAAGTGGGAAGCCCCTGCACAGGAGCTTTTGTCACTACCCCTACTGTCCTGCGTGCTGCAGCTGCCTAGGGGTCTTCAGAAACTGGCCTCCACACCCCACGGGGGCTGGCCTCAGGCACTCGGGCATCTCTGGCCTGGAATCAGAGCAAGGATCACCTGCGTGGGCGGCGTGTCCAGACGTGCATCGCGCTGGGGCGGCCCCCAGGGTATTTCTCCTCAGGAGGAGGCCGGGCAGCGCAGGGCCCCGGAGATACTGAGATCTAAACAACTCAGAGGGACTTCTTGTTTGTGAAAAACAAAAAAATGCAGTTTCAATTCTTTCTATTCAAGCAGAAAAAGGCAAAAATAAAAGGCAAAACAGAGGTCGGATTCTAGATTATGCTATGAATGCTAGTTATATTCTTTCTTTCGAAGTCACACACACACACGTCTATGCACATGCATATGTGTGCTGACACAGGCCTCTGCAGACACACGCACACACACGATCTGCCTCTGTTCTCATTTCTGTGCAACTATCAGATTATAATAATTGCTTGCCACGCCCGTCTTTGCCAGACTCTGAATTCCAAGCACCTGCATTTGCACACCTCCTCCTGACCCTGTCTGGTGCGTTGTGTGGCTTTACTCGGCTGCTCACAGGAGCTAGAGGTGTTGATAGGCATCGTTCATTCCCTTCTATGGCACACACTTGTTTGAGATGGTGCAGAGGTGGGTGGCACTGTGGCTGCCTTGCACAGAGGCCCCCTGGGGTTTAACGAGGTGGACAGGAGGTCATGCGGAGCGAGCTGCCAGAGACCGGGGCAGTAAGGGTTGCATGTCAGGGAAATGCAGGTGCCGAGTGCTGTATAGACACTGCAGAGAAACATGGGTGCTGTGTCTCATTCCCGTTTGTGCTCCTCTCTCCACCTGCTGCAGGCCCCCTTATGCCTCACTGTGCCCACACCTATGCCAGGTGCTCAGAGAGGCCTGTCCACCTGGGCAAGCAAATGGTTCCTCCATGGCCACGGGTGACCTAGGAGTTAGATTAAACCCTTTCTCTGCTTATCCCTGTGTGAGGCCCTTGGGAGCCCCTGGATGAACAAGGCCTCAGACGTGGGTGTTGGTGGGGTCGTGTGGGCTCCTGGCAGCAGGTCTGGCTGGTCCTCGCTCTTGTAGGTTCCAATGGCAGTGGTGTTGTTGGCGGCTCACTCAGTGTCCCCAGGCCCTTGCAGGCCAGCCCAGAGGGCTGGGAGCATAAGCCACCTTCCTATTTCAGGACAGCACGAAGCGGACTTCGGTTCTGGGCATGGTGGACTCTCGTCCCCCCCTCCCCCAACCTGTGAGGCCCAGCCCCTTGCAGTACATGGGACAGCCCCCGGCAGACTGAGGCTGGGGAGGAGGAAGCAGTAGGCTGGCCCCGGACCAAGGGGATGCCTTCTGCCTCCTGTGACCTAGGCTAGGCTCTAGACAGGCCTCCACCAGGCCCAGGGAAAGCAGCCCCAGGAGGAGTGACCCTCCAGCCACAGGCACGAAGGAGCCAGCCCTGCGAGGCAGGGCCCCCATCGACAAGGCACACCCATAGCCTCGCTGTGAGGAAGTGCTGCGTCTCCCCCCCACCCCCCAGCTTCCCCCTGGTATGGACAGAGGTGAGGGGACCTGGACCCCACCCCACCTGGCAGTAGTGGGGTGGTGCCACGCCCCATGGGGCCCAGGGTCCTCCTATGCCGCCTGGAGGCCCAGGGCAGAATGGAGACGCACTTGTATGCCCAGAGGCAGGAAGCCCCACATGGGATGGCCAGAGCTGGTGCCACGTGGCTCGGAGGCTGGGACGACCCCACAGGGCTTGAAGCCATGGCCAGAGTGCTGTAGCAAGTATTTGCAAAACGTGTACGGCAAATACGGCGAAAATTCTCAGCAGCCGGAAGGATGGTGCGCATGGGCACCCTACTGACACGGCAGGCGGGACGCGCGGGACACGTCTTCTTGCTGGGCCCCTGGGAGCCTGGGACAGCTGGAGGCCGGCCTTCCTCTGCTCCCCTCACGGCCACCGGCTGTGCTCTCATCTGTGGTCTTCCTAGATGGGCTTCCTCGACGACACGTCTGCTTCCTGAGTGGGTGCTCTGTCCTCGGCTCCAGGGTGGCCGCCTGACCAGCAGGACATGGACAGCACATGGGCCAGGCCCGCGGGCAGCACACGGTTTGAAAGGCAGAGCCCAGTGTGAAAACATGAAGTCAAACACAAACAGGAGTGGGTTTGCAGGCCCTTGCAGATCACATGAAACAAAGACAACAGCTTGCTTTGAGTAGGTGGAAACCAGCCGTCGTCCCCTAGCGATGGGAAAAAAGTGTTTCCAAAGTCAGGCTTCTTGCTCCAGGGTCAATGGATGAGAGAGCCTACACGGTATCGGGGGACCAGGGCGTGATACAGGGAAATGAGAGCGGACGCCAGGCACTGCAGCCTATGCCCCCACCCCTGCCAGGCCTGGCCTGCTATTCCCTGTGCCCGTCCCTTGAGTCAGGAAGCCTGAGGGCAGCTGTCCTTCCCTTGCCTGCCACCACTTGCTACTGAGTCTGTGTGGTCAGCAGGCTGGCATCCAGGCTGTGGAGACACGCACTGCGCACATCGTGTGGCTGAAACAGGAGACCTCGGACAATCTGTGGGGCCGAATCCAAGGCCCAGAAGGTGCTCTCACTCCCGGAACCACGGATGGGCTTCACGCTCCTGGGTGCTGGAGGCACATGAGCCTGAGACCTTGAAACAGGGCACATCTGGGGTGTAGCAGAGTGTCCTGCTTGGGCTCCTTTTTTTTTTTTTTAAGATTTTATTTATTTATTCATGAAAGACACACACAGAAATAAGAGAGAGAGAGAGAGAGAGAGAGAGGCGCAGAGATACAGGCAGAGGGAGAAGCAGGCTCCATGCAGGGAGCCCGATGTGGGACTCGATCCCAAGACTCCAGGATCACACCCTGGGCCGAAGGCAGATGCCAAACCACTGAGCCACCCCGGGATTCCCCCTGCTTGGGCTCCTTAGAGAGATCATGGTTACCAGCCCTCCTGGCAAAGCCCAGATGGTGTTTTTAATTTAAAAAATTCATGTCTCTGAGCATATCTCCTGTCCTGTTCCACTTCACTCGTGAGGACAGGCAGGCAGGACCTGCCATCTGCCATTTCTCTGGTTGCTCGTTGTCTACATTATTTATCCCCTGAGCTTCATTTCAAGGTCATCTGGTTACAGGAGGGAGTCGTGTTTTGCTGTGTGCACACCACTCCCTGGAGAGCAAGAGCCAGGCTGCGTGCACACACGAGCCCCCAACGATTCCCACCTGCCGGGGTCGAGGACAAACCTGAGAAACACACTGACTGCGGATGAGCAAGGAGGCTCTTGGCTCATTGCTATATTTCTTCTCATCCTGCTCTTAGAGCTGGGGGCACCTGTGTCCTTGTCCAGAACTGGTGACTCCCAAGTGCCTCTGATCCCTGAGCTGCTGACCCCTATCTGCTTAAACAAACTGGTTTTTCTGCCAGTCAGGCTGATGTGATGGGCCTGCAGCAAGTTCTCCTGCCCTGGATGGGACCCCGAAGGTGAGACAGCTGGGGAGGAAGGATGTGCCCAGCATGTGCCCCGACCCGGCAGGAAGCAGGTGCTGATACTGTTTGGAGTCAGGTTCGCACACATTTCCTCATCACATATTGATCGTGCACCTGCCCTGAGATGGACCTACTCTCAGCCAACGCTTGCTTCCTGGTAGAGGCGGCATGTGTAACGGTCACTCCTGCCCTTTGGAGGGCGGGGTCCTGGCTCCTGCGCCCTGCCTGCCCAGCCAGGCTGTCTGGCCTCAATGTGGGGCCTCCCTGCAGGCGGGCTGCCCAAGGCAGCATGCATTCCTCGAGTGGCCTCCTCATGCATTTTTAAGTCACCCTGACCATGACTCAAGATACTAAATTCTGAATTCTTCCACTTCCTTGCTCAGTGGCTTCAGGGAGGGGCCATGGCAGTGGGCAGGGGGGCTGGCAGAGGTCCTTGTGCCTTTTACATCTTGGTTTCTCCAAAGCCTGACCCAGAAAACTGAGAGGCAGTAAGAGAAGAGTTGGGGGGGGCAGGACGGGGCCCAAGCCAGTCTGCCCAGCGGGACCGCGAGGCCTCGCCGCCAGCGCCTCCGTCTCACCAGTGTCAGACACGGTTGAGAGGCCTGATGGCCAGGTTGCCCCCGCCCCACTCTGTCCCCCTGTCTGCATGCACGGGCCGTGTGGGCGCCCAGGACAAGGGCTCCTGCCAAGGTGTCACGTGGCCCCGTAGTTCAGGCTGGTCCCGGCCGGCAGGCACACAGCCCGCCTCCTCGGACCACGCACCACCGGTGCCCACCCGCGCCCCCGGTCCTTCCCCTGCGCCGCCAGCCTCCCGTCTGTCCTGAAGGCCGGCCTCCCCAGGAAGCCCAGAGGCCGGGTCTCAGCGCCCAGGGCTGGGTGCCCGCGGGGGCGACGCGGCGCTGGCCGCCAGGGAGGGCGCCGGGTGTCACTTGGCTGGGCCGCCTCCGGGGCTGCCGGCGCTCAGGGCCCACTTCCCGGGAGCAGTGGCAGCGCCTGACCGTGCGTCCACCCCGTCCTCTGCCCGCCCCCCCGGCGGCTCGTGCACGGAGGGAATCCCAGAACGGCTGCTGGCGGCAGAAATGAAAGTGCGTTCGACGTCTGCAGTCGGAGCAGCGCGTGCTTTCCCCTCTGAAGACGTCACGCTAGACTGGGCTGACCTGCCGTCAACCAGATACGGCCGTTTGGAAGAAGTATTTCAATTCTCGGGCCTGTTTCTTCATCTGTGAAATAATATCGTGGAGATTAAATAAAGCCTCGGGTGGAAAGCAGTGGCCGCAGCGGGAGGCGCGCGGCCGGCATCCAGCGGGTGGAAGCCACCAGCCACCCCGCCTGCCTGTTGGCAGGGCCACGCTCAGGCCGTGCAGCCCCAGTGGATTCTGGGGGCACGCCGGGCCCCGTGTTCATGCAGGGGAGGTCGGGGTAGGAGACCCAGGGCACTGCCTGGGCAGGGGAAGGAGGGCTGCTGCCCTCACACATGTTCTCTTTTCCCTCACCCGGTGCTTTTACTGAAGCGGTTGCTTTTTTATATTTTGCAGATGTCATGACTGCTAACATCGCCATCTGCCAAACTGGTCAGCCGGTGCCGGCTGCTGAGCTGCTTCACAGAGGAAGGGAAGTGCTGAACCCTGCGGACGCCGGGCTTCACGGCCTGGACTGCACAGAATCGTCAGACTCTCCATCGGGGACTGGAAACCTGCTGGGCACTTCCCTGCGGTCGGCAGATCCGTCTGATGCATCTGAACAAGAGACACCATGTGCTCCCCTGAGCCCCCCGTGGACCTCACTGCCCCCGTGGACCCTGTGCACCCCCATGACCCACACACACCCCCTGAACCCCTAACCCACTGGAAAGGAAGCAATGCTACGTGTCCAAGGGAGCATGGGCAGCAAAGACATCAGAAGATAGTCTGCCCTGCGTGGCCTTCGGGGTCCTGCTCGTGTCCCATGACCCCCACCAGGGACCACACATACCCTCTATGACCCCCACTGAGGACCCGGTGCCCACCCTTTGGGGTCCCGTGTGCACCCCCCCACCCCCCCCATGGGGACCACGTCTTCCTTCCTTTGGGCTCTGCTGCTGGGGCTCCCATCAGCGAAGGCAACCTTTGCTCTCATCCACTTCCAGTGAAACCCGCGCATCTGGGGCCACAGTGGCCAAAGCCCGGCGCGGTGTGGCGCCTCTTCTCTTGTGTGATGTGTCGTCCAGTGACTTTCCCAACCGTCCCATCGTCTGCAGGGCCATTCCCAGCGTCTCTCTCGGAATTCGATAGTTCACAGCAAACGTGTCTGCACTAACTCGAGGCCTGACATGCCGTGTTTTGTCCAGCAGCTCGTGCCTGCACCTCCATTGGATTCCTGTCCTCGTCTGTCACCCCAGCTGCTCTGACGGCCCCGCCCGCGCCTTCCCTGCGCCAGCGCCCCGGGACTCAGAGCCCTGCCGGATATAAGCTTGTGCCTCAATTATCTTCTTAATGTCAATACTAATCTGTCCAGTCCCTCTGATTATCTTCAGACCGGAAGAGGACAGATTTCCTCTTAATTGTCTTAGCAAGAGCTGAATTAAATTACATTTAAAAAGTCCCCCATCCCAGACGGCTGCTCCTATGGAGGCTAGCTCGCTCCGGGCCTTGGGGTCAGGTGGAGGTGGGTGAACCGGGTGTCTGCTTGTGAGCCGGCGCCAGTGGTTGAGACCTGATGCACCCGTCACACTGGCTGCAGTGGGGGCAGGAGGCTTCTAGGAAGTGAATTCTAAGCAGGACGCCCCTGCAGTTACACACACAGGCTTTGGAAGGATTCTGGATCTGCTCGGCCTCACAGTTTACCCCCTGGGGTCTTGGTCTCCCCATCTGTGAAGGGGGGTCAGTACTGCGGTTGTCCAAGGATGCCATGTGGGTGGGCTCAGTGCTGCTGCACCCCCGGCCGGCCTGGGTGCCCCCCAAGCACCTTGCTGCCTCCCCAGGCCCGCCCACCGGGCCTTGGTGCGGTCGGGTTTCCGGATGGCTGACTGCCTCGCAGTCCTCGTGTCTGCCTGATGCCCTCACCTTTCCAGGGAGACCCAGGTGGTGACTCATTGTTTTGTGTGTTCCTCTTCCCAAAGCTGCACCAGGTCTGCCTGCCCCACGTGGCTCTTCACACGTACTAATGCCACATGTGTCAGAGGTCAGGAGGCGCTTGGGGGGCCTACGGCGCCTCGTCCTCATTTACGAAATGCATTATTGACACCTCTTCCGCACGTGAATGCCAGCCTCCCTGGATCTTTGTCCATCGGCTCCCTGGCACTTCCTGAGTGCACGGATCAGTGTTTAGTATGCAGTGGGTGCTCAGTAAATGTTTGAGAGGATCAGTGAATAAAGAGTGTCTTTTTTCAGACATTGAAACTGCATAAATGCCTTATACTCACCAGAACCCCACGAACCTGCATCCTTGCCCCATGTCACTTTAAAACAGATTTATTTGTTTATTTTAGAGAGAGAGTGTGAGAGAGCGGGGGGTGGGGGGCAGAGGGAGAGAGTCAGGCAGACTCCACGCTGAGCGTGGAGACCAACACGGGGCTCGATCCCACCATCCTGGGACCACGAACTGAGCGGACACCAAGAGGCGGACGCTTACCCGAGGGAGCTGCTGGCGCTGCTGCCTGACATCCCTTTAACAAGCCCACACTGCTCACGCCAGTCCACGTCCCCCAGCTGTGTGCACCCCTCTCACGTCGCGCCTGCTGCTCTGCTGTTGTGCACACGGCGTCAGCGCACACACGCGCGAGGCTCTGTCATGGTGATGGCCCCGAAGGACAGTGGCCTCAGCACACACACCGTACCCTGCAGCCCCAGGAAGGTGCTGGGCCAAGCCTGGGCTCACAGTGATGAACACACAGCTCTCGGTGGCAGGGACCGGCAGCCTGGGCTCAGACCCCAGCACCTGTGCATGGCGCTGCGGGGGCTCTGCTCGCACCCGCACCTTCTGTTCCTTGCACATGCACATGTGCAGCGAGCGCTTTGGCGTTGCTGTCGAAGCTCCTGCCTCACCCTAGCAGTTGGCCCACAAAGGCGCAGTGGTGGGGAGAGGCACACCCTCGTGTCGGTGTTCTCCTCATTACCAGGGAGGTGGGTGCCTGTCACGCTGGCTGGTGCTTCGGCTCCTCTGCTGTGACGTGTCTGCTCACACGATTTAAGATGGCACCGGTGGCCTTTACGAGACCCTTTCCTGGCCACCATGCACGGTCCCGGGTCCCGGGACCCCCTTTGCCCAGATGCTGCCATCCTAACCTGGGGTCTTTACTCCGTACCAGCATGATGGAGGGATGTGACAGGGGCCTGTGGCCTGCATGTGTCCCTGGTTCATCCATTTGTGGGGAACTGAGTTTAAGCGTCTGCTGCCCTCTGGACACAGAGCAGGAGCCCAGTCGGGGTCGGGGCAGGTGGGAGGTCAGAGCCAAGTGTAGCCTCCCCACTCCTCTGCAGCCTGTGGCCTGTGGGCACCGACCAGAAGCCCTGGAGGGTTTTCCCGCTGGTCTGCCTGCTGGCCCTCAGGCTCTGGCACAGGGACCGAGGCCGGAGGGAGGTGGGAAGGAGGCGGTGCACGCAGAGGAGGGGCGGTGCTCCGGCCACGCAGATCCTTGGCTGCAGCAGTCGCAAAGGCAGGGCGGGCCCCCAGGAGCAGGCCCTCCCAGGATGCAGCCCTCGGTGCCCGGGCCCCTGGCCCTGCTGGATGCCACAGGTGAGTGGGGCGCCAGCACCCCGGTGGTGCCTGGAAGGCCATGGACTGCAGTCCTGGGCTGGGGTCATGGGCAGGGTCCGCTCGCCTTTCTGCAGCCCCGGGACTTCACCTGTAGGGCCCTTTGTCCTGACACAGTTGGCTCCTTGCACTCCCCCCACTCCATGTCTCCTGTTACCACGGACCCGGCCTCTGCCTCCCTTGTCCCAGCTTAGCCTGCAGACATTTCCAGACCTTGTTTGCACAGATGGTGGCTTCTCCCCACGGTTTGGGTGCAGCCGTGTTCCAGCCTCTACACCCTCTGGTGCCCTCGTTCCTGGAGCCCCGGGTGCCTTGACAGACACCGCCTTGGGCACACGGCCCGAAGGACATGGATGCACTGTCCTGAGCAGGCGGGGCAGGTTTGGGACGGGGCAGAGAGGCTGCTGCTCCCTGTCTGGGGGTCCCGCCAGGCGTGCATGTGCAGCCTCTCGGAGGCCTCTCTTGTTAAAAACCAGAGTTAATGGTATTTGGCTTTTAAATAATTAAAGAATCTGGCTTTTCCTTGAAAGAAACAGATGTGCGGCTCCCTTCTCTAAAGCACGGAGCTCTGGCACCTGTGACTTCGTCCTCCAGAGACGGATCACCTACTGGTGTCCTATGACTGCACTGGAATGACTGGTGGTTTACAAGGCAGTGTCGGGCGTCTTTCCTTCCGACGAGGAACTATAAACTAATAAACAACAGCTGGACTTGGGCTCTTATCTAAAAATACTAAACATTAGTGCAGCTGGGAACTCTGCACTCGGCGTCTCTGCGGCCAGCACCGGCATGCATCCTGTGGATAGTCGGGGAGCAGGAAACTGAGGCTGAGTCTCTGGTTTCTGCTCGGATTCCGGGGGCCGTCACTGTCCCTCTGTTTCGGGTGATCCCACGCGATGGAGCAAGCGCACTCTTCTCTCTGGGACTCGAGGCCCCACAAGCACTGCCTGGTCTTGGTGACACGTGTCTGCTCCTGGTTGCCCTTCGTCAGACGGGGCGAGGCTTCCAGAAGAGCTGTGGTGGCCAGAGGGCAGGGGCAGGGGCCGGGGGCTGAGTGCCTGCTGTTCTGGGCGGGAGGACGTACGTCCCATGGGAGATGCCGCTGGTAGCCTTCAGGGTTGCCCCTCAAACTCCTCTCCCCCGAGGGAGGGAAGCCAGTTTAGCACCTGTTAGGCCGTCTTAGCGCTCTCTCCACTCACGTTGCACGTTCACATGTGTCCTGACAGCAGCTGAGATGCGGGTGATGCAGCTGCTTGTCTCTGTCTCAACTGTCCAGCTTGGGAAATGGAGGTCACTGTACCCAAGAGGTCTGCCTGTCATCTGAGCTGGGCGTGGGGTCTGGTGGCAAACGGGGCACACGGCCCCCACTCTGCGGGCTTCTCCTTGCGGGGATGGAGACTACGAGGCCTTCTGAGCGGCAGCCGCCTGTGACAAACCTGACGGTAGATATTTTAGGTACCAGTCAAGGCACGTCACTGGTAGAACACCACGCTCAGCCCTGCGTGTGGACGGGATGGAGAGGACCTTCCTCCAGCACAGGACCCTTTGTCTGCAAAACCTGACCTAAAACTGCATGTGTTGGGGAAATTATGATCCTGCCTTCCCTTCTCGGGTTTACTTCTTGTTCCCTTATCTTATGCCCAGTCCTGTGTTCATAGTGTCTCAGGCCAGGGCCTTCTCCTCCGTCTCTGGGCAGTGCCTGCAGAGACCTCGCGGTGGGCGGCATTCGGCTTCCCAGCATCCTGTGGGGGCCACACCACGGCAGCTTCGCCCTCCAAGTGACCTCGGGCCCGTCATGGAAATTCGGACGGAGTGGCCGCATCTGCTTGTGCCCAGGCTTCAGAAGGAAAAAGGACAGAATGGGCTGCAGGGAGCATCCCACGATCCCTGAGGAGACATGTTTGGCCCTTGGCTCTGTGATCTGCGCGTCAGAGCGCGACCCTGGGACGTGCTGAGGGTGTTAGGCCAGGTGAGTGCCCCCGTGGCGCTGAGAGGCCCCGGGGGCTGTGCTCTGGCTGAGGGTGGGGGCAAGAGATGTGCTCCATACTAAGTGAGGAAAAATAGCAGAAGAAAAACCCTTTGCAGAGGAGGTCACCTGCACGAGTTTGCAGGGTGACTTGTTCTTCCGCGTGACTTCTGAGCATGTCAGGACCCCGTCGCGGGCACGGTAGCTGACCTGCCATGAGCTCAGCTGATGGGACTGCACAAATGCAAATTCACACACAAACTGTCGGGGGTGTGGACCTTGTGTGCAGCGACTGAGCCTGGACATTGCCGTCATGCGCCATTGTCTCTGCTGCTAAACACTCAGGATGTTGATTGAAGAAGTTTGGTGCAGAGAAGCACCCTCTTCTCTTATCCTGCACAGGAATCCAGATGGCTAAGCTCCAAGAACACAAAACCCAACAGCCCGGATGCACTCTTGCCTCCACCTCTGCTGTGTGGCTGCTGCCCATGAGGTGGGAGTGGGTGTCTCCAAGTGCAAATGGTCCCGGCCAATGAGGCCTCCCTGCCTTCCCTGAGACACACCACAGGGAAGGGAGTCAGGTCAATGGGAAACCCAGAAGTCAAAACTCGAGGGCTGGAGAGACCTTGGGAAGGTCTCCTGTCTGGCTGCTTTCCTGAGTTCTGTGACACCTGGAATCAGGTTTGTCCACAAGCACTCTGACGTCCCAAGTAGCAGATGAGGTCCAGAGACTTTGTTCTGCTACTAAAGTTTGGAGATAGACAGCCCAGGCTCTTTGTGCTCTGCCATTCTGTAAGTGTGGATTCCCTTATGGCCCAAAATGGCTGCTGGGGCTCCACCTTTATGCTCATATTCCAGGCAGCAGAAAGGACGAGAGAGAGAAAGGCAGAGGGACAGGCTTCTCTCAGAGATTTCCTGGAGGGCCTACTAGACATCCTTTGCTTTGATGGATGCTAATGGTCAGGCATGACCTCTGCTGTGTGGGTTGTCAGGATGAAGGCTTTGGGGAACTTGCAGACCAGGATGGGCATTGGTTTTGGGGGTGAGCTGTGGTGGTGCTGGTGTTCAGTGAGGATGTACTCTGTGGGCACAGTCTCAGGCACAAGAGATGGAGCAGGGAAAGACAGATCCCCAGCTGCCCTCATGGGCCCATCAGGTGGGGGGTCTGATATCGGGGCGGTGAACACTGGAGCGGAGCTCACTGGCTGCAGTGGGCCTGCAGGGGTGCGGCCAGAGGCTCCCACTTCCAACCAGCAGGGAGGCAGGTGCGGGGGAGGCTGTGCAGGTGCAGGCAGGTGGGGGTGCACGTGTCCTCCAGGAGAGGACGTCGAGGAGCCTGGTAGAAATTTTCCAGGGGGACTAGTGGGTGACCAGGGGGACTCTGACTTCCTGCCATGAGAAACAGGGTCCTGGGAAGATGGGGTCAGTCACGTGGGCCGCTTGGGTTACCTGCGGAAGGATCTTCCAGACCCTCCAGGCCCCAGAGAGGTGGGGCGAGGCAGGATGTGTGTTTGCTGAGACCCTGCTCTAAGCCCCATCCCTCTCTCACGGCTCCTCATTTGTCCTTCTTCTAGAAGGGTTTGCGAAGAGGAAGAAGACCTCCCTTTGGTTTGTGGGGTCTCTACTCGTGGTGTCTGTCTCCATCCTGACCGTCGGCCTGACTGCCACCACCAGGACAGAGAACGTGACCATGGGGGGCTACTACCCAGGAATCATTGTGAGTGCTGCTCCCCTTGGGTCTGGGCTCGGGTGGAGGGCAGGGCACAGGACCTTTTGCCAGTGGTTGTGGTCAGAAGAGGCTGAGCCCAGAGGTGCCTGTGTCTTCTCCCGGGCCTGTGGGTGTGCTGGTGGCCGCTTGGGCAGCCTCAGGCAGTGGCCTGCGTGAGCACAGGGCCTTGAAGGGCAGGGGAGCAGGCACAGCGCTGGAACCTTGAGATGGGGAAGGTGTGGGGGGGTGGGGATGCCCAAGCCAGGGAGGGTGCCCGGCCCGTGCAGGACAGACCCTGGACCGGACCACCCTGGGCCTCTGAACGGACCAGCCCAGCCAGGAGAACAGAGTGTGCCTTTAATAGAGTCCTGCAGAGGAGCCCCAGGGAGGTTCGGTTAATCAATTGCTCTCATGGGGGCAGCAGAAAAGCATGTCATCCACTCCTAATTTCAGATTTCAGGCAGTAATGCCACAGCTTAATTGGGGACAACCTACTCAGATCTGGCAAGAAGTGCCACCCAAATTCAGAGTTATCGAGGAGAGTGTCTGAATTGTGATTTCATGTCCACTGTTGTTAGCAATAGAATCTGCTGAGGGGCCCACATGGCACGAGGGGTCTGTGGAATCGGCTGTCATCCACTGTGACGCCCTTGAAATTGCTGTCATAAATGCTCAATCCAGACCTTCTTAAAATAAAGCTCATTTAATCACATTTTCTTACTGAAAGTGTTGTCAAGATTAGTAATAATATTGGTAACATTTAGGCAGCCCGGGTGGCTCAGGGTTTAGCGCCGCCTTCAGCCCAGGGTGTGATCCTGGAGACCCGGGATCGAATCCCACGTCGGGCTCCCTGCATGGAGCCTGCTTCTCCCTCTGCCTGTGTCTCTGCCTCTCTCTCTCTCTCTTCATCTCTATGAATAAATAAATAAAATCTTTAAAAAACAAAGTCACCTGCTTGGAGACCCGTGTCTGTGGACACGGTGTCAGAGTGGCCCCGGGAAGAGATGGGACGGAGCCAGTGGAACTCAACAGAGGCACTTCAGTGCCTTCGTGTCCGAGTGGGCCTCCGATGCCTTTGAACTGGGGAGCTGGACTATGATATTCTGCAGCTGCATGTGGAGGAAACGTTCGTCTTTCCTCCCTGAGGATTCCTGAAGTCTTGGTGAAAACGTCGCCTGCGCTCATGTGTCCGTCTCCACTGATACAGACGGAGGCTTCAGTAGCTGTAAGCGGGTCTGACCGTCCGTGCATTAGATCTGACACTGTCCCCTGAGCACCCACAGCAGCCGTCAGCGCCCCAAACTCAGACACAAGCCCGACGGGCAGGAGCCCACCTGCCACCTGCCACAAGCACCTGCCACCTGCTGCCTGTCGCCTGCTGCCTGTCGCCTGCCATCTGCTGAGAGCACCTGCCGCCTGCTGCCTGTCGCGAGTGGCCCAGTGCAGTTCCTCCTTGTTGGCCGCCAGTTCAGCCGATGGACATTCCTGGAGAAAGTCTCCCGCCAGGTGGACTCGCTCGGTGGAGGGACCCGCTGCCCTGCATCCCTCATCTTGACGCGAGCACGGCCAGGGCGTGTTCCTCCAACAGACTCCTCCCTCGGTCCGGGGGAAGGAGCCGAGGCTTTCTCAAGGATGGGAAGACCCCGTCCTCCCAGTGCCCGAGACTCCTTCCTGCTCTCCTCCGCTCCCCAGGGTTACCTGTCTGCCTGCTCACCTGAGTGGCATCGGCCACGTCTGTGGGCGACGACAACTCTTCTCCCGCGTGCCCTGGGTCCTGGTTTTCCAGTATGTCACCCTCACCTGGCGGCCAAAGCAGGACACAGCTGTGAGCACTCTGAGCTTCTGTGAGGGTGCGGAGGGCAGGGTCACATGATCAAGCGTCAAAGTACTTGAACACGGGCGTGGAGATGGGTCACGTTTTGGCAACTTCTACTCCAATCACCAGCTTTGATGGAGCTGGAGAAGCCCGCCCAGCGGTGTGAGCGTGTGTGCCACTGGGCGGTTAAGGTGGGGGAGCTGCCTGCGCTAACCTGAGTGCTTTCTCCCTTGTGTTTCCTTTGCCGCCAGCTGGGCTTCGGAGCTTTCTTAGGAATTATTGGCATCAACCTGGTGGAGAACAGAAGGCAGGTGGTAAGAACGTACATTGTTTCTTTCAAATGTGGGGCAGGAAGAGTGCTGCCCCTCAACAGAGTGTGTTGCGGCTCTGGCAGTGCTCCTAGGAAAGCCTTCCACCCGCACCCAGCAACGCAGGACCAGGGCCCAGTTTCCCAGGCTGTGCACTGCACAACTCTGGTCTCAAGGTTTAGTGGGTGCCCTTCCCAACTAGTCTAAGTGAGCGTTGCTTCTGGGATCATAGGGTGGATCCTACAGCCTCATGTGATAGTCCTGGCCGCCGAGGTCGAGGTGAAGGAAAGAAAGATTAGGGGGTGGGATGGGGGTTAGTAAGTGAAACGATGATATAGAGGCTCCCCCAGGCTGAGGAGAAAAGGGAGGTAGCTGGGACAGCAGGACCCGTGGCTCAGATGGGCTTTGTGGAGACATGTAGACACTGCCTGTCCACGGAGTCGGTTCTTGGGGTGAGTGCCGATCTGGACCAGAATTCCAAACACGGTATTTTTATTAACAATTTCATTTTGGCATCTGTTTGTTGCACGGTTTGGGGGATGGAGCTCCAAGAATGGTCAGTTTGTTCTTCCAGTCACTGAGGTGGCTCGTGTTCAGGGGTATTTGGGGCTATGTGGCCGTTTCTGACTCCTCTCCAATCTGGCCATCATGCTGACCTCCAGGTTCGCAGCCACCTGCCCCGGGGCTCACACTGCATGACGGGCGTGCAGGAGATGACCCCATGTGTCCTCTGTGTCCACAGCTGGGCTGTGCTGGCCACACTGAGCAAGCAGCCCCTGGGGCAGAACGAGCCTGGCTGAGTGAGGGGGGACGTCCTGGGATGGGTCTGGGGTTGGGGGGGCAGGTCAAGGAGGTATGGATTCTGGCAGAAACAAGTGTTTGTCCTAAGGACTGGGAGGGTGAGCGCCTACTCTGGGCTGCCGGCTGTGAGGAGGTGGACAGAGGGACCCAAGGCTTCTGCCACCATCCAGGCAGTGCTGGACCCCAGCCTCCTGGGAGGGCAGTGCTCAGCGCCCGCATGCCCCCTCCTCCCAGCGAATCTCTGGAAGAATTGTTGAGTTCTGTCCATGCTTAGCCACGTTCCAATGTGAGTGTCCCTGGGGAGGCCCCTGAGTTCAAGCTGCAGGGTGGGGAGGCACCAAGCTTGCAGAGTGGGGCTCGCGGCTGGGCTGCCTGAGGAGGGGCTGCAGCCCCCAGGACCCCGCAATCCATCCAGCAGAGGCAGTGGTGACCTGGGCCTGCAGAGGTCAGCCTCCTGATGGCTTTTCTATGCGACTTCCCCAGGGGCAGAGCTGGCTGTGAAGTGGGGGGCAGGTGTCAGGCTGGTGGTGAGCAGGCCAGCACCCTTGGGGTGGTGCTGACCGTCTGGTCCGCAGACACCTACTCTTTCCTCTCCTCCAAAAGCTTTGTTGAGGTATAATCCACCCTTTAAAGGTGTAAATTCAGTGACCTTTAGCATATACCGGGTATGTGAGGCCATTTGAGGACATTTCTGCCCTTTTGACCAGAAGCCTGTGTCATCAGCCACCAGGCCTGCATCCCTGTCTCCAGCCCTAGGCATCTGCTACTCAACTTTTGTGCGTGTCGACTCGTGTCCTGGCTTGTCACTCGGCATCACGCAGTCCAGGTTCACCCACGCTGTGGCCTGTGTTGGGACTTCATTGCCGAGTCACGTCCGGGCGTGTGGATGGGCCGCTCCCTGTGTATCCATCCATTAGCAGTGGTCACGGGGTCGTGGCCACCTCCGGCGTCTGTGCACAGGGCCACCGTCGGTGGTGGATGATACAGTCCCACAGACACGTTTTTGTGGCTCCGGCACGCAGACCAAGGTGGGACTCCCAGTCCTGCAGCAGTCATGGGAAGAAGTGCCAGCCCGTCTTCCAGAGCAGGGGTGCCATCCTCGTTCCCACCCCCGTGCTCGTGGACTCAGTGTCCCCAACCCTGCTGACACGTGTGCTCACCTGCCGTGGGCCGGACGTGGCTCTGACTGTTCCCTCGATGACTAGTGACCGCGGGCTTCTCTCATGGGCTCATTGGCCTTTCCACCTTTCCTGCAGACAGGGGTCCATTCAAATCCTCTGCTGATGTTTACGGTGGGTGAGTTGTCTTCCCGTTACTGACTCGTCCTTTACACGATCTAGACCAGCCCTTTGTCGGATGCAGGACTCCAGTTCTCTCTCCCATCTGTGGGCTCCCTTCCCCTTGCTTCCGTCCCCGGCTCTCTCCTTCTGTCCGTGCAGTGTCTCAACTCCTATTGCTTCGTAGCAAGTTTTGAAATCAGAACCCGAGTCTCCCTACCATGTTCCTCTTCCTCAGGATTGTTCTGATTCTCTGTCTTTGCGATTCCCTCTACATTTACGAATCAGCTTGAGGGCACCTGGGATTCTGATGGGGAGTTTGCTCAATCCCTGGATCAGCCGAGGGAGTGTCACAGGTTTGTCCTGACCCATGAATGTGGGATACTTTCCTAGGTTTTTTAGATCTACTTTTATTTCTCTCAATAATGTTTTGTTGTGTCAAGAGTCTTCAGGAGGCTGTTCTGTGCTTCTTTTGTTCCGTTTATTCCTAAGTATTTTATTCTTTTGGAGAATGTCATAAACAGAATTGTTTCCCCAACTTCATTTTTGGATCGTCCATTGCATGTGTATAAAAATACGATGGATTTTCCTCTGCTGGTCTTGTATCCTGTAGGTCTGTTGAGCACATTCTTCCGTTCTGGTGGTTTACAGTGGATTCCGTAGAATTCTCCATCCGAAAGATCATGTTACCTGCAGACAGAGATAGGTGTGCTTCTTCCTTTCCAATCTGGATGCTGGAGGTCTGTTTGGAGGCTGCGGTAAGAGGAAAGCAGTGTGGGGCCCAGCGAGCCCACAAGCTTCCCTGGGCACCAGACCAGAGCCTTCGACGGACTTGTCTGTGAACGTGAGCTGCCCCGTTGTCCTTGTTGGGAAGCTGTTCTCCAGGCTGACCTGTGGGAGGAATGTGTTCACGGACCTTTCACTTAATGCTGACGGAGACCGAAGCCCAGGTTCACCTAGGAGGGGTGTGACCTCGGAAACCTTACTCAACCCTTGGGACCTGGGTCTCCTTATTTCCAGGGCTGCTGGGAGCACCTGGGTGAGGACACCTGCCAGCGCTGGCCCAGAGCAGGTGCCCAGCGCTCTCTTCGGGACGTTTGTGTTGCTTCCCAAGTCAGGAACCAGCAGGCTGAGAAAACGCATTTCAAGTGCATCCGGACACGTAAGAAGGTCTTCTTCTTCTTCTTCCTTGATCTCCTTTTAATTTTCTCTGACAGAAAATTTAAACATATGCGAAAGTAGGCAGGGGAGGCGAATGAACCTCATGGCCAGTCGTATCCCCTCACCCCTGTTTCTTCCCTTCCCATATTATTCTGAAGCAAATAGCAGACATAGTGCCATTTCATCTGCAAATACTTTACTCTGCTAGAATTTACGGGTAGAATCTAATCGTTGTCAGTGGCTTCACCATTCTTTCTGCCCAGCTCTGTGCTAGTCTCCAGGGATTTCCTAGGAAGGCCCCGACATGAGTCAGCTTTTCATACTTTCTGTTAATGGTCAGTTAGTGCCTCCTCTCACCCAGACTGATGACAAACCATCGATGTCACTACCAGCTCTGCTGTCCAGACGGCCCCAGGGGTGGGGGCAGAGGCCTGCGGTGGTCGACTGTGGAACTACGATGTGGGGGGTGGGTCCGGAGAGCTTGGTGGGGGAGGGCGGTGACGTGAGCTAGCCCTGTGGACCTGGGCCCATGGCAGTGGGTGCCTGGGCGCCCTACCTGCCACTGCCGGGAGGGGCTGTCCCACTGCGGGTCCTGGGCCTCCTCTCTGCCCCCAGACGCAGACCTGCTGGTGTCTCCCCTGCACACCGCCAGGGTCACCATCTGGTCCTTTGTTGGGAGGTTGGGTGTTTTTCCATCATGTGAGTTTGTGAAAATCTGCTGTTCCTTCTTGAGTTGAAGTTGGTGGTTCATGCTTCTTGGGGATGGTTGGTTTCCAGGTCATGCTCATTGGTGCACGAGCTCATGGTACTTTCCTACTATCCCTTTAGTTTCTGTAAAGTTGGTAATAATGTTTCTAGGTTCATTTCTGATTTCAGGTATCTGGTTTTTCTTGCTTGTTCTCTCTCTTACTTCAGCTATAGATTTCACATTTCCGAACAACCAACTTCCAGGAACGTTGACTGATCTTATTTTTCTTTCTGAGTCTTCTCTCTGCATTAACCACCATTATTCCCTGTATTTCACTGCCTTCGGGTTTAGTCTGTTCTTTTTCCAGTTCATTTGGGCATCAGGCGGCCAACTGAAGGTCTGTCTGCTTTCTCAGTGCATGTTTACTGTGGTCAGATCCCTCCAGGCTTTGGCTGTGCCCCCAGCCAGGCTCCACTGTGCCTCCGTCTCGTTGCGGTCACCTCTACCTGTATATGGCCTCCCTGCTGACTTCCTCCTTGACCCATTGGTTGTTTCAGAGTGTGATGTTTGGATTTTCCGTCTTTCCACCCATGATTTTCTAGTTCCATCCTTGTGGTTGGGAAGAGGAAGGTACAGATGGTGGGAACATGGTTGGAAGACACACGAACTTCAGCCTGGGGTTGTAGGGGAGGCAGGGTGGGCTGCGTGGGGATGCACGCCATGGTGGGGCCTCGGGGCCTGCAGTGTCCCTGGCAGGAGGCTCCCAGTCACAGCCAGGGGCAGAGGGTACAAAGGGGATGAGGGACACCTGGAGACGAGGGAGCTGGGGATAGGGGACACCTGCTGAGGGATGGCCTAGGAATCCTGCCCCCCTGCTTTGGGGGTTGGGGCTGCCTGTGGGCTCCCTGGTGAGGGCCTGGTGATGTTCTCCTTGGCCCACAGTGTCCCTGCCAGCCTGGTCCACATGATGCTCCTGGGCTGTCTGACTAAGCCCCTCTACCCACACCAGGGGCCACCCTCCACCTGCCCCTTTGAAATAGTGCCCCCTCCACCAGTGCAGATTCTCTCCAGAACCCTGAGGCCTGACCACTATGCCTCTCCCATACCATCTCCAGGTGCCCCCTTCAGACCACCCCTGGCTGCTCCTGGCCCTACACTGGTCATCACTTGCCTGGGTCATTGTCCCCAGGAGCTAACTGCCCCCTCCCACCTGCTCCAGTCCATCCCCGCAGGCAGAGGGCTCCCAAGCTCCAGGGCAGGCCTTCCCAGACCCCTGCCCCCTACCCGAGAGCACCACCTTGCCCAGTCAGATCCCAACCCCCTTGGCAGCCCTGAGTCACTGAATGTGTCTAATGCCCCGGATGAGAGGCCTGACCCCCAAATGACAACCTTCCCAGCAGGTGCCAAGCTCACCCCACTCTTTGCTCTCATTCCTACATTATCAACTTGACTTTATCTATTGGTGTTTGGTTTTTAATCTGCCTTCCCTGTTGCAATGTAAACTCTGTGAGCCCAGGAGATCTGAAGGTGACCTTCCCCTCTTCCCAGAGAAGGGGCCCGGGCAGGGTGCTGAGGCCAGTTACCCCGTCCTTGTGGAACTGACAGCCTCCATGCACAGCCCATCTGTGCAGCCGCCCATGCAGTGTGGAGAGTGATGCTGGCACTGGGTTTTACTTTTCAAGGGTGGTGGGTGAAGGCAGGGCCAGCAGGAAGTCGATGAGAATGTTCAGATGAACAGTTTGGATGAGACCAAACCAGGGCATGCATGTAGCTCTGGAGAGCCTAGGGCTGGCAGGCAACGGCAAAGAATACAGTGCACATCCTGGGCTTCCTGTGAAGTTCTGGGTGAAATTGGGCAGAGGTGTAATAGGAAGTGTCTTGGCTGTCTGAGACTCCGGCCAGGCCACTGCTGGGGCAGAGCTGGTCGTGTGGCCAGCACGTGGAGCGTGGCCTTCTCTGGGGGCCACTGAGTCAGTGTGTGATGAGCTCGCTGAGGCAGCAGGTCCTGACAGCACTCTGCTTGGACGCACGAGTGAGGTAGGAGGCCGTCAGCGCGTCAGGGGTGGGGTCACTTCTGGCAGCTTCTCAGGCAAGTGGCCAGTGCTTGGAGGATGTCCCAGCTGACAGCTGAGCTGGGGGTGAGTGCACAATGCACAGAACAGGTGGACACTCACCTTCGACAGGGCCCGGTAGCCAGGTTGGCCACAGACCCCACCGGGCTCTAGGAGAGTGATCGCTGGGGACAGTCCAGGTCCTTGAGGACAGCAGGAGTGGCCCGAGGGATGGTTGGGGATGAGGGAGACAGATGTAGAAGACATAGAAGAGTTCCTGCCACGGGCTGTGAGGCCTGTCTGTGGCCCAGCCTGCCCGGGGCTCGAGAGCGTCACGGGCCAGTGTGAGCATGGCGTCTGGGATCAAGCAGGTGCTCAGGAGGCATCCGCTGGAGGAGTGGGCTCTCCCTCCTTGGATTTGTGTCAGAGAGTTTGCCTCCCTTCCCGAGATCACTAGCTGCTTGGGAGGCCTGGTGCTGGGGCACGGGGCTCCATCCCACACTCTTGAGATTGAGGGTGGCCAGCCCTCCCTGCAGTGGCAATAATGTCATAGCTGTTGGGACTAGGAGGACTCTGGGCTTGAAGGGGGTTCATTCATCTCGAGCCTGTTTCCCTTCAGCCCCTCTGGCCAGGGTTCTGCCCCAGGGGACCTGCTGGCACCCTGGCAGACAGTCTTTCCATGTGGGCCGTGAGGCTGTCCACAGAAGCAGGGGGCAGTGATGGGGCCTGACTGGCCTCTCCTCCCAGCTGATGCTGAATGAGGTGGTGCAGCCTCGGGCTTTGGGCCAGTAGGAGGGGGCTCGGCATTTCCTCCCCGGGAAGCTAGAGCTGGGCAAGGACCAGCCATGTCCCTCTGGGGGCCTCCCTGGTCAGCCTGGCAGGGGGGTAGCCCCCTGGTGCCATGGACCTCACAGGGCACCAGCTCTTGTCTGGGGGTGCCGGCAGGGCTGTGCTTCCTCCAGTGCACAGAGCAGGGGGTCCAGCGCAGCAGAGTCTGCAGGCTGGAGCTGCTGTACGGAAGAGTTGGTTTTAGAAGTGCCACGGTGAGGCTGGATGATTCTTCTTTCTTGTTTGGATGAACAACAGGCAGGGCTTTCCGCACGGCTCCCCCTGAGGCCTTAGATTCTCTCAGTTAATTCATCATAAAGTGTCAGAAATGTCAGACTGGGGGTAGAGCCGAGGACCTCTATTGGTTTTGCCACATTTGCCCATGGCACTAGAGAGGCAGGTCCAAGGAGGCTCATGCAAGGTGCTCATGCACCTGTCTCCAGATGGGGAACCCGAGGACCCGAGAGTCACTAGTGAGAGACCCCCAAGGACTTAGGCGAAGCCCTGATTTGCAATGTTGGGGGATTATTTCCACTGAGTGCTGGTGGGGCTGGGGTCTAGGATGAGCCAGGGTGCCAGCCCTTCTCTGCTCCTCGTTGTGGTGCTCCCGCCCATCCCTCCCCCTGCAGTGTCAAGCCAGGTGGCATCTCAGCAGCTCCTGGCTTCAGGGAATCAGTGAATAATTCAGGTTTCAAGGATAGGGAGGGAGCAGGCCTGGTGCAACAGCGACCGGTGAGCCTGATGCTGTCAGGAAGTGGCTCAAACACACTGCCCTGAGAGACCTGGGGAATCAGCCGGCTGGCATGAGCACATGTCCAAGGCTAGAGACCTGGAGAGCTGCTCACGAGCATGTGTCCTGACCACAGCCTGCTGCTCACAAAGGTGCATCCTTCTAAGTGGCTTTATGCAGATCCTGGACCCGGTATGTAAACACACATGATGGGTCCTCCCTGCCTGAGAAGATTATGGACACAAAGCTGTGGCTGTGTTTTTTTTTTTTTTTTAATAAATTTATTTTTAGTTGGAGTTCACTTTGCCAACATATAGAATAACACCCAGTGCTCATCCCATCAAGTGTCCCCCTCAGTGCCCGTCACCCAGTCACCCCCACCCCCCACCCACCTCCCCTTCCACCACCCCTAGTTCGTTTCCCAGAGTTAGGAGTCTTCATGTTCTGTCTCCCTTTCTGATATTTCCCACTCATTTTTTCTCCTTTCCCCTTTATTCCCTTTCACTATTTTTTATATTCCCCCAATGAATGAGAACATATAATGTTTGTCCTTCTCCGACTGACTTACTTCACTCAGCATAATACCCTCTAGGTCCATCCACGTCGAAGCAAATGGTGAGTATTTGTCGTTTCTAATGGCTGAGTAATATTCCATTGTATACATAGACCACATCTTCTTTATCCATCATCTTTCATGGACACCGAGGCTCCTTCCACAGTTTGGCTACCGTGGACATTGCTGCTAGAAACATCGGGGTGCAGGTGTCCCTCCGTTTCATTGCATCTCTATCTTTGGGGTAAATCCCCAGCAGTGCAATTGCTGGGTCGTAGGGCAGGTCTATTTTTAACTCTTTGAGGAACCTCCACACAGTTTTCCAGAGTGGCTGCACCAGTTCACATTCCCACCAACAGTGCAAGAGGATTCCCCTTTCTCCACATCCTCTCCAACATTTGTGGTTTCCTGCCTTGTTAGTTTTCCCCATTCTCACTGGTGTGAGGTGGGATCTCATTGAGGTTATGATTTGTATTTCCCTGATGGCAAGTGATGCGGAGCATTTTCTCATGTGCGTGTTGGCCATGTCTGTGTCTTCCTCTGTGAGATTTCTCTTCATGTCTTTTGTGTGGCTGTGGTTTTGACGGTGTTAATACTTGGGGGATCTCAGGGGTTGACACAGGGGACTTCTTTGTATTATTTTTGCTTCTTTTTTGGTAAATTTAAAATTATTTCACAAAATTTGTTTTAAGGATTTAAAGAAATGGCCAACAAACCTAAGAAAAGGTTCTTAATAGAAATCTAGCTGGAAATACTGTGAGCCTGTTTTGTGCATCAGATGGCAGTGTCTAAACGATTAATAATAGGAAGTATCGTTTGGGTATAAGGACACGGGTGCCAGAGAGCTGGGGTGCAAACTGGTGAAGCCTCTTATGGGACCTTGTGGCTTCTCTGCTGCTAAAATCAGTGACCCAAATGTGTCCCATCTGTGCACTCCTGGGTTTGTCCTGTGGAGATTCCCCCACAGAAACCAGAGCTGTAGGGTGATGGGCACTGGGGGTTATTCTGTATGTTAGTAAATTGAACACCAATAAAAAATAAATAAATAAAATAAAAAAATAAAAATATTACAAGAGTAAAAAAAAAAAAAAAAAAAGAAACCAGAGCTGTAGACACAATGTATTAGGGTCTTCGCTGCAGAGTTTGTAATAGTGAGAAATTGCAGACCGTTCAATAGTCAGTTTGTTCATGAGCAACGTGTGGAGGAGCCGGCGCCAGAAGCTCCCCGTCTGCCATGTGGACAACCTGCAAGAAGGCAGCCCTCCCAGGAGGGGAGTGTCGGGCAGGGCAGGGGCAGGACAGGCCACGAGCGCCGGGAGCAGGGGCTGTGGGCGGTTTGTCCTGGAGAACAGGTGTCGGGAGCGTGTAACGCCCACTCGCTTCTCTGCCCTCTGCCCCAGCTGTTCGCGGCCATCGTGTTCATCAGCTTTGGCGTGGTGGCGGCCTTCTGCTGCGCCATCGTGGACGGCGTGTTTGCAGCTCGGCACATAGTGAGTTCTCCTCATTTTGTTCTCCATCGCTGTCGGGGGTTTAGAAACATCTACAAAAACAAAAGTTCATCTGGCAGGACTCGGCTCATAGACCTTCCTGGTTCCTCTCTCCACTTGTTTGCCAGATGCTGTTTCTACTTCTCTGGCTTTTCCTCATTCCCTGCAAAACTGATTCGGCACACGTGCACGCCCATGCACAAGCATGCACACGTGTGGGCAGGAATATACATGCACACACATGCACAAGTCACATGTGGACAACTCATGTGTGCACATACAGTGCACTCATGCACTCATGTGCATGCACATGCATACAGGTGCGTACGCACACTCATGTGCATGCACACATGTGCACACACTCATAGGCACAGGCATACACAGAGTCCTGTGCATGTACATGCACATACTCTGAGAACACTCACACACATATGTGCACATGTGCACACACGTATATACAGTGCATGCACACATTCTTGGGCACAGACACATGCAACACTCACATGCACACACATGTATGCACACACTCATGAGCATGCGTGTACACAGATGCACTCACACACACTCATGTGCACGCACACGTGCACACTGACACACTCACACACACAGGCACCAGCATCAGCATCTCAGTTGGAATCCAAATTCAACTTCCTACATGACAGGCAAATGTAAAATCCATTGTCAAATTATGTGGGTTTTTTTTTTAGCCTTTTGTGTGTTTAGAAAAGTTTTGCTGTAGTGTCAGGAAATGGCCCTTGTTTCAAACTGGGCAGATGGAAGCCTGACCTGTCCTTGCCCACGTTTCTCCTGAACCAAGATGCCCGTCATATGCGGCCGCCTTTGACCTTGGAGATTGGACACAAGGGCTGGTGGGGCTGGTGCTGACTCTGCCTCTGCTGTCCGCTTGACCTCCCAGTGTCCTGTCCTACTAAAGGACAGTGAACTGCCAGTCATTCCCTGAGACCCCTCAACAGACCTTCACGGCCTGAGGAGCAATGGGCCAGGAGCCGACGGACTTTGCATTCCCACTGCCCTGCGGCCTTGGAGCTCGCCAACAAGCACATGGCTCCATGGCAGGGTCAGGTCAGGGCAGACTGGATGCCCCACAGATTCTCATGTCTGAAAGCTAGTCCCCAAGGTGACGGTGAATGAGGCCGTGGCCTCTGGGAGGTCACGAGGTGGAGACTCTGTGAAGGGACCTGAGGGCTCGCTCGCTCCTCATTCTCGAGGCTACGCTGTCCCTGAACCAGGACATGGGTTCCCACCAGACGCCGGATCTGGGGCCCCTGATTGTGGACTTCCGGCTGCCAGACTGTGCGAAACACGTCTGTTGCTCAGTAGCCCTCAATTTATAGCATCTTTGTGGCAGCAGACTGTGTGGACTAAGATATAAATTGGTACCAAGAGTGGGGTGCTGCCTGGGGGTCCTTCCCTGGGGCCAAGCAAAGTCCTTGACGGGGGGTCGGGGTGTGTGGTGGTGGTGACCCCTCCTCTGCTTCTGCATAATGTGGTTTGTGCCTTTGCTGATGGATGCAGGCGAAGGGAGAGCAGGACAGAACCTTCCAGCAGAGCTCCCAGGAGAGCCCTGGCTGCACATTGGGCGGCGCCTGCAGGGCTCACGAGTGGCCCTGGGTGGACCCGGCCAGCAGGTACCTGGAAGGGATAGATGCCAGGGCCCATGACTGTGCCTCTGCATCTTCATCGTTTGTTAGAACCTTTTAGGAGTTTCTATATACTTTGTCTCAGACTCCTGTGTCTCAGTTTTGGAAAGATCATTCAAACTACAAGTCTCCGGCCAGTATCTGCTGTCCTGGTTCTGGCACTCTGCAGGTTAGAACAGAAAGCATATCCTGAGTCTGATTCCCATCCCAATCTGGTCAGTGATGTCCACCATGTGCTCTGGTGCTGGACGGTCATGCCTGCAGGTCATCCAGCTGGCGGCACAGACCAAGGGCTCCTTGAGCCGGGGCACAGAGGTCTCTGTGCTCAAGATGTGCCACTGGGGTGGGTGTCCCAAGCCCTTCTAAGGAGGATGCACCACATGTGCCCTCAGTGCCACTCTCTGAGAAGCGTCTGGGGGATGGATGTTTGTGGGTGCAGTGTTAGCAGGCTGACCTGGAAGCTGGCAGATGGGGTGTGTGTGTGACCCCATGAGGCCCCGCATGAAGCCTGCTGTGGGGCTGCCAATGACAGTTGGTGGGAACAGCACCGCCGGCAACTCCAGGCTGCATGTCTGCTGCACAAACCCATTTCTCTCCCAACAGACACAGAGAATAATGTAATTTCTGATGACAGGAGTCAAAATGCGATTTTTAAAAAAGATTTTATTTATTTATTCACGAGAGACACACAGAGGGAGGCAGAGACACAGGCAGAGGGGAGGAAAAGCAGGCTGCCCGCAGGGAGCCTGATGTGGGACTCGATCCCGGCCGGGACCCTGGGGTCACACCCTGAGCCGCTCAGGTGCTCCAAATACGATTGTTGTGAACATTTTCATTTCCCCCACCAAATTGGGTAGAGCTAGTTCCCAGTGGGCAGAAAAAACAGCTTCTAGTAAGTTAACTCCCTCAGGCTCTGGCCTGTCTGCTCTGTGACAAGCCGGTAGGAAAGAGTCTAGAACAGTTGAGTCACTTTACTTCTCTGGTGGAGGCTCCACCTTGGGCAGATGCAGGTTGTCCGCCCTGGCCTGGCCGGAATTTTGTGCCAACTGGTCACCTGCTCCAGGTAAGCGTCTCCTGGGTTCAGGAGGCCTGTCCACGCAGTGGCATCCTGCTCTAAAAAGAGTCAGTTATGGTTTTCTCTTAGTGTGACCACGGCTCAGGTGTCACGGGCCCAGGGAGGCCGGGGTGCCTCTTCCGCTCAGGCCCGAGGGCGCCAGGAGGGGTGGTTGTAGGTGATGCCGTGGAGAAGTGTCCCTCAGGGGTGGAGGGCGGAGCATGCCCGGGGCAGGGGCGGCCAGGCTCTGCTGGCGCGGGGCTTGGAGCAGGGCCTGGGTGGGGGCGCCCTGAGCCAGGCACCATCCTGAAGGCCTCCGCGTCAATGTGGATGGCTTCTCAGGTAAATACGCCTCTTCTCAAGCCACGTGTTCTTTTCCTTCTAAATGCACACGGAGCGTATTTTGAGATGACGCGATATTCCCGCCCCACGGCCTGAGTGCCCCTGAGTGCCCCTCTGCATTCAGGTGGCTCAGCTCCCTCCGGCCAGGAAGGACAGGCGGTTTGTAGGGGTGGTCACCCGGTCCTGAGACCCCACCTGCCGGCGGCAGGCCCGTATCAAGCCAGGGGGTACGGACCCGAGCCACAGCCCGGTGACGATCCTCCAGGCAAAGTGAGGACTCGGATCACGGGCCTGCCCGTTGACGTGGAAGGGCTGCTCGCTCCACCTGCACGCACCGGTCCAGCTGGTCCGTGCACGACAGACTCAGACGCGGATGCTGACCCGCACGCGCGAGTGAAGCGGCCGTGGAGGGGACCCGCCAGCGTGCGAGGAAGGACGCTTCACGGCGCCGATGGCTGGCGGGCGGCACGTTCCCGCCTGAGGCCAAGCGCCGGAGACGCTGTGACCTCCTGCTTGTTCTGTGAGGGAGGCGCCCGAGCCTAGGGAAGGGGAGGGGAGGGGAGGGGAGGGGAGGGGAGGGGAGGGGAGGGGAGGGGAGGGGAGGGGAGGGGAGGGGAGGGAAGGGAAGGGAAGGGAAGGGAAGGGAAGGGAAGGGAAGGGAAGGGAAGGGAAGGGAAGGGAAGGGAAGGGAAGGGAAGGGAAGGTCTCCGGCCTGGCACGCGCTCGGTGGGGCTCCGGAGCCAGGGGCCCTCGTAAGAAGCCGCAGGCCTCGCGCTGGAGAAACACGGGCGCAAACTGCGAGCTCGGACGGTTCCTGCCTGTAAGGGGCCGTGCTCCTGTCCTAGCGGTAGATGCCTAAGGTCACGCACGCCTTTCAGGGTCAGATCAAGGGAGTCCCCCTTCCCGGGCAGACCCCGTTCTTTCCGTTGAAACGAGCACCATAGGCTGTCCGCCCGGGCAGAGGCTTCACGGACCAGGCCTTTCCGCCCATTAACCGCAGGGCCACTACCGCGAAGGGGCTGTGGTGTCCGAGGTCGGGCACCTGCTGGGCCCATGTCCTGCGTGCTGCGGCCCAGGAGCTTGAGGGGCTGGGTGCACAGGGGCCTGGTCCAGCGTCCGCCTGCCCGGGCCCGACCGACAGCCCCTCTCTGCCCTTCTCTGAGGCTCCCCTGTGTCCTGCGTGGACTCCAGCTCCTCACAGGTTCACACAGCACTGGCTGATGATCTTCAGCGAATCTGGGTTTGCTTGTAATCGATTCTTTCCAATTTTCTGTAGGTTTGAAATTATTTCCAAACAAAAGGTTTAAAAATTGCCAGGACCGAGTGCATAGCTTCACCCTCCTGGGTCAGGGGCTTGGCTCGGCTCCTGGGTGCTGCGTCTCCAGAGGGCTCAGGCTGCCTGGACGCCAAGGGGTCGCGCCTGTGGAGCCCGCCACCCTGCCCACTCCCCATCCCCACACCTTTCTTTATTCCTTGGTCTGGTTTTCTGTTTCCCTCCAGCTGCACATGGACGTGGCACAGGGCGTGTGCATCAGGGAAGATGTGGGCATGGGTCTGAAGAAGCAGGGTCTCTGGGTTAAAACGTGCAGCCTGACTGGGGGGCAGGGGTGATTGCCCCACAGACGATAAAATCAATTCATCAAGGCTCTTTCCTACAAACTTGCAACCGGCTTTTAGCACTTCCCCAAATTATGACTTTAAGGTGCCAATGACTGGGGGACAAGGTGTGGGAGGACACCAGAATGTGGAAAAACTTGCCCCCAGATGCAGGATCCCGGTGCTGGACGTGGCATCTGCTGGTGGCCTCTGGACCCCTGGGCCTGCGGGGTGGACCCCGTCATGGGCTGTGGCTCCTCAACATTGCATCCAGCTGGCCTGAGAAGCACTTAGGAGCTGTGAAGGTGTGTCTGGGCCTTGGGGACCCAGCCAGTGCCCACTGGGCAGTCAGTGCCCCCTCCTGGTCAGGCCCACTCTGGCACTGCAGCCTTGCATGTGGTGTGGCTTGCATGCTCCGCTCCAGGCCCAGGTCTCCCTGCTGCCGGCAGCACTCACTCTGGCTTCTGAGCAGAGACCTGAGGGTGGGGCCAGGTGGGCAGCCTCGGGAACACTGGCTTTGGAGGGAAAGCCCGGCCCTGCCTTGTGCATGGGTGTTGCCAGCCTCGTCGCCCACCCAGCACGTATTGGAGAGAAATTTCCTTCAAATCTGCTTGTTTCCCAAGTCGGGGACCCCAGGGAGCGCCATGGGAGTGAAAGGGTAGCTGTGCTCTCCCTCAGCCCCCATCTCCTTTCTAAGACCAGTGGGATCTGCTGAAGCCATTTGTCCTTGCAGGCAGGGCATGAATGTCACCAGCTGCTACGCCAGGCTTCCCCCTTCCAAGCTGGCTGGAAGCCCCGTGAAGTGGAACATCAGTGCCCAGGGTCCGGAAGGTCAGCGCTGGCACATTTGTTGGCAGCTAACGACCTATTTTTTTTTTTTTAATTTTTATTTATTTATGATAGTCACAGAGAGAGAGAGAGAGAGAGAGAGAGGCAGAGACACAGGCAGAGGGAGAAGCAGGCTCCATGCACCGGGAGCCTGACGTGGGATTCGATCCCGGGTCTCCAGGATCGCGCCCTGGGCCAAAGGCAGGCGCCAAACCCCTGCGCCACCCAGGGATCCCTAACGACCTATTTCTACCCAGCAGGACCTTCGGGCAGATTGTCTGGGCTGCGAGACAAGCGGTTCTGGTTTATGACGGGAGACACAGGAAATAATGGGCTCAGGGTGGACTTGCCCACCCTCAGGGTGGGCAGAACAGTCACCGGATGCTGTCATCACAGGTGCCCCTGGCGCCTGCCATCCACTGGGACACTGAGAGGAGCTTTTGGAACAAGCCTGTGTGGGGATGACAGCCCAGGGGGGCAGCCCACTTGGTGGTTGGGCTGATCACACCACACTGGTGAGGGGCACAGTGTCCCCGTCCTCCTGGCGGCCCCACATCTTCTGTTCACAGCTGCTCAGCAGGTCCTGCCCTGACACACGTGCAATGGGCCAGGGGCACCCTAGGCCTGTGGCCATGTGGCCTCTGCCACAACTACTTAGTTCAGCTGTCGAAGCACAGAAGCAACCACAGATGTGGACAAATGAGCATGGTTTTGTGCCCATAAAACTTTATTTACAAAATCAGGTGGTGGGCTGGACATGGCCCGAGGGTATAGTGGGCTGACCCCTGCAGGAGACAACGGGGTTTTAACTGAGTTTTAGTGACTTAGAGTCTGATATTAATATGCATGGTGTCTTAATGTTGATTTATGTGGAAGAGTTAGGAAGTAAGATTTGTCAACAGTCTTTCTGCATGCCCGTGGCCCATTTTCTTAGGCCCGGTGACCCGGACTCGGGGCTCTCTCCAGCCCAGCAGAGGTGAGGGTTATCCCCAGAGAAACGTAGTCTCGGTGTCGTCATACATTCGAAAACTAAGGCTGTGTGGTCGGTGGGACTAAAATAGGTCCCAGTTTTATTTACTTCAAACTAAGAATTATTTCCTCCTGATTGGACACTGAAGATTTAGACAGAAAAGGAAACTACGCCACCGGAGCTTCTGTGTTAGGAAGATAGTTTGCTGAAACGTGCAGGTTGTCCACGGAGTTTTCGTGTCTGACTTAAGGTGGTGCCCGGAGTGGACTGTCCTCTGAGCTGCCGTGGCTGCAGATCTGCGTCGCCAGAACACTTGGGGGGGGGGGCTGGCCATTGGGAGGTGATCAGGGTCAGATGGGGTCATGGGGATGGGGGGCCCTGTGGTGGGATTAGCGTCTGGACAGAGACCAAGCCCGCCGTCTGCCATGTGAAGACGAGGCAGGAAGAGGCTGCTCCCTGGTCTGCGGCTGCCACCAGGGCTGTGGGAGCAAGCGTCTATTCATCAGGCCGCCCGTCCGTGGCATGAGTCACGGTGGCCCAGCTGACCAAAGTGGAAACGGTGCTGAGGCTGGGCGCGGCTGGTGCTCGAGTGGGGCTGGACTCGGATGGGGACAGGGTGACCTGTGCATCTGGATGCCTCTAGCAAGACTGCGATGTACAGTCAGAAAGGGTGTTTCCATATGGATATTGGTGTGAGGAAGGGCGCCGATGCAGCAGGGTGGGACCCAAGTCACCGGATGCTGTCATCACAGGTGCCCCTGGCGCCTGCCATCCACTGGGACACTGAGAGGAGCTTTTGGAACAAGCCTGTGTGGGGATGACAGCCCAGGGGGAGGGGCAGGGCAGAATCAGCGGCATCCTGTGAGGGCTCAGCGGTGGTCACCACGGGGCCTTGGCCACACCAGCCTGCCAGCCCCCATCCTGGCACAGCCCTGTGGTCCGTCCTGCACCCCACACCCCTTTCCTGGCTCTGCTGTCTGTCTCCTGCAGGAAGGTGGACCCACGGGGCTGCCCAGCTCTGCGTCCCGGGCTGCATCCCCAAGGGGCTGTCGCTGGTGGTAACCTATGTTCTTTTTGGGTCAGAGGTGGGGGTGTTCTGAGAAATAGGACTAACGGAGAAATAAATACAGTTATGGGACCCTATACCCTTGTGTACCTTATAGATAATACAGGTTCGCAGCATGTTACAGCTCCTGGGTGTCAGTTATTGTGTGTCCCCTAGGGGCAGGGACTATGTCTAACCTGGGCACCTTCTTCGTCTGGCATGGCATCTTCTCCATGAATACGGGGGACAGATTTGTGGATGGAAAATTGGATAGGGCCATAGATGGATGTATGTTGAGTGGTTGGTGGGTGCATGGCTGGAGGGAGGGAGGGAAGGATGGATGGAGGGAGGAAAGGATGGAGGGATGGATGGAGGGAAGGATGGAGGGAGGGATGGAGGGAGGGATGGATGGATAGAGGGATGGATGGAAGGATATAGAGATGGTGAATGACTGGATGATCAGGTGGAGGGGTGGCTGGGTAAATGAATTAATGACGGGTCTTTTTTTTCTCCCTTCCTGGTACAAAACTTGTTTTGTTTTAGGGATAGAGGCAGGAGCTGACAGGTCTCCTAGGTCACAGCAGTAGGTCAGGCAACGGCCTCCTTTCTGCTGCTTCTGTAGGTAGAGGGAGGAGGGATGTGTCAGCCCAGCCTGCAGGGTGGGTGCCACTTGGGGTGGGCCTCCTGCCCTCAGTGGCCCAGCCACCCACGAGGAGTGGCAGGGTCTCCTGCTCTGCGTCCTGCCCCTGGCGGATGCCCACAGGCTTTGAGCCTGCAGGTGGGTCTGGAATCGCTCCTGACTTGGGGTCAAAGCCACTCCATCCCACGTGTGTGTCCTTGTGCCTAGGAGCCCAGGCCCCTCACTGCGGGAAGATGCCAGTTTTTCGCCAGCGAGGTGGGCTACGTGCACGACACCTACCAGACGGAGGTACACAGGGTCTGGGGTGCGTGGGCTTCCTTCTGTTGATCCGGCCCAGGGCTGACTAGCCCACCATGTGGCAGCTGGAGTGGCTTCTGGGGACACACAGCAGTCTTGCGGGTCGCCTGTTGGGTTGTAGGTGGCCACTTGCAGCGGGTGGTGCACAGGCATGGGGCCCCTCTGGCAGACTGGCCCCAGTTCTGCACAAACCTGTCAGTTCGACTAAACTCGTCCTCCCAACTGTGCACATGTGCAGGAGGAGCTGTATCTGGAGCAGACACTGCGGATCACCCCCACATGTCTTTGGGTGCTTCTGAAGCCTCAGGGGTGGAGGTTCCCTGCTGCCCTTCCAAGGGGGAGGCAGCTTTCTCCAAAGGCTGCCCCCAGCCCTCCTGGCCTTTTACCTGGGGTGAGGGGCTGGAGAGCTCTCCGGCCAGAGGCTGTCACAGGTCCTCCCTGTACACCCCCACCCATCCACAGACACTTCTCCTGTCTGCCCTCCTTCCGGCTCCCCCGATGGATCGTTTGCTGGTGGCCACCTGTCCACTTCTGCTCCTGGGGTCACAGAGGAGCACAGATAACTTCCTGAACCCCATCTGTCAGGCCTTCTGAGGATAGGGCCACATGACCCTGGGGTTGCCCTGGCTCGCCCCTCGTTCCCAAACCTCTTTCTCTTGGAACGAGCCCAGGAGCTTGAGCAAATCCTGATGCTGCCCTCCCCTGCCCCCCAGCTTGTGGCTTCACTAGACTCAGGATCTGAAATGCTCCCTGGAGGTTCTGGGCCTGCGCTGCCTGCACAGCTCTAGACCAGGCCCAGCGGCTTTCCCTTATAAAGAGTCAGTGATTTTTCAGGGTCTACAGACCAGAGGGTCTCTGTTCCCATTCTCGTCCCCGGCTCCCTGGTGCAAGAACGGCCACAGGAACAGAGGAGCATGGCCACACAGAGCTTTGCCTGCATGACAGGCAGGGGGGCCAGGCTGGGCTCCAGGCCTCTTACTGGCCAACCAGCTCTAAGCCGCCGTCCCCTGGGCTTGCACACTCCCCCGGGGCCAGGGAGCCATGGGTGGCCCCCGTTCCCTTGCCCCTCTGCCCCCTGAGCTTGCAGCCCTGCCCTTCCCAGGACCCCAGGCATGACCCTGCTGATCTGGACATTGCCCTTATGTGCTCCAGGTACTTGCCCATGCCAGAACACCCCACAGCCTGCAACCACAGGACCCTGAGGGGGGTCACGAGTCTAGTGGTTTTGGAAGTGTGGCCAAGAGGGCCGGGGCCAGAGGGACACTATGAGTACCCCGTGGCCTGGCTGCTCCTTCACCTGCCCCTGGACCGGCAGAGCTTGCCCCCTGCCCTTCACTTGGCACGTCGTCCGTCCTATCTCAGGAGTCTCTTGTCCTCCCCAGAGGTCACTGCTGCCCCTCGGAAGTTGGAGCGGTCCTGCGCCACTAACTCCCAAACACAGGCAGCATTGCTCATGTCACACTGGGGGAAGGAGGAAGGTCATGTTTCTGCTCCAATCTTGCTTTTTTAACATCAAAAGTCTCCCAGCCATTTATAGGGTGATTCTGGCAGGGGCCTGAGGGCAGGATACATGTTCTTATGCCGGGCGGTCTCCAGTCTCGGCCACACCGGGTTGCCGGGTGCGGCCTATGTGTGAGCAGGAGGAGTTCTCCCTGATGGAGTACCCCCCTCTCTTGGAGCCGTCCCCCGTTCCCTCCTGGAGCTGCCCCCTGTCCCCTCCTGGAGCTGCCCCCCATCCCTCTCCTGGAGCCGTCCCCCCCCCCCCTCCTGGAGCTGTCCATATGTCCCCTCCTGGTGCATCCCTGCCTACATGCTCAGTGCCTGGGACCCTCACCCTCTCCTTGTCCACCAAATGATGGCTGTCTTGGCAAAGCCTCATCCTCTGAGTGTCCAGCAGGGGGACCCTACCAGCCCGCAGCCCACTGCCCCTGGGGTGGGTGGACGGAGGAAGGCGAGGAGACAGGTCCCAGGAGGAGGGGCTGCCTGGCTCCCAGGAAGGCAGCCCTGTCCCCTCTGGGGTGAGGAATGGCCGGCGCCTGACAAGGTCTCTCTGCTCAAGGTCACCTGTCACTCCTCGAATGGCCAGTGCCAGCTGAAGGTGAGGAGCAGCACGTGCTACTGCTGTGACCTCTACAACTGCCAGAGGTGAGTGGTGGGGAGGGGCCTGACCACATGGCCGCCATCCATGCTCCTGACCCTCTGGGCCCTGGCTCTGCACCCACACAGTCCCCTTCAGTCCTCAGATGTCCATGGGAGGAAGGGGTGTTGAGTCCATTTCATGGATGAGAAACCGAGGCACAGCAAGGTGCTGAGGTATGGGGAGGGCCACAGCCTCCCGCCCCTTGGTTGTGGCTCTGTCAGAACCTGGGCCTCTGGACGGTATGTATGTGCCCCAGGCCTCTCCGTGTTCCTTCCTGGTCAGCTGGGGCTGGGCTGGGTGGCTGCAGCCGGGGCCCCTTCCCCGGGCCTGGGGGGCCCTGAGTTCAGGTCCTGGTGAGAGCGCCGTGCTTGGCCTACCCTAACCTGCGCTGTGAACAGCGGAGGGCCCTCTTCTCTGCGTGGGCTGCGAGAGCCTGCCCAGGCTGCCGGAAAGCTCACGGCGTGTGGGAGCCTCCCCAGGACGGGCCCTGGGGTTCTTGGTGCTCAGACTCACCTGCACAGAGCCTCAGGCATCCATCCTTAATGCGGCAGGGCTTCTACAATAGCCCTGGGCCCCGTGTCACGTTACTAGCTGGATCACCTACGCTAGAGCTAGCAGGGACTTCCATGTTTGCTTCTTGGGTCCCCTCCCCAGAATTGTTGGAAACCCCAGGGTTCTAAGCAGAAACCCCATTATCCCCAAAGAGGGTTCTGTCCCATTTCCAAGCCAAAATGGGAGAAACAGCAGATGTGTGGACCCCTGCAGGCCCGTGGGGGGGCAGGACAGACCCCCGCAGGGGCTCACCCTCCTATATTCCCTGCACGGCAGCAGGTGGAGAGAGCCCAGCCACGAGTCCTGCTGGCTCTGAGGGTGACCCAGTCAGGGCTCCATCATCCTTCTGCCGGGACCTGGGTTTGGGGAGTGGGCTCGGGTGGTCCTGCCCGCTCACAGGCCTGGGTTTGTTCCCTGGAAGGAATTCCAGAAGCCCTGGGAGACAGCCTTGCCACTGTGACCTCAGGGTGCATCTGGGCTGGTTCACGAAGGGGGTCCCCCTGACCCTCCCTTGTCCGGATTCAGACCACTGGGCTCTGTGCCCTGCCCTGCTTGTGGGCCACCTCCTCGCCAGTGTGGGTGACACTTGCTACCCTCGGGCAGCACTGAACACCCTCCTGCCTATTATGAGTTCGTGGGTGTGCATCGCTGCCAGGACGTGCTGCACCTGTACCGGCTGCTCTGGGCCTCGGCACTGCTGAATGTCCTGGGTGTGCTCCTAGGCATCGTCACAGCAGCAGTTCTGGGCGCCTTCAAGGACATGGTGAGTAGGACCCACTGGAGATGGGTCGGGGCTTGAGGTGGACAGGGTGGGCCTCCTTATCCTCACTTGCAAGTGGGGAAACAGAGGCTCACATGAGCTGCCAGCCACGTTAGGGTCACAGCAAGCCTTTACCACCTGGTCCCGGGAGCCGGTCCTCAGTAGCATGCGGTGCACGAAGCCACTCGAGGAGTGGGAGACGTGATGGGACCCAAGCCCAGGCTGTTCACCCCACCCTGTCACGCCCTGCTGCCCACGGAAGCCCAGAGCCCCGTGTTACGGATCCAGGGCTTGGGTCTGTGTGTGCCCGAGCTAGGGGTGACCTGGAGATGCCTCCGACCATGGACGAGAGCTTTGGGGCTGGTGCTCTGGCCGAGGCGGCTCCAGCTGACCCCCCTCCCCCTCCTGCCCCGGGGGCACCCTCAGCCCGGTTCTCTGCTCGGAAGCAGCTTGTCCTCGGGACAGGGCTGCGCGGGACCTCCGGTCCCCTCTTTTCCCTGAGACAGGCTTGTACCCAGCTGGACCTCTTGTGCACAGCCCCTCCTGACCCTGGCTGTCCTTGGCTGGCGAGGCCCCACCTCAGGCCATGGACTCCAGAGAGCACAAGCTGGGACCGGCTAGTGTGGACACATGGACCCCATGCCCCACAGGCCCCACGCTGCCTGAGCGCACTGCAGACTGGTCACAGTTCATGTTTAGGAGCTGAGCCTGCAGCCTCCTGAGATATAACTCGTCTCACGCTGTCTGGACCGAGTCATGGAGGGAGACCCCCCCAGCAGTCCCCCTCCCCCCACTGCCCCCCTCCCCCACTGGCTGGTGCACAGCCTTTCCAAGCTCTGGGGCACAAGGGGTCTCTAAGCTCATATGAGACAAGCCTCCTCCTCCTGGACTAATGTCACTGTGGCAGGACTGGGATCAGGATGCTGACGGGCACAGGCCGCGGGGAGCTCCTGTGGACCTGAGGCAAGGCTTTGCCAAAGCAGCTAGTTCAAAGCTTCCACTCTTGGCACATCTTCTGAGACAGGAGGAGCGTAGATTGTAGGTTCATGGGCTTAGACCTCCGCCGCTCTATGAGCCTGGGTGAAGGCATGGCCAGTGGCCGCCCAGGTGCTCTGGAACAGGTTCTGGCGTTCATCAGAGTCCACAATAGAATTGTTAGAAGGTTCTTTAAATTTTACACCTACTGAGTAGATAGTCTTGTAACTTTGATGGGTTTTATAATTTAAAAATTATCTTAAGGAATGAAGGCATTTCATTAGCCATCAGAAGAGGCTTGCTCCAAGGCAGGCACCTGCCAGGTAGAGATGCCCTGTAACATGGCTCCCCTGGAGAGGAACAACCAGGGCTGTGTTTTTTTTTTGTTTTTTTCTCATTTTAGGGTTTATTTATTTATTTTAGAAAGAGAGAGAGCATGTGCATGTGGGGAGGGGCGGAGGGAGGGGGGGAAGCAGGGAGTCCGATGCAGGACTCGATCCCACGACCCTGAAATCTAGAGTTGGCCTCTTCACCGACTGAGCCCCCCAGGTGCCCTGGAGCTAGTGGTTGTCTTGCTTTTTCAAATAAAACACCAAAGAAATCCTGGCCTAGCCTGGCACGTGGGTGTGTCCCTGAGACAAATAGAAAAATGCAAAAGTAAGCCCTGCTTTTAGGTGTTCTGATCTGATCCAGGAGTGTTGTCTCCCTTGCAGGTGTCACAGGAGGGTAGCAGGAGGATTGGGCTCCGCGGCTGGTGGCCTGATGCCCAGGGTGGGTGGCCTTGGGAGGGCCGGTTGACACACATCTGTTCTGCTGGCAGGTCCCTCTGTCCCAGCTGGCCTACGGCCCGTCTGCTCTGCCTCAGATCCTCTACAACCCCGCCCAGCAGATCCTGGCCTACACGGGCTTCTGCCCATCGCCCGCGACCCTCCCCACCTGCTCGTCCTACCCTCTGCCTCTCCAGGTAGGCCTTGTGTTGCCTGGGAGAAGCCAGTGGGCCCACATCACAGGCTGCAGTCGCCCAGGACAGCCCTGGTCAGACGGGACCCAGATGGGGGTCCATGGCCTCCCTTCCCCCAGTTTGTTAAGGGCAGCAGAGCCAGCATGCACTGGCCAGGGATGGGGGCCCTGTGAGGGAGGCATGGCAGACAGCCCGGCCCCTCCAGTGTTTCAGGCTCCTTTGCTGGCCTGGCCCTTGGCATCGTCCAGGCCTTGAGCCTTTTCTGACCCAGGCCCGGACCCTGTGGCAGTTCACCGCAGAGTCCCGGCCGGCCATCCGTGGCCTGTGCGCAGTTATCTGGAGACCATGGGAGCTCACCCTCCAGCCATGCATACCCACAGAAGTGGCCACCTCACAGCCAGTAGGACACATGGGCCTGGGGCAGCTGTGGTCGTTCCCAGAGTGGCACCTGCCTTGTCTTCCAGTCCTGTCTCCACACAGCTCCCTTTGTGGCTCTGGGGACCCCACTGGCCAGGCCGGCTGGCTGCCTGGGGTGTCAGTGAGGTGGCTGGGAGCAGGTATAGGGGGTTCTGGAGCCCGGGACATGGGGTGCGGTATGCTGAGGGGGCTGTTACCTGCAGCCTGCCAACGGAGGGCCCACTGGGTGCGACCTGAGTGGTGTGCCGGCCTCCTGCTGGTGCTGTCTCTACTCACCTGGAAAATGAGGCTAGTGGCTGAGCTGCCTGGGCGTGGGTGATGTCTTTGAATTCCCAGAGGGCACCCGACACAGCCGTCCACCCAGAGTCAAGCCCCACTCTGGTCTCCACAGGGCTGTGCCAAGGGACGCTTCCTCCTTCCCAAGAAGTGTCTGCCAGGCAATACCCAGCAGGTGCTGAGTGGGCACTGGGCCCTGGTCCCATGGGGACCGCAGGGTGCTCGGTCCTGATTCCACGGGCATGAAGCCCCTTCAAGCACCGTGTCCCCAAGAGGGTGAGGCCTTGCTTGAGGGTATCTTACCCTCCTCTGTGATGTGGGGGAACAATGGTCCCAAGGCTGAAGAAAGGAGAGGTTTGTCTACCACCCCTGTAGCGCTCACCCGAGGGCAGGTTCATCCCCATGCCACTGGGCACAGCTGTCCCCGCCATCCTGGGGGCCACACTCGACAGCCTCAACTGCCCTGGAGTGCTGCTATGTCTGGGCGTGCCCCTCAGTCCCCACCACCGTGAGGACCACATTGCCTTGACCGTGTGCCCTGAGGGCTCCACTCTGCTTCTCATTCCTTCAATTTGCCAAGCCCAGAGTGTGAGACCCACAGCCGTGGGGAGGCTGGATCCCTGGCTGGTGGGCTGCCTTCAGGGACAAACCCCAGTGCAGAAACATGGACCTGAGTGCAGGCTGGATTGGCTCGCTTGTCACCCATCCACGCCAGGCGGCAGGGGGAGTTGTGCCCTCCAAGCTCTGGTGTGTGCTGTAGGGGCTCCTACTCCTTTTGGACGCCTCCCATGAACTTGCCTGTGATGGTGGACCTGCATGAGCCCAAGTGCAGCCCTGACTCGCTGGGCACCCGCTGGTCCTTGGAGGCCGGCAGCTGCTGGGGGCTCTTCTGGGTCTGGGTCCTGACCTCAGAGCCCTGGGTGGGTGTCACGATGCGTCTCCTCATAGGACATGGGGCGAGGGGGTGGCCTTCCATGTGCCGGCCATGGTGCTGGCTAGTGAATGTGGCGTATCCCATCCTCAGCCACTGTCCGGGCTTGTCCTGACAAGATCTCCCTTTGTCCCCCGGGGGAGGCCTGGGTGCTCCCTGTGCCTCGTCAGCTTTATCACCAGCATGTGCAGGAGCATCAGTACATTCACACCAATGACCAGGTCTCAGGGAGATGACCGACTGGGGTGCTCCATGTGTGTCCTGGCGATGGAAGGGGAACCGATGCTCTGTTTCCATGACCACAGAGAGGGAATAGGAGTGTCTGAGGTCATTAGCAGCAAAGGATCCCCCCCACATAATAGCAGGGGCCAGACAGCAGGTGCAGCTGTTTGGAGCCATTCATTGGAGCCATTCATTGAAAGAAAGACCTTCAAGGGAACTACCCTTCCTGCTTCTAGTGGTCACCTGGCCAGGACACACGGGAGGGCTTGGCATCATGACATGTGTGAACAAAAATGGGTTAGCTGCATCCTACACCAAATTGTGTCTTGTCTGCTTTCCTAACAGGGCTGCCAGGGTGGGCAAAGCTGTCCTGCCAGAGATTGTCCTCATGATTCACAGCAGTTTTTTAATGGTCTGTGGTGGTTCAGTCCAGGGTTCATGGTGGTTTAGTGTGTGGTCTTGCAGCTGCTCATTTCCAGCGGAGAGCTAGTGGACACATGCACTGTAAAGGCTGGGAGCTCCTAGCAGACCAGAGAGAATGTTCTCTAGAAGTTTGATTTGTCCCCTGTGGTCAGAGAGGAGAGAGAGAGGTGGGCAGAGGCCCGGCCATTGGATTCTGAAGCCCATGCTGCTGACTTTGAGGGGGCAGTATTCTTGGGTTCAGCTACGGCTTGTGAGGACATTATTCTTTCAGAATGCTAAATCCCTGGGGCCCCTGGGTCATTGGTGGGGAAGGGTCCAGAAGGAGCCGCAGAGGTCAGATGGGCTGGCTTCTTGGGGGCCCTGGACACCTGGCAGGTGGAGGTAAGAGGGACCAGAACACCATCAGGAGATCAGAGCTCTTAAACACCCTGTGTATTTCATAGAGGGGACTGTTTGCTTTATTTATTTAAATACTGGTTTGAAGTAGGCATTTCTAACTATTAGAAGTTAAGGGAAAAAATTTAAAAGGTTTGCTGGCAGGTTGAGAAAAACTGGAAATTTTATTGACTTAAACTATGTGCCATACTCAACATTTTTCTTCTCAGACTCACTTTTACTTGAGTCTATGTGTGTTAGCCAGGGTTCCCCAGGGAAAATAGGACCTGCAGGATGTGTGCGCATATATAGGTGATACAGATATTGCTACAGAGAGACAGAGACAGAGGCAGAGAGATAGAGATAGAGACAGAGACAGAGAAACAGAGGCAGAGAGATAGAGAAAGAGACAGAGACAGAGACAGAGATAGATGGAGACAGAGGCAGAGAGACAGAGAAGGACAGGAGGACAGACCGAGCCCAGAGCCTGCAGGATGGGGTAGACATAGGCTACAGAGCAGGGAAGAACGGGTCTTGCAGGCACAGGCAGGCAGTCCAGAGGCGGAGTCCCTCTTCCCTGGGAACTCAGTCTTATCCTCTCAAGGCCTTGAACTGATGGCCTGATTAAAAGTCCATCACACCTAGAAAATACCTCCATAGGAACATCTGGGCCAGTGTTTGAGCATCTGGGCCAAGGCCTGGCCAAGTAGACACATAAAATTAACCATCGAACTATACTGAAAATGTTGGTGTCTTAGTTTTTTCTTAAAATATGAAGTGCTGGGGAACCCAGATGCTTGGGGTAGCCTCTTCCTTGGACATGTTTGCACTTTGGTGGGAGATGCCTGCGCTGCAGCCGTGTGGGCCGGGAGGATGGGCATCTCTGCGGGTGGCTGCGGGTGCGGAGTGTGTGCAGAGGAGGGCCCCGTGGACTGAATGGGGCCCCCCCAGCCTCACTGGCGGTGCAGCCTGATCAGGGGGCGTGGGTCAGGCGGGTGGCCCTGGATGTGGGGGAGCCTGGCCCCCAGAGGGGCTTTTTCTGGGGTGCTGTGGTGCTCCATGTGGATGCGTGTGGGGCTGGCCCTTCCGCTGACCAGCCCCACCCTTCTGTTCCTTTCAGCGCTGTGGCGGCTTCCCAGCCTCGACTCCCAGGGACCCCCCTCTGTCTGAGGATGTGCAGCCTCCCAACACACCATCTCTCTGTGCTCCAGCCCACTTCCTCCCAGGGGAGAAGCCCCCCCCCTACACTCCATGACACATGGGCATAGATTGAAAAATAATTTAGTTTTGGTTTGTTAAAAAACAAAGCAGCCTCTACAAACCTTGCTTCTGTGGCCAACCTCCCGGGAACATTGGGGGAATGTTTGAGTCTGCGCCCTCTTTCCCCTCCTGGGCACATCTGTGGGCAGAGAGGCCAGGATCAGTGGTGGGGGGACAGAGCCCCAGGCTGCACCTCTATACGCTGGACACCAAAGAGATCCCAAATCCCCCCGAGCCCCCTTGCCCTGGGTGGTGTCGTCACTCACTAAACAAAGCTCACTTTCTTACCAGCCCCCCAGTGAGCTTGTCATTATTATTTTGCAAAGGGAATATGGCCCTGTGTGCCCCATGTGAACATCCTGTATCAAGGAGGTGTGTAGTATGTTTACATACTTACCTGTGTGTCCCCACAAAGCACAGGGCTCTGTGCTCGGAGCTGTGTTCATTTGGTACTTGCTGGGGATGGAAAGGTGCTTTGGCTTAAATATCAAATGCTGCCTGTAAGGTATGTGTGTTCACTGAGGTCTGTGTGCACTTCTTTTCCCAACCTGTTGTCACACCTGCAGAAAGACTTGCTACCTAAGGCTACATGTTTCCTATTCAAGGCATCTTTGCTTCCAGCTGCCATCTTTCATGAATTATTCTAGAGGCTGTCCAATCTGCTGTGTGGGGCGGCCCACAGGGGGCCTCCCTTGCCTGCAGAATAGATCCC
This sequence comes from Canis lupus dingo, assembly GCF_003254725.2. Taxonomy (NCBI): domain Eukaryota; kingdom Metazoa; phylum Chordata; class Mammalia; order Carnivora; family Canidae; genus Canis; species Canis lupus. The sequence goes on from NC_064264.1 coordinate 61,102,155, forward strand.
TCTATGCCCCAATGTCTCTGCTCCAAGTGACCACGGGTGGGCGGCTTCTGAGGCCCTTCAGCCAGAGCCTGGGCCACAACTCTGCCTCTTGCAGACCAACAGCCATTGACCAAGACACACCTGGCGCAGCAGGTGGGCACCCACCTGGGCAATGATCAAATCCTGGCTGAGTGACAGGCCTGGGAACATTACAATCCTGGAGCACTGGAGAAAGAGGGGTGGAGACGGGAGGGGTGGGGGAGGGAGAGAAAAACCCGGAACAGGAGCCTTGGTCAGCGGCCGTGGTCTCTTGCCCCCTGAGCTGGCGCGGAGGCACATCTACCAGGCAACATTCCGGGCCTGGAACGGGAACCCCTCCCACTGCTTCCTGAGCCCAAGGCGCGCTTTCTCTAAAGGTGACGTGCAGGTTCCTACGGGGAAGCAGCGCACATGGGATGTGGGGCGTGTGGTGGGCCAGGTGAGGAGCCCGGCACGCTGGCCCTAGAGGAGCTGCTTGCTACAGGCAAAGAGGCGGGAGGCCTGGCCCCTGGTCCTGTGAGCCGCCTTCAGGTTCTAGGAGTGGGATGGAGTCTGGGGTGGCTCCGAGCCCCAACTGGTCACGGCCCAGCCTTGACCTTTGCAGAGGAAATCCCCCTTCAGCGCAGGGCTGGCAACGGGGAGTGTGGAGGCAGCCAGCCCTGTGCTCGGGGGCGGGGGGTCTGAGAGGGGATGCCAGGGCCCCCCAGCAAGCACCTCATCTGCCTGGAGTTTAGGAACCAGCTCTGTGTGGCCAATCAGGAAGCTGCGGCAATCTGAGGTGTTGTCTCCGTCCCTGAGTTCCCTGTCGTGGGAGCCTGGACTCCACCCACTGGAGTGTGCCCCTCGCTCTCAGGCGATCTGGGGGAGTGAAGTGGTGCCTCCTGGGCCAGGACGTCCGCCTCCTCAGGACCCGTCCTGCTTAGAAGCGCCCCTGAGCTGCAGCCTGGCAGCCTGTGCTGACCGGACCCAGGCCGCCAACCCCAGCAGATGGCCACGCACGTACCAGGAGACACAAGGATACTTTCTGACCTCCGCACTCATCCTGGGCCCAGAGCCACACAGTAGTGTCCCGGTTCACACCCATGTCACCCAAACCCACTTCTATCTGGCTGGTGAACCCAAGAGCTGATAAAAATATTAAACTCCCAGGCCAACAATTTTGCTCTTGCCCACAAGAATGTCTTTATCCCTTGTACCAGCCACAAAGAATGTGAATAATTCGACTCCCAGCCTGGTGGTGGCTCCAGGCACCCTCCTTCATCCCCAGGACAGCTCCCATGCCCTGCACCTGACCCCCCGCCCCAGTCCCCGACATAGGTCTCCATGCCCTGCACCCCACACATGCCCACACCTGACCCCCCAGTCCCAAGATAGTGCCCCACAGTCTGCACCCTGCACAACCAGATGGTGGTGATGGTTGCACAGGTTTGTTAATGTATAAAACCCACTGAATTGTACCTTGTTAAAGGGTGAATATTGTGGTACATGACTCGTATCTCAATGAAACAGGGCGGAATACCCTGATGTCAATGCATGTGAAGCAGAACCGGGAGGACAGCGTGTGTCCAGTTAACAAGAACAAGACCCTCATCATCACTGTGAAGAGTGGCCCCTAGCTGAGCAGAGATGCCCTATGAACTCAGGGGAAATGTTGTCTGGCCTACAGGAAGAGGGAAAAAGTCCAGGAGGCAAGGCCCTCATTCCATTAGTGGCTCCCCAGACAGCAACAGTTACATACGTATGTATTTCCTTTTCTCGTGTTCTAAACTGATTTAATTATGAAATTTCATATACGGGCAGAACGAATGCTTAAAGCTAAGGTACAAGGGCTTGAGGCACTTGAGAGCCCAGCCCCTCCCACCTCTGCCCCAGTGCAGGATTTTGTGTGGACACGTTTCAGCTCCTTTGGATCAGTACCAAGGAGCGTGATTGCTGGATCAGATGCTAAGAGTGCGTTTGGCCCCGTGAGAAGCCACCAGACGGTCTGCACCATTCTGCTCTCCCTCTGCAGAGTGGGTGAGCTCCTGCTGCTCCTCGTGCTCGCCAGCACTGGGTGCTGTGGGTGGTCTGGATGGTGGCCATGCTGGTCTATGGCAGCGGTGTCCTGCTGTCACGTTAATCTGCAGTTCCCTGAGCACCTGCTTTGGGGAGGTGTCTGTCCAGGTCTTTTGCCCATTTTTATTTGGGCTGTTTGTTTTCTTACTGTTGAATTTTAAGAGTTCTTTGTTTATTTTGGATATGGGTCTCTTGTCAGATGTGTCTTTTGCAAATACTTTCTCCCCGTCTATGGTTTGTCTTCTCCTTCTTTCTGTCTTCCAAAAGTTTTAACTTTGCTAAAGTTCAGCTTGCCCAATCTGTCTTTTATGGATTATGCCTTTGGTACTGTGTCTACAAAGTCATCGCCATGCCCAACCTTGGAATTTTATAGTTTCGCCTTTTACATTTAGGTATGTGATCCTTTTTTGAGTTATTTGTGAAGGTGTAAGGTCTGGATTTATTTCTCAGCAAGTGGACATCCAGTTGCTCCAGTGCCATTTGTTGAAGAGATGATCTTTGCCCCACTGTATTGCCTTTGCTCCCTTGTCAAAGACCCGTGACTGTATTTATGTGGGTCTATTTCTAGGCTCTCTGTTCGCTCCACGGATCAATCTGTCTATTCTTTTGGCAATACCAGTCTGTATTGATCGTGGTATCTTGCAGTAGGTCCTGAAGTCACATACAGTCAATCTTGTGAGTTCATGAAGTTCTTGGTTTTAATGTTGCTCAAGTTTTAAATCTTCTCTCTCATCATGAGGGCATTTTGTGTTTTATTTAAGAAATAGGTCTCTATCTTAGGTCTTGATAACACTCTTCTGTCACAAGGGTCAGCAAAGTCTGTGTGTAGAAGGCCAGATAGTAAATATTGTCGGCTTAGAGGCCAGTAGGTGTGTAGTTACTACTCAACTCTGCCACTGTGGACCAATACAGGTGTAGACATTAGTACCTTCATGGGCCTGGCTGTGTGCCAATGAGCTTTACTAAGAAGGAGGGGTGGATAACACTGACTGGCTATAGTTTCACATGATCTTCTAAGTGCCTTATAGATCACTTTTAGATCTAAATAGATAGTCTACCCTTGTATTATGTGAGTTAAGTTTCAAATTTCCTTTATTTTTAATGCAGCGGCTTTCAACAGGGATGGTTTTGTGTCTGGGGGCCATCTGGCAATGTCTGGAGACATTTGTGATTGTCATGCATGCTGTGGGGGTTGGGACACAAAGAACAAAGAGCAAACAAAATTATTGTGGCTCTTCACTTATAAAGCAAACAAGCAGCACAGACCATAAATCTGTACACAGCATAATCCATTCCCCACTGCAGCTCCATAGCACAAATCAAATGGTCTAGGATCCTCCTCCCTGAGGCAGAATCAGTTCATCCAGCTGCTCTAACACAGCACACGCTCAGAATCACCCCAGCCCCACCTCCAGGGTTCACAGTCAGAATCATTCCCCTTCCCTCCCTTCCCTCCACAGCACACAGGCAGAATAGCCCCAGCCCCATGGCACACAGTCAAATGGCATGGAGCTTCGTCTGTCCCAGAGTCCTCTGTAGCCAGTCCTGCCTGGTTGGATGGTGGTGAGGGTGCCAACATGCCTGGCACAGGTGGGCAATGTACTGCCGCATTCAGCTGTTTATGGCCATAAGCTTTTTCTTGGTAGTAGTTAGAATAACCCCCAGCGCCCACCACAGCAGGAAACACATTTGTGCCTAGCCCCACTGGATGGGAGATGAACCCATGGTGGTCAGAATGCCCCTGAGCCATGGCCTCTGTTGTGTGTGCCCACGGGGTTCTGCAGCTCAGTGTGTGTGTGCTCTTAGCTCTGGCCGTCCTGGCCTTCTTGAGAGATTGGGGCTGGCTAGGGGAACATTCCACAGGAACATTCCAGAGCTGCCTCTACAGTGAGGGAAACCAGACAACACCACGGGGAATGGTGCAATGACAAGTTGAGAAATGGATCAGGCCCCAAAGCTGCTTTGGGCTCCCGATGTCTCATGAGGCCCCTGGTGGGCAGCATGATGCTTCCCGGGGGGCCACAGGCAGAACCCACCTCCACACTTCTTAGAGCTGTAGCCCGCTGGCGCTGGAGGCTGTCTGGGCTCAGCCCAACCCAGCTACCTGCCCATTCCAGAGCCAGCAGAGGGGGCCTGGGTTTGGGGGTCTCCTTATGGTGCAAGTGGGCACATAGATCCACCCCGGTTGCAGACCAAGAGTGGGGAAGTGCCGTGGGAAGGGGCCCATCCACTAGGACCTTGGCTGAAGATGGACATTTCTTGAGGACGCAGCTGGTTGGAGCAGCCCAGGGACAGCCCAACATGCACCCTCCAAGGACACAGCTTCCCTGCATCCCTTGTTTCTCGTGCACCGGCATGTAAAACTACCTGAAGAACCTCTTAGACTAGTTTTCTCAAGTCCTGAGTCAACAGAATTTCCACCCAGATGCTACTAAATACTTAGGAAAACAATTCAGGCGGGTAGTGGTGGTGTCCAGACACACATGTGGCTGTGGGCAGGCAAGGGAGTGCCGAGGGCATGGTGGAGGTGCCAGGGACCCCTGGGCAGCCTCGGTGGCCTGGCCTCCCACAGCCCGTGGGCCTTCCTGTGTCCTTGCTGTGGCATCTGCTGCCTTCTGCCATCATCTCCGAGGGTAGCAGGTCTGGGGAGGGGTCCCCCTGGTGGGTGTCTGTGATGGCCAGCTCTCCCAGAGACCTGGAGACCCCTTCAGGGGTGGGCCAGCCATGGGTGAGGAGGGATGCTCACCTCCTCCCATCAGGACATTTGGGGCCATTCCACTTGCCAGTTCTTGAAGCCATACCTTGCTCTCTAGAAGCCTGGAGGGGAATCTCTCCTCCAGCAATGCACCGCTCACATGGATTCTTGTGTCCTCGTCACTTAGCTGTGGGCGGACACCTCAGCCTTCTGCCCTCCCCTCTGCACCTGCTTGTCTCTGCATCAGGTTGTGAGTTAGGGACTCGTGTGCAGTTGCCAGGGGGACACCCAGGCACTAGAACTCGGACTGTTCTGTGCTTGGTTGATGCGGCTTCCAGGGATCACTCTGTATTGAGAAATGACAGGGCTATGGGACAATTTGCTGCCATCCGTGGTACAACATCTGAAAGAAAACACAACCCAGACCTGCCCCACAGCCTCAGAACATTTGCTGGTCTTTGATATCTTAAAAAAAAAGAATCTCAGTCTTGGAGGAGCCATTGAGTTGTTGAGCACAATCCCCAGTGGATGCTGGAAACTTCTCTGGCACATTCTGCACCACGCCTGCTGTGACAGTGACCACCAGCCATGGGGCAAGCACTGTCCCGACAGGCACAGGGACACGCCCTGCTCTGCCCCACCCTGCCCCACCCCTGGGCCTCTGTGACCTCAGCTGTGTGCTGGTAGCCCTGCCCCCCCCCCCGCCCCGTGCATTTCCTATGATGATGTTCCTGGGGTCAGAGGGCTGAGGGTTATCTATCTCACAGAGCAGCAGGTGGACCTGTGTGCTGAGTCCAGTGGCTCTGTGCCAGGAGTAGTGCCCGTTGGAATAGAGAAAACAGGGATTTCCCTTTTACACGGAGAAAACGGGAGGCTGAGGGGTGAATGGGTTTGTCTAGGGAGAGAGATGCAGGTACCGACCAGCTCTGTTCCAGGAGGGGTGGCCGTGGCCCTGTATCTGCCCAAGTCATGTCCACGGCACCGGGAGCCAGGAGCCGGGTAGGGGGAGCAGGGGAGGTGCCCGGAGCTGAGCCCAGCACCCCGGACGCCGTGTTGCTGACACCAGCCACTGCACGGTAACAAGCAAGGAGCCAAGCCTGCAGCACAGTTAAAAGGGTCTGTAAATATTTTATTTTTCCATGTTTTTAGGCCAGAAAGAAGCATTTGGTAATAAAAATAACAGAGAACTATCCCCTGGGTCTGCTCTGGCATGTGCCAGCCCTCCACACGGAGGGTGCTCCGGGGTCGGGGCTGTGGCTTTGGTGGCTAACAGCAGTGCCCTCAGCTATATACATGTATGTTACAAGGCAGAAAACAGTCTGGAAGGAAGCTCGGCCTGTGGGAGTGCGGGGTCCAGAGCTGCTCATGTGGTGGGCTTGGGCTGGGGAGACCAAGGCCTCCCGTCTTCCTGCTCGACCGGGGGGCAGGAGTGGGACGTGATGTCACTGTGCTTGTAGGCGGCCTCGTCCAGGTCCAGCGCCTTCTGGTTGACCTCCAGCGTCATACAGCCGCGGTAGAAAGCCGTGACTGGCGCTGAGGTCACAGGCACATCTGGGCCAGTGAGAAGAAACAAACACCATCTTAGCAGATGAGCCACCCCGTCTGTGGGAGCCCGGGCTCCCTGGGCCCCCCGTCCCCCCGCCCAGTGCTCCAAGCATCCGCAGGCTCGTCTCCTCCCCCACCCTCCTCCTCAGGGGCGCAGGTGTCTTCTGTCCAGAATGGCACCAGCTCGGCTGCATGCTTGTAGGCAAGCAGGTCCCCAGCCAGTGTGTCCAGATAGTCAAATCGATTAAATAAATGCAATCTTCCTCTTGGCTCCAGTGAGTCAGTCGTGCCGCAGGGCTCCCAACCCATCCTCCTCAAAGGTTTGTTTGTTCAAACTAAATGGAGCTTGTGTCTGCGGGCCGAGCCAGGAGTCCTGGCCTGCACAGTGAGTGAGAACCTACATGGGGCCTTGGGGGCCGCTGGGGGTCAGGTCAGCAGCTGGCCCTTGATCATTCACGGCCATGGCAAGCACACGGCGCCTGGTCAGAATCGGGTCCCCAGTCTGTAGGAGGTGGCTGCATGCGGCCCCTTCCTGGGCATAGCAGGAGCTGAAGGTGACCCTGTCCCCAGAAGCTGTACATCTGGACCAGGGAGCAGGCTGGTGGGGGCGTCCCAGGACACCTGGACTCCCGTGTGGCCCCTGGAGGCTAGGCCTGCCCTACAGGCCACAGCCACAGCCTCTGTGTGATGCGTAGTCAGGTGGGTGCTCTCCGAGGATGCGGGTTGAGCAGGTTCAGCTGGTGCTTGTCCCTGTGAGCTGGTCTCAGCCTCAATCCCTGAACTGCCAAGCGGGCACTGATACACTAAGGCATCATGATGCCAGCCAGGGGTGTACCTGTGTTTTCTCTTCATCTAAAAGTTCACCCTATACAGAAAGACACACTGGGGCTGGTGGGAACAGCAGGTGCCGCACCCGAGCATGAGGCCATGGAGCCATACCTGGCAGTCCCCCGACGAAGGTGAGCACGGAGCCCTGCAGGTGTCTCCCAAGCACGGCCAGGCTCTCCCGCAGTCCCGCAGAACTCACTTCGCTCTGGCCCTTGGTGCCGTCGACCTCCAGGGTGGCCTCATCCTTCCGCACAGACACGGCCACTTGGTGCTCCTGGCCGTCACACACCTTCATCTCCATCAGGGCCAGGGTGACGCTCTCCACAGCCAGGATGACCAGCTGTGGGGACATGCGCACCTGAGCGTGCAGGCCTCCTGTCCCACTGCCCACACCCCGAACCCTCCGTGGGGGTGGGGTCCCCTGCAGCCTGGGCGCTGCGTTCTGTGGCACACTGGTCCAGGACTCAGTTTCCACAAGTGTGAGGTGGGGGTGGGCAACATTATCCCAGGGCAAGAGTCAGGGCACCGTACTGTCCAGCCATCTAGGTGGATGTGCTGTCTGCGCGTCCACAATCCAGAACACAGGACATGGAAGACCCTGACCCGTAAGCCACAGCAGAGTGGCTGGAGGTGTGAGGAGGTAAATGCAAACATTCCAGAAGACAGCTGGCCACGTAACCCAGTGTCCACAACCGCAGAACGTGCCTCTGATAACGCGGGCCAGACACACAGTCCAACACGGGGACAGACACGGGCCAAACAGAAGGACAGACAGACGCCCCAGCAGCAGGGACAGACAGGGGCCCCGACAGCGGGATGGGCAGGGGCTCTGACAGTGAGATGGACAGAAGCCCCAGCAGCAGGGTCCCTGGGCAGGGCTGTGTGGCCGGGGGTCTGCCGGTGTCTGTGCCCTGGGAGGATCCTCCCCCTGTGGCAGCTCCAGCTGTTTGTAGGTGGCCGGAGGGGCAGGTGCAGACAGCGTGCATGCGGACGGCACTTGGTGGGGTTGGGGGTGGGGGTGGGGGTGAGGGTGGGGATGGGGGTCCCTGCTGCTGGCCCTGGACCAGTCGGGGGCAGGCTGGCTGGGTGTGCCCATTCCCTCCCCGGTGGGCGGGTCCTCCCACTTTGGACAGAGGCAAGAAGAAAAAGCTCCTTCCTCTGCCCCTTGGCTGTTCTGTGGAGACAATGCGTCCCACACAGTGGTGGTCAACTGGGTTGGGTATGAAGGGCCAGCTGGACAGAGGACAGCCACACTCAGGGCTCGGCTGCATCACCCAGGGGTTTGGGCCTACATGTCTGAGGGCGCAGGAGAGACTGGGAGCCTGACCATGTTAGTGAAGGGGTCGGACACCAACACGAGCAACTGACGCTCGTCTTCCTGACGCCAGGTTGGCCAACTGTCGGGGGTAAGTGGCCTCACACAGCTTTGACCTCAGGCTGTGTTGGGTGACCTCGGGTCCAGTGTTCCCAGCCACGTGGCCGTCGGGCTGGTGAAGGCTGCGCGGCCCTGGGTCAGCTTCCTGAGGCAGGACTGGGCCCCACCCAGGAGGGAGGCCGGGGCCACAGTGAGCGGTACCTGCTTTTTGAGTTTCTTGGTGGAGTGGTAGTCAACCAGGGCCACGGAGAGGGCCACCACGTGGTCACCAGCCACCAGCGCGAGCAGCACCCCCGTGTCAGCGGCGGGGCGGATCCGAGCCATGACCTCTATCTGCCAGGTTGCTTCAGTGCCCACGTCCAGCGAGGTCCGAGCTGCGGTGAGGGCGGCGCATCAGAAGGTGAGTGAGGGGGTCGCCGGCCCCGCCTGGCCGCAGGGGCCCCACCTGAGCACAGGGCCACAGGAGAACCCCGTCCCCGGGGAGCCAGCCGCCGCGGACATGCGCTCCTGACTCGGGCTCCGGGGTCCCTGCTGGCCGCCATGAGCCACGGCGCCCTCCACGGGCTCTCCCCTTCCTCCCCCGCACAACAGCCTGAGCTGTGGGCCCTCGGGCCGCCCGCCCCCTGCGCCCGTCAGGCCCACCAGCAGGTCAGACTGCTTAGAGAACCTGGGAGTCTCTGCGAGCTGCGCTGAGCGCCATCGTCACAGACCCATGGCCTCCTGCCATGGGGGGCAGCGCTGCTGCCATCGTCCCGCCTCAGGGGAGCAGCTCCACATGGAGGCACCTCCTGTATACAGAACGCATGCGACGTATATGGGATAGGATGCGCGAGCATCAGAGTGAAGGACGCGTAGAGCATCCTGCACATCTTGCATGGATGGTTCCAGAAAACACATTCTGGTAGAAAGGGCCGGCTCGTGGTGGTCTGGGGGCCAACACCACAGCACACCTCCTCCCTACGCTTCAATCCGCTGATGTCGGCGCCGCAGGACAGACTCCGCCCCACGGAGTGAAGTGCGCGTCTCGGGGACGTCAGCATCCTGACGGAGGAGTCCATTTGGGCCGCGGACGTTGGAGCTCAGGCGCTCGGCTGCAGGCAGGTTCCTGGAGATTTCCACCGAGCTGCAAGCTCGCGTCCCGAACCATCTGTGGGCCCCCAGCCCTGACTGGGGTCTGTTACGGTCGGCTCCCGATAACTGTCCCCTGAATGCATGTAGAACTGGAAAAAGCGGGCAAAAACCAAAAATAAAACCAAAAAACTCAGTGATCTTCCCTGTGGCCAAGTTTTGCCTTTATTTCTGACAGAGGAGAGTGTTTCCTGGTGCTGCTTTCCCGTGACAGGACTGGGCACACCGGGCCTCCGTGGTTCTGTGGGGCCACTCAGGAGGTGAGGGCTCTTCTGCCACAGTCTGTGACTTCCTGAGGGGTCCCTGCCGTGTTATAAAATGGTACCATTGGAGGTTTACTAACAGGGCCCAGAGTTCCAAATACCATTTGGCCTTTGCAGTCTTGTACCTGAACAAGCAGAGCCCCCAGCAGAAATAGTGGGCAGCCCTGGGGTCCGCGAGGTGGCGTAGCCAAGGCACAGATGACCTGTGTGGCCTATGCTGTGTCACACAAAGTGTAGATGATCCTCAGACGGGTCTGGACACGGGCTGCATGGCAGGTTCCTGGGCCCGTGACCCCACCCAGGGGGCCCCGCACGGCCAGGTGCACCTGCATTTTCCTGGGCCAGGCATGGGGCCCTCCTGACTCCGGGCAACAGTTTAGGGCTCGTGGGCATCACAGGAGCTTCCAAAAGGTCTGTTCCCGCAGGTTCCCCTTCTTCTCCTGCATGGTCCTCAATGCTGGCGTGGCTGGACCCAGCTCTGCTGAGACCCGCACCTTCTCGGCAACACGACAGGGCTGGCTACCCCTCTGGCGCCTCCTGGCCGGCCCTCCTCCTCCTCCTCTCTTTCCTTCAATGTAGAGCTCCTTGGAGCCCCAGAGGCAGCCCTCTGGATGCTGCCCCATCCACTCTTCATGAGGTCCTGCTGACTGCAACGCCAAGCGTGTTCTTGAGAGCTTCTCTGCCAACGTGCAGACACCGAAGCTCGTTTTGTCCCAGAACCCTGAGGGTTCTGCCAGCATCCCCTGAGGTCCCTCACGTCCCACCTGCCTGCCCATCTCCAGCTGTCCCAGTGCCAGCAGGGCAGTTTGTCTGCTCCTGCCTGTCATTTCTTCCTCACTGGTTCCCTGGAAACCTTGACTGGGAGCAGCCACCCTGAGAGGTAGTCATAGGGCTGGGCGGTGGGGCGGGGCTCAGCTTCTCCTGGACTCTGCTGTCCAGGGAAGCTGTTCCCTGCTTTATCCACTTGCATTGTGTATGATCTGGAAGCATAAGCACCATGCCAGAGCCGAGACTTACTGTAATCCAGGCTGTAGAAGGCAAACCCGCTCCCAGGGTAGAAGGACCCTTTCTCCGTCACAGAGAAGCACTGCATCTTGGGGTTTGCTTTTACAGTCTCTTGGATGGTGGTGTCTTCACCATTCAGCCAGTTCCAGCTCCTCATACAGCCATCCAGGCGGGGGTTTATCTGGAAGGATGGAGAAATCCCAGTGGCTTCCTGGGACCACCCTGCTCGGATGGATGGGGATGCCCTCTTGGCTACTACAAGATGGACAAGCCCTACTTGTGGAGAGTATCTATTTCCCAAAACTCTCCTCACTGGACAAAATGAGTCCTTGCAGGACACCCAGCACTCACAGTGGGTCCTCACCCAAGCAAGGTAAGGGTATTGTGCATCCCATATGGACGCCCACCTTTTGTGTCTGCATGGGGTTTGCCCACTCATTCCCAGATCAGAGCGCCGACCACCCCCTGGAAGGAAGTGGACGAGGGGATGGGTACACAGTGGTCTCTGGTACCTATGGAAATGTGAGTGTAGGGGCCGGGCATGCAGATTCCAGAGCACCAGGCACTTGCTACATGGTTTGGAGCAAATCGGTCACCCCTGCCTGTATTTGTGAAACAAGGAGGTGTAAACAGCAACTATGGGACCCTGGAATGGGGCTGATGCTCGAAGTCATGTGTAGCACCTCCTCCTCCATTCCTGTAGGGAGGACCAGGCCAATACCTCCCACCAGGGGAACTGCAACATGCCCATAACCCATTTCTTCCCTTGTACGGGAGTCCTAATCACAGGAGGGACTCTGGCCACTGACGTCCACAGGCTTGGTGAGGGAGAAATCCCAGTGAGGGTGAGGGCGGGGTGCAGGGGGGCTGAGGCCGGGCAGGGCAGCGAGGAGCGACTAATACCAACCACCCCGTCAGTCCTGCTCCCCTATGGCAGGGTTAACAACACAAATGTTCTTGGGAATTGTCCAAAAAAGTTGACTATTCTTTTCGTTAAAGAACGATTTCATTGTGTTTTATCTCCACTGAAAAACAGGCATCTTTAGTATCATTTCAGAGGACTGAAATGAATCTCGGGCAGAGGCGCACCTGCTGCGTGTTAACCTCTGGGGGGATGGCTGCCCAAGCGCAGTGAGCTTGTGGCCTCGCCTGTGCTGGGCTGATACCAGTACTCAGTACTCACGGGCTGGACCAAGTCCTTCTCTTTGAAGGGAATGCCTCCCACGGTAAGGTTCAGGTGGTACAACCCTCTGTCCAGCTGAAACAGATCCCCGGCCACCGCGATCTTCATGACGGCGTCTTTGTTCACTTTGATGACCAGATTCCGATCCAGCTCTTCCATGGAGATCTGAAGAAGACGGTGCTTTCAGGGGGTACACCTTCCAAAAGGGACCCCTGACCTTGGGGACCACGCCCCCATCGCCACTGAGGGCCAAGCCACCTCCACCCTCAGGGAACAACATTCATCATGCATACACCTCACAATCCCCATGTGCCAACATGACCCTGGCGCCCCCTCCAGGCCCCGATGGGCCCCCCCCAGCCCTGGATGCCCCCTCCAGGGCCCCCAGCCCTGCCTCCCCACTCTGGGTTCCCCCAGCCCTGCCTCCCCCTTCTGGGGCCCCCAGCCCCGTCTCCCCACTCTGGGTCTCCCCAGCCCTGCCTCCCCGCTCTGGGCTCCCCAGCACCGGCTCCCCCCAGCCCTGCCACCACTCTCTGGGCACCCCCAGCCCCGTCTCCCCACTCTGGTTCTCCCCAGCCCTGCCTCCCCGTTCTGGGCTCCCCAGCACTGCTCCCCCCAGCCCTGCTCCCCCCAGCCCTGTCACCACTCTCTGGGCACCCCCAGCCCCGGCTCCCCCCCTCTGGATCTCCCCAGTCCTGTCTCCCCTCTCTGGGTCTCCCCAGCCCCGCCTCCCCGACTCTGGGCCACCCCAGCCCCAGCTCCCCCTCCACTCCCCCTCCCACACCCAAACCACTTGTAGCCACCTCCCTGGTCCCATCCTGATGCTCCTCTAAGCCCCCCAGGAACTGCTTGCAGGGAGCAGGAATCCCACCTGACGTCATGCCTTCCATGTGGTGCTTTGCGTCCCCTCTATGCAGTGTGCAGTCCCATGTGCCCCACCCAAGGCAGGAGGACACATTTCTAAATCCCAGCAGATATTCAGGTGCCAGGTATAGCCTGGATACCGCATGGGCATGTGGATTCACTCCAGAAGTTTCTGTTCTGGGCAGCCTGTGTGGCTCAGCAGTTTAGCGCCGCCTTCAGCCCAGGGTATGGTCCTGGGGACCCGGGATCAAGTCCCACATCAGGCTCCCTGCATGGAGCCTGCTTCTCCCTCTGCCTGTGTCTGTGCCCCCCTCTCTCTCTCTGTGTCTCTCATGAATAAATAAAATCTTAAAAAAAAAAAAAAAAAAGAAGTTTCTGTTCTTTCCTCCTTTCCATGCAGGGAAATTTAAAAACCCATCTCTAAACTCAGGGTGTCCTCCTAACCCACCAGAAGCCTATCAACTTCTTTTTTGGTTAAAGAGGGAAACATGTAGGTCCTTGAGTCAGAGTGTGGTCAAGAGGACACCGGCGTGTGTGTCAGGGCCGCCAGGAGCAGGAGTGCGTCAGGGACCCTCAGGCTCCAAGCCCACAGGTGCCAGGTTCCTTGGGCAGAGCTCCTGTCATCTCGACCCCGAGGGAGCCGCTTCCCTCTGGCTCTGCCATGTTATCTGAGCTCTGCACTGGTGTCCCTCCCACTGCTCGGGAGACACTTGGGCCTCAAGAGCTCAGGAAAGAAGGCAGAGGTTAGCAAACATCCACATCACCTTTATTCAGAATTTCCCATTTTATCTTGACTTCTAAAGGGAAAAGAATGCTTTTCTCTCTCAAGTGCTTACTTCTAAAAGCCCACTTCCAACTGGGGGCCTCTGGACTTCTGGAGGGGCCTGTGTGTCACAGGCTATTGTGTTCTGAGCATCAGGATGCAGGACAGGGCAGTGGCAAGACAGCTGCCCTCGGCACGGTCTCACCAGGAGCGAATGGTTCAGGCTCTGGGTGGTCAGGGCATTCTCCAGAAGGAGGCGCCCACGTGGGTGGGAGTGTGCCGGGGTTTCTGTGGGAATGGCACAGGCCCCAGAAGCCAGGTCCTGGGACGGTGTGGATGCATGGAGACAGGAGCTGCGCCCAGACCTCAGTCCAGGGACCCCCGCCTCAGCACTGTGGATGTTCTGAACGGGACGGTTTTCTGAGACGTGGGGCATCCTGTGTGCTGCAGGGTGACCAGCAGCCCTCTGGCTCTGACTCTGCTGCCAAGAGCAGCTCTGACAAGCAGAACCAGGACATAGCCAGCAGCTCCTGGTGGAACAGCCCCTGAGACCACAGCTCTTGCCCCATCACATGCGGACTCGCAGGGCAGGGGCCTGTGCAGTGTCCACTCACTGCTGACTGTGCAAACGCGTGAGCAAATGCCAGGGCCCTTCCCCGGGAGTCCCATATGCCAGCCGGCCTGGGGCTGGAGTGGTGGCCACACTCACCGTCTGCCATGTGCCGTGGTTGATGACAGGCCCACTGCTGGTGACACGGCCGACACCATGGTAGCGGAGCTGCAGTTCCAGCCGGCCAGCCCGCAGGCCCAGCACGATCCAGGTACTGTCCTGATGGCCTCCAGCAAAGAAGAGGACGCCTTCAGGGTCATAGGTCCTGAAGTCGAATTCGGTGACCAGCCTGAGGGCCAGCACGAAAAAGAAACAGGTGATGCATGGGCTGGCGGCTCACGGCCTCCTGCCCCAGGGACCCAGACCAGCAGGGAGAGAGCAGCCGTGTGCAGGCAGCCTGGGATTCTTCCCTGAATGCCAGAAGCACTGGTGGGCGCCCAGAGGCCCAGAGTTGGAGCCGTGCTGCTGTGGCTGGGCAGGGAACGGGCTGACTGCCTAGACCGCTGGGGTGCAGCCTGGGGCATGGCCCAGGGGTCTGTGGGCCCAGGGAGCATCAGGCCAGCCATTCCTCGGGCTCTGGTCCACTCTGCTCTGTATTGTGTGAGCCGCCGCCTCTCACCTGGTGGGCTGCAGCCTTTTGAAGCGCAGTCTGATCACGGGTGTCCCGCTGAACATGCGACCCAGGTACAAGGACTTCATGCTTTTGGCCACATTGAAAGGCACGCAGGGCAAAATATCCTGTGGAGTGGGAGCAAGGGGTGTCAGGAGGGGCATACCTGGTTCAGCCCCTCCCCATCACACTGCCTGTCAGGATGCAATCGGGCCCTCCCCCGCCACTCCGCCAGCCAGATGCACAGCAGGTGGCACACAGACACCAGAGACTCTGTTACACTCAGACCGCCACGGCCCGGAGAGACCAGCAGGTACGAGTCCAAGAGGTGGGCAGGCTGGCCAAAAGCAGGAGGCTCCGACTGCACACGTGTGGCAGAGCCTGAGCTGGCAGACAGGGAGGGCAGAGTGTACTCTGGGTGTAGCCCCCAGGTCGTTGGGGGTAGGGAGCCACCAGGCCTAGGGAATTCATGCCCAGGACAGACATGCCTCCATCCTACATTGCCACCGGCCAGGGGACACTGGGCCTTCCCATAAAAACACCTCTTCCAGCACTGTCTTCCTGAAGGACGGCTGCCCCGAGGGCACTTACCTCACAGGTGTTCATGTCTGGGGACAGCTTGAGGCCTCCACGTCCATCACAGTGGCAGCTGTATCCCCCTGGGGAGTTGACGCAGGCCTGCTCACAGCGTCCCTCCGCACACTCGTCCACATCTGCCACCACAGGGAAGATGGGCAAACCTCACCAGGTGCAGTGCCCATGCCTTCTCTGATCGTGCACGCGGTTGGCTTGCTGTGAAAACAAGCTCCAGAGCACGAGCCTCAGGAGGCACCCACTCCCCAGCCCACCCCACGCCCCCCTGGCTCCCTGGCCATGAGCTGTGCTGGTCAGCAGTCTCCAATGTCTGCACACCCTCTGCAGTTTCTCAAGGGAAGCAGCTAGTGTAGAGGCTGAAGGAGGGTTGGAGCACGGTACCAGCTCAGCGCATAAACCACATCTACGAGGTGCTTGGCCTGAGGGTCTAAAGGGGCCCCAGGGACACCCTGCAGGGGAGACAGAGGCTGGGACCACCCCACCTTCCTCTTGGAAGGAAGGGGAGGAAGATGCCCTGGACACAGCGAGTGCTCGTCAGTTGTCCCCAAACACAGCAGTGTGGCCTGAGAGCTCGTTCCTCCTAAATTCTGTGTCTGCAGCAGTTTGGAGAAGGCACCTAGTTGCTTTAAGAGGTACCTGTGGATGTATGTGTGCATGGCATGCACACATGTGTGATGTGTGTGCAAATGTGTGGTCATGTGTGGGGCGCTGCATGTGTGCACACATGTGTTCACAGGTGTTTGTGCCGGGGCCTGCGGGCAGCTGTGGAGGGGTACCTCGGCAGGCCTTCTCCTGGGAGCTGAATGCGTAGCCCTCATCACAGAGGCAGGAGTAGGAGCCAGGCAGGTTCTGGCAGCGCGCCTCCCCGCAGGCAGCTCCATTTGCACACTCATCCACGTCTGCAAGAGAAGCCAGGGCCCTTGACCAGGGTTGTCTCCTGGTCGGTAGGGGAGGTGCTGCAGCGTGAGCCACAGCCTTGGGTGGCCTCAGCTCCCAGGGTGACTAAGCCCTCCTCCCGTCCACTGGACTCTGCAGCCCCAGGCTCAGGCACGGCGGGCGTGGTGGATGTTTCTGCCTGGGGTCCCGGCTGAGGAGGTTGATCTCAGACTGCTGGATGCGGCTGAGCTCGTCCAGGGCCAAGCACTGGAGCCCAGGATGGGGACTTCCAGTGGAGGCTCCCAGGCTCCATTCACCTCCTGAGGGATGACCTCCAGCCACACACCCCATCTCTCCGTTGGAAACCAAGCTCACTAGTGGTGAATTATTGAGGCTCATCCTGAGGCTCATCCATCTGCTACTTTGGCAAAGAACAAATACAAAAACCTCTGCACTTAATCCTGTTTCCTCCAGGGGCAGAACGAATATCTGGGACAGGCAATTATTAGTCCAGACGACATGGATCCCTCAGACGGCAGCGGGACACCCGTGTTGCGGGGCCTTAGGTGGAGCTCATCACAAGGGCAGCCTGCCAGCAAATAGGCTCTCAAACGTGGCTCAGTGAGCGTAGGAAGGCGCTCTGGCAACAGCACGCGGCCCTGAGACACAGGCGTAAGGCTGCGGGTTCCCTCTGTCCACTGACTCAGTGTGGATGCTTCTGAACCTGAATTTCAGTCCCAGAGCCAGGCCAACCATGTCCAGGAGCATAGGAACCCGGCTCCACAGTCCTGACTGCCCCGGGGAGGCTGTGGGTGCTATGCATACAGCTTGGCTGCAGGACACGGGCCACCCCAAGAAGGATGCCTCGTAAGCACAGGCTCTCTGAACACCACCCGTAAGGAGCTGCCACGGCCCCTGCAGGGCTTGTGACGGTGGAGGGGCTGGTGGCTGGAGGGCCCAGACCCACCAGGGAATGGCCCACAGTGGCAGTGGCATGGGGGAAGGGTTCTCCGCGCTCTGGCACACTGCACTTCCCAGGCCAGCCCCTCCTCACGTGCCCATCTGGCTCCATGACACCCAGCTTTCTCCTCCCACAGGAGAGAGCACCCCTGTGATGCATAGGGCCGAGCTCTATCAGAGGACCGCTCTGACTCCAGCCTCTCAGCACCTCCACGCTGCATCCTGCCAAAACGTGGCCCTTTGGAGATGCTGCGGTCCGACCATTCATCAGAGCACGGTGACCAGGAAAACGGAGGCAGGCAGTGTGTGGGGCTGGCACCAGGCATGGGGCACAAGCCTAGACACAACCCTACACTGTGCACCAAGGCCAAGAGGCCCGAGGCCCCCAAACAGGCCCTGCCTCTGCCCCCCGCCCAGGCCCTCATCTGCTTCTCCTCCTAGGACAGGGCCCCACCCGCGAGGCTTGGAGATCCCTCTCTGCAGTCAAGGAGCAATGACAGAAAGGCCAGAGCCCCCATTCCCAGGGTGCTGGGGGGCTGTAGAAGTGGAGCGACCGCAGCCCCTCCTTCCCAGCATCTCAGAGTCTGATCAAGGAAGACAAGATGGAAAGTCTGGGCCCTTCCACACCACACTGGCAAGGCCCCTCATTCCCACAGCTTCCCTTGGCTGGGTCTGGGGTCCCAAGGTCCCCAAGGAAACAGGCGATGGCCAAGAGAAGGGGAGGTGTCTGTCAGCTGGTGTCAGCACAAGGAACCCTGGCCGCGCAGGTGGGGCACCTGCCATGCTTGCTGTTAATCCATCACGCTAAGGAGAACACCTTTGTTCTGGGGGAAGGCACCAAGCACCAAGGTGCAGGGGATCTGTCAGCTCCCACACATCACAGACCTGGTGAATGAGCGCTAAGTAGACCCTCGTCACTCAGGGTCTCCCGAGGAGGCAAAAGCAGGAGGTGCCCGCGGCACACAGCACATCGCCCAGGGGTGTGCAAACACCATGGCTCCGGGAACTCCCAGCGGCTGTGGGTGCATCACATGCAGACACGGCCCCAGACATAGCCCGCAGGCCGGAAGTCCCTGGGGCCGTGGCCGTGCACGTCTGGCCTGGGTGCCAGCCGCAGCTCGAGGAGAGGACAGCTGTTGTCAGGTTGAGGCAGCAGGTGGGAAGGAGCCATGAATGATGACAAAAGTGGAAGCTGTTTTCCCAAAAGTGGGAAGGGCCCCCTGTCCTGTCTGACTCAGAGTTCACCCTGTCACCAGCTGTTGCGCAAGCCTTGCTCCTGAGGCCGCTTCTCCCTCAGTAGATCTGTTCTGCCCCAGGCAGGCCCGTAGTACGAGAGAACTGCCCGGATTCTCAGGGACACGCCAGTGGCAGGTGTCAGCAGGTCTGTATTGGAGGGCAGGGGGCGGAGGGAGGAAGAGACAGCCCCCCTGTAAAGTCGGGGACCCCTTTTGCAGCCCGGCCAGCCACAGTGTGCAGACTTTCTGGGGTGGTCAGGGCACTGGACCCCAGGGGCCCCAGACTAAGGAGGGCGGCTGCCTTCTGCTTTGCTCAGTGGCCAGCCCGCCTCTGCCAGAGGGAAGTGGGTGAGGGGGGAAGCCAGCTGGGTGGGTGTAGACAGGTGCCACCCCTGGGTGAGAGGGAGCCTGTGTGCTCTGGCCCCAGCATCTGGGCTCCGTCCTGGGCTCCTGGACAGATAAACCAGATGCCGGCAGCTGCATCCTGGGGCGGGGGAGGTCTCAGCCAGGCTGGCCATGCACAGATCCCAGTGAATCATCCTGCGCTGGGGCCAGGGCAGCTCCCCATGGCTGCTGACATGCCCGGGCATGTGCTCAGCTGGATGCCCCCCCCACCTGTCCCGCCCCCCAGAGCCTGCAGCAGCCTCTTGCAGAGGAGCAGATGTGACTGCCAACCTCAGCAGTCTGGCAACTGCATAGACAAACCCGGGGAGAACTTGAGAGGCGAGGGGGAGGCTCTGGGCCGGGCGTTACCTTGGCAGGTCCTGCCATCATGGGAGAGCGCGTAGCCGCTGTAGCAGGCACAGTGGAAGCTGCCCGGCTTGTTGAAACAGATGTGGTTGCAGCCCCCGTTCTGCTGGCCACACTCGTTGACATCTGGGCACAGGACACAGAGAGACCGGGGAGTGTCCGCAGGGAGCATGCCATGGCATCTGCACGCCTGTCTGTGCCGTGAGTGTGAGGGCACAGGGAGACCCTGATGGGACCATCCCTGGCCAGCTTGGTGGCCGCCAGTGCACCCGGGAGGAGGGCAAGGGCTAAAAGAGGATGGATGTGACCAGGCAGCCTGCGGGCCCAGACTCAGCCCGGACACACCTCCCCAGGGTGGCCGGGCACTGTGGTGAGGGGCTGCCTCAGGTCACTGGATCCTGGGGCAGATGGGGAGGCTGGCCCTGAGACTATCTCGTCACCACAGCCCGGGCCCCATGGTGGTGCCTTCCTACGTCCAGGCCGCACCCCCTACTTCTGGCAGCACCCGATGGTCCTCCAGCTGGACAGCCCCCAGCACTTAGAGGCGAGAGCAGGGCCGGCCCACACCCTCTGAATACTCCTGCTCTCAGGGGACGTGAGGGGCCTGCTGGCCTCCCTGAGTGGCCAAGGGAGCCCTTGGAGGGTGGCCGGTGAGGGGGGGCCAGGTCCCCGGGGGTAGGGCAGGGTGGAAACAGAGGGATGGGCCACAGTCCCTGCCCTGGGAGCCCCTGCCTCGTTGTTGCACAGCTGTGGCTGCAGGGCCGCCTCACCTCTGTCGCAGAGCCGCCCCCCCCAGCCGGCTCGGCACTGGCAATAGAAGTTGCCCATGAGGTCTTGGCAGACTTGTGTCCCCTCCTTGGTGCAGGGGTTCGGGGAACACTGGTCAGGCAGGTCTGTGTCAAAGGAAGGGAGAGAATGGTCAGCTAGGAGGGACTGGCCCGGGGCGAGGACGCTGAGGTAGGCCCAGGCTGGTGGCACAGACCCCACTCCCGGGGTGGGGTAGTGGAACTGGATCAGCTTGGAGGGAGTGACCACCTCCCCATGGGGCAGTGGAGGAGGATAGGGCGGGGCCTGGCCAGGCTCCACGTGCTCTGACCCCTCAGGGAGAGGTCCACAGACCCTTGGCTGACCCAAGGGGTCGCATGAGGAACAGGCCTCCACCTTCCCAGGCCAGGCATCTGGCCACTCAAACCCTGCCATGGACACTCGCCAACACCTCCCAGGCAGGGCGTGGCTGCTGCAGGAGCCCCCACACTGGCTCCCTGGAGAGGGGCTGCCCTGCCCTGCCCTCCCAGAGAGGAGCACCAGTCGGTTTGCGCCGATCCCCTTGCTGGAGGGTGTCTCCCCGTCAGAAGTGTCAATCACGGGAGCCGTTTCCACTCCTTGGGGGGCTACGCATCCACAGAAGCTCCAGCTCCAAGGGAGCATCACCAGCTCAGAGGCTGAGGTGGGGCCCCACCCACGGAGATGTGCACTCCGGGTGCTGGTGGTCGGGAGCTGCACTCCAAAAATCCTCTACAGGGCTATGGCTGAGCTGGGTGGGCTGGTGGGCATGGAGGGCAGAGGAGCCACTGGTCTTAGGGAGATGCAGGGTCTCCAGGGACTCTCAGCGAGTGGAGCTGATTCCTGAGGTCGCTGTCAGCCTGTGCTGCACACGGGCCCAACCCACTTCCCCAATGCCTGTCTTGCAGGTCACGCGGCAGGCACGAGGGTCCCACTGCAGGTCAGCCTGCCCTGACCCCCAGCCGTCCTATGGGTCTGCTCCAGGCTTTGTTCTTTGACACGCCACAGCTGTGCAGACGGTAAATGTGTCCTGGTGGCTCTGTTGGTCCCTATCTCTCTCTGCTCTCTTCCTGTGTGGACACATGCCTCATCCAGCTCTGGACAGCATGGGGCCCATGGCTGAGGCCCAAAGCAAGGGCCAGGGCTGAGGGGACCGTGACACCTCGCTGCACCTGAGCCTGTGCCCCTCAGCTGTGTTGACAATCCATGGCAAAACCTTGCTACTCTGGATTGTTCTGTTGTCGCTGGGGGGCGACCAACATTTCCAGCAGCCATGGGGACTGTGGCCTTCAGTGGTGGAGACACATCCCTGGGCCCGGCAGGGGCGGCCGGGCCATGGAGGGACCAGCCCAGGTCATCCTCACCCCACGTCACCCTTTCCAGAGCCATGTCCTGCAGGACCCTCACCAGGTACAATTGCTCCTTTTATACGACAGAAGTGACTTGCCCACTGCAAACCGTGGGGTGGGTGGGCAGCGTTGGCTTGTCTGACTCTTGGGTGACCAGGGTATGACAGCTCTGCAGCGTTTCTCTGCCCAAATCAACAGGGCCAGTAAGATGGCTCAGTCCCGTGTCCATCCTGCGGGAGGCTGGCCAGGTGGGAACTCAGCACCAATGTATCACTGCTTTCTTAAAACGATGACGTTTCTAGCCCAACACCAGGTTTGGGCACAGCATTTCTGCCACCGGACTTGCTCCTGCTCAGCAGCAGCAAACCCCTAGTGCCCCAGCCCGTCCAGGCCTCCACCGGCCCCAGTGGTACCAGTCCAGACTCAGCGGAGCTGTGTCCCTTTGTCCCACACAGGTGAGTGACCCTGTCACAGAGGGGCCCCACTTCTTGGGGAACTTGTAGAGTTTCAGGGCAAGGTACTGCCTTCCACTGTGATCAAGTAGGGACTGAGTCCAGAGTGAGGAAACGGAGCATGGGAACAGCGTGTCCCCCTGCCCAGAGCTGGCCAGTCAGCCCAGCAGCCATGCCACTGCGCCCGGCTGTGCCGCCGGTGACACTCTGAGTGCAGGAGGGCCAGGCCGTGAGGGCCAGCCCAGCGCCAGCACCAGAGATGGACTCTGAAGGCAGAAGGGGTCCTATGCCGGGGCCCAAGGGGCCCCAAGGGAGGGAGGGAGTGGGAGGTGGTGTGTCTCCACTCGACATATGTGGTTAAAGCCTGAGTTATATACAAGTGCGTAACTGAGCATTTGGCGTGAGGCCTGGTTAACTAGAATTTACCTAGAATGCCTGAACCCCTTTTAATAAAACCTCTGTGGGTGGCACTGTGGTGGGGCTCCAGCATAGCAGCCTCCCAACCCCACCATGGCTTGTGTCTGCCGCCCTGCTGCACAGCTTCTCTCCAGGACCTAAGGGGGCCGCAGAGCCGTGTGTGCACCCAGCAAGCAGCAGAATGAGCGACACTTCGGATGCGTGGGTGAGGACAAGCCTCTGCAGGCACCAAGGGCACCACTTCCTGCCCAGCCTGAGCGCCAGACACAAGAGGCCTTTGGGGACAGGCACCCACAGCCCCGGGTGGCGGTGCTGCTCTGAGCCGGCGGGGCTGCCCCTGGCAGGAGCCTCTCTCGGCTGCTTTAGCTCCCTGTTCTCCAGATCTGAGGGTGATGATGGGCTCCAGGGCGGTGCCCACCGTGACTAACAAGAAGGGGCTCCTCCAATGGGGCTGGACAGAAGGTGGAGAGTCAGTGGGAGGAAAGCCCCAGGCCAGGAGTGAGTGGGGCTGAGGGGGGGCCCGGGCATGCTGAGAGGCCCGCTCCATGAGGCTGTTGCTTTGACTTTAACAATAATGAGCAATCAAGCACCCAGCTATGCCTTGTGCCTCGTGGCCATGAAATAAGATGGTTTTGGGAGGGAACCGATGAAAACAGCATGAAGTGCCTCCAGCGTCCTGTGCACGGAGGCCTAGGGGTGTGGCTCTGGGGGTTGGGGGCAAGTAGGGCGTGCGTGGGTCCTGAGCGCCAGGCCTCGGGTCCCTGTCCTCAGCTATCTTCACATGCAGCTGAGTAAGGATGGCACGTCAGGCTTCAGAGAATTGACGGAGCACAAACAGCATGTGGTCACACACCCATGGAGGATGACCCGGGGCAGGATGGAGAGGCCAGGAGTGGGAGGCGGCGTCCCGATGGGCTGGGATCTCCTGCAGCCTGGCAGTGGCATGAGAGCTGTCCTCTGATGCCAGCTCAGAAACTCCCCTTCCTCCCGCACTCCTGGCCACCTGCCACCAGAGCACAGAGCCTCCAGCCCACTCAGAAGAAATCTGTGGTGTTCAAACAGTTCAAGTCCCTCTAACCATGAGATCTCTAGCGGGCATGACATGGCCCAGGACTGTGACAGCCTCCGTTTAAGCAAGACCTGGGTGATTTTACACAAATGCTGTTGGAACAAGGGGCTGCCATCTAGAAACTGCAATGCTCACACCGCCAGGAGGTATGAAGCTCTGGGAAACTGTTTATGATCTCCAGAAAATCACAGTCTATGACCCAGGAACTTAAACAATCTAATCAATTTGGAGACCTAATCTGAAAGGAAGAAACCGATTTAGCAGATTGACAACGATAAAAAAAAATTGCTAAAAACAAAAAGCCAAAATGACACAAAACTAAAACTGCCACGACACACCCCTGATGTCTGCCTAAGGCCTTGGGGAGGTCAATTCAGCCCTGGGAGACGCCAATGTCACAGGGAGGCTGAGGAGGGGGCTTGCCCCAGGTCGCCCATGATGCATGGGCTGGTTCTGGCTGCCCTGAGTTAAGAGGCACTTCTACCCAAAATGACAGAGCCCAGTGGGCTCTGCTCCTGTTAGGTGACACTGCTTGGGGCTGAAGGGGGTGGGGGCTGAGCAGCAGTGCCACCTTACCTTCCCCTTCCTGATTTAAGTCAATCATTTCTCTGCTCATCTGGGCTGGCTTTGGACTGTGCCCACATGTGGACAGGTGGGAGGCCAGACGCAGCAGCTCTGCTACCGAGTCAGGCCAGCCAGGCCCTGTGAGCAGCCGTGGGTCCTCCTCTGCCTTCCTGGCTGCCTTGAGGGGGCAGGCGCATGTGTAACGCAAGCCTCTGCAGCTGGGGCTGGGCGCTCAGAGCCCACTGCCCAGCACATGCAATGAACAGACTGACTGCTGGGCTTGGGGGCGACCAGGCAGCTGAGTGACAGGACAGCAAGCAAAACGGCAGCTTCAACATGCGATCATTTAAAATAACATTAAATAACTAACTAAATAACTAAAAATAACTAAATAACTAAATTAAAAAAATGACATTACTACTAAAAAAGATGCATAATGAGCTTGGAAAAATTGTGGTACTTTTAATACAAATGGCTAATCAAGAGCTCCTATAAATTGAGAAAAACAGGCAAAGCATATAAAGAGAAAAACATAAACAGAAAGACTAGCCATAATCTTCACCGTTGATATTGAAGGAGACCAAAAAGTAAAAGCATGTGTTAGCCTGCCAGGCATGGGGACGGCTATCTTGCTTGCCCACTGCCCGGGGGTGACCAATGCTGGATCTGCATCAGACTGAGTGATGCCGCGCAGGCTTGGGGCTGCACTCCCACCTGGGAATCTGTCCCACAGACACACTTCGATGAGTGTGAGATTTGTCTGTGATAAGCAGCCCGTGAGTCCGCCGGGAAACGGTGTAATAGTGCTACCTACCCGTACCGGTACACTGTGCACGTGTGTGCACTCTGTACAGGCTGAGCTGGAAGACAACCTGCACGCAGGGCAGCAGAATGAGGTCAGGCACATCTATGGGAAGCTAGCATTTGTGCAAAGCCAAAAGTGCCTATGTGTTTACAGGTCTCAGAATATTCTGGAAGCCGAACTGGTTGATGAGGAGGCATGGCTGGATGCGCTCGCTCTTCACACCCGTGAAAGGGTTAGCTTTTGTACTGCATGCACGTCCTGTCTATGTAAAGAACCAAAGCTGGGATCCCTGGGTGGCTCAGCAGTTGAGTGCCTCCCTTTGGCCCAGGGCATGATCCTGGGGTCCCGGGATTGAGTCCCACATTGGTCTCCCCACAGGAAGCCTGCTTCTCCCTCTGCCTGTGTCTCTGCCTTTCTCTGTGTGTCTCTCATGAATAAATAAATAAAATCTTTAAAAAAAATAAAGAATCAAATTTACTTGCTTATGAGAGAAAGTTCAGTGGAAAAAGAGCAGAGCTCAGGCTGGTGCTACTGCTCCCTAGGATCAATGGAAATACTCAAGACCCCCTGAAAACCACAGCAGAGCCTGGAGTGACCTGAATACGCAGGGCTGTGAAGAAGACAGGAAGGTGACAGACTTACTTTGAACACATGAAACAAAATCTGGGCTCTTTGTGTACGGAGATCCATGCTTAGTAATGCAGTCTGCAAGAGAGAGATGGAAAGAAGGTCATTCCTGCTGCAGGACACAGGACAGACCTTAGACCTGGTACATGGCCTCTGAGATATCTCTGGAGAAGAGACTGTCATGTTTATGGGGTGCTGAAGCTGAGGCACAGGTCAGCTTTTGTATCACAGATCATTTTAACCCCAGCAGGCAAGAGAATGCCTTCACCAAAGAAGAGGAACTGTGTCCGAAGTCTGTCTGCAGCCTTTTCAGGGGATCCTTTTGCTTCAAACCAGAAGGATCCTGAGCTGCACTCAGGGAGCACTCTGACCACAGTCACAGTGATAAACTTCAATTGCAACAGACACTGTCTGGAAACACCAGCCTTAATTCGAAAATCATTCTGCCTTGGGGAGCATCCCCACCTGCCCCATCCATCTGACAGGCGTGGGCAAAGGCGCCTGGGAGCTTGAAGGCCTGCAGAGCAGGTGTGGAGCTGCCATGGCCCCTGGCACTCCACCCTGCCCAGGAGGACCAGGCCCTGGCAAGCTGGAGGGCACTCCTGGCAAAGCTGCTCACCCTTTGCCTCTGGAAATAAACCGTGCACACCCTGGCAGGGGCCAGGTCTGTGGGGAACAGGCAGCCTGGGAGCGGGCGGGTTCCTGAGCTCTGCAGGGCCACTTACAGTTCCTCTTCTCTGTTGCCAGATACAGACTCAGAGAAGGAACCTCTGAGAGGATGTAAAGCCAATGGAAAATCTACCAACATGCCCTTTGAAAAATCAAAAAGGAAGGCCCTGGAATAGGTTTATTTCATTCTAAATGACATGCATCTAAAAACAATCTTAAAATGGTATTAATTAGAGGAGCAGTTCTCGGGGAAATCCAGGGCCTCTTTCTGATCATCCAGGTTAGACTCGGCTGTCATTTGTCCTTTCCTTTTCTCCGCTACTCGCACAGTGACGTCCCTGCTCAGTGACTGGGAGTGTCTGCTTATACATTCCTCTTGTTCAAATTAAACAAAAACATGTCCTCAGAGCTGATTAACAGTTTGGCAAATATCAACACACGCAGCCCACATAACAAAGTTCTCTGGGGTCTTTGATAATTCTGGAAGTGCAGGGACCCTGAGACCAAAATGTCTGAGAGCCACTAAATCAATCACACTCCCAAACAGTGAGTTAATCCTGAAGTCAGAGCACGGAAGCCGTCTGCAAATAATGGCACCGGACTGAGTTAATGCGGCCCCTATGGCGTGAAAGACACAAACAGGTGTTCTTCCCGGCGTGCTCTGGGTGGTCCCAAGCTCACTGTGTGATTAAGCAACCTCCCCTTCAGGAGTGACTGGGTAACGAGCTGGCCCAGATGTCTCTGATGTGTGACACAGAGCCCCCTCTATTCTTTTGTGACACCTACAGAAGCAGGGATGTAAACTTACCTAAGTATCTTGGATAAAAATAGTCCTGCAGAAAAAGAAAAAGAAAGAACAACAGTTTACTGGCACAGCACAGGCTCACAAACAGCCCCTGAGCAGCTGGGCAGTGAGACCGCGCCTTCCTCCCCAGCAGGAGAAACAGATGCCCCGAGACGCAGGTGTCTGAGGAAGGCAGGGAATTCTCCAGCCAGCCCAGCAACAGCAGAACACAACCACCCAGAAAGCCGCTTTCTGCCACAAAAACCATGGCATAAGGAGAGAAAGTGGGAGGGCGGAGCCCAGGCTGCTGACTCGGCTTTTACAGAATGGTGTTGCAAAGCTGCTGACGCGATTAGACCTTCTGGAAGTAGCAACGGCGATGTCATTTAAGGGACGTAGGTGGTGCCCAGTAAAGTGTCTCATTGGGTGAGGAGCACCACAGTGTAATCCCTAGACCCTCCCCACCGCCAGGCTCCTCCCACAGCTGTGCAGACCTTGGTAGGATCATCAGCACATGGGCACTGATTGGCATTTACTGTATTTGTAAGACACTGATGCTGGAATGAGGTATGAGGGCGTAAGCCAGGGTCTTTCTGTCCATGCATGCAAATTAAGAGGCCTGCACCGTACAAGTTGGCTGTCAAATACAGGACCTGGCTAGCAGCAGGGAGCAGCAGGGACCATCCCCAGGTCCACAGCTCCAGCCACAGACGCCAGGCCCCAGGGTGGTGAAAGTGGCCCCCACCCGTCCACTGTTGTCTCCACTCAGGGTCCCCCATGGGGCAGCTTGGCCCTAGACACGTCTCCTGATGGAACCTGCCTCAAGGTGCTGGGTTTCAGGTGGAACTGGTGCAGGTCTGTGACTATACATCATTCTATCCGACCCCCACAACCACGTCAAGGTCTTTTAAATTAACCCTGTCATCAGAGATGAGGAGATGGATGTTCAGGACGCACGGTGGCAATTGGCCAAGGTCAGGAAGCCAGGACGGGCTCCCAATGGCACACCATCGTCATCCAAAACCATGCTGATGAGATCTGGCATTGCATTTGCAGTGACAGGCAGAGGGGATCCCTGGGCTGGCCACATCTGGCCGGCTGCATGCCCTGGTCTGGCACAACCCCACCTGTCCCCTTCCCTCATTGTTTACAACAGCCTGGGCAGTGATGCCAGGGACACTTTGCTAAACACCCTCAGATGTGTTTTCAGAAATTAATGTTCTGGTAGAGATGGTTCAAAAAGACTCAGAACTTCTTTAAAAGAACAGTAATGGTCAGAGAAAGTCTGTTACGTCAGCTTGTGTGACACAACAGTGACGTTCAGACAGATGCGACAGTGGCCCGACCTGGTGGGCAGAGCTCCACAGCCAGGGCGGGGACACCCCTCCACACCAGCATTCAGGGACCCCTACCACCCACTCTCACCCCTGTGGTTGCTTTTGGTCACGGGCTGGCAACTCTCTGGCCCGGAAGGTGGGCGAGGCCAGGGGAGCTCTGACAAAGCCCTGGAGCTGGGGTCAAGCAGGCAGAGACATCTTCTGGGTTTAGAGGGATGACAGAGGCCACAGTCTTTGTCACAAAGGGAAGGACTCTGGTTCAGGAGGAAAGATTTAGGATTAGGATGGATGTACCATGTGTCCACTCAGAAAACCAAGAAAGAGACTAGAAGCAGTGAAGAACCATGAGCAGAGTACCAACTGTCACAAATGGTGGCATTACCACACCTTTCCGGAAAGCTCTATTATATTTTTCAAAACCATGATTACTACTAGTTATGTGCCATATGTTTTAATGAGTTCTATTGTTGTGGAAAAGCATCACTGATAGAAAAACCATGTGTACCTCTCTTCAGTTCACCACACCTATGGGAATGAGAGTTTTGAAACCTTAGGGCCATACATAACCTGGTGACAATTTATTCTAATTTGTGCACTTGATTTATTTGGGGAGGGGAGGGTGCTAATTTGGCTGCTAATCTAGGCCAGAAATGGTTAAGCCTGAATAACTGCAAAGCTGGGATGGATACAGCTAAAATCACTATGCACTCTCCCAAGAGAAAGAGACATTTCCAACTGCCCTTCAAAGTTCTGACCAGAGACGAGGACCCACGGAAACCTCTGTGAGTGACGGGCACTGGACAGGGAACACAGAGCTGTCCCTGCCTGAGCCACAAATCGGCTACACATAAACCGTGGCCCGAGGATCAGGAGCTGGGTTTACTTTCATGAGCATCACCCCACAGGGATCCCCAGAGCAGAGGCCATAGCTCAACCAGGTTCAGAACCAGGGATCAGTGACCTATAAACATGCCTTCTTTCTTTTTGATCACACAAGGAGCAAAGCCTGGCACAGAGCTGCTAAATGGTGGGGTTGGGGTCAGGAGCAGGGAATGGCCAGGGCCATTGTGTTGGAAATGGGGCCACTTGTCACCTGGCAATCATTTTGCTCAGGGGTTTACTTCTGATTAACTTAAACAGTTAAAGATGAGAAGGGAGTGAGCAAACTGTAGGCCACTAACCTGTGAACTGAAGCTCCCAGAGAGAAAGGATGTACCTGTATGTCTAGTATCTGGTGCTAACCACCTCCCTGAAGGCCCGCAGGAGCCATTGCCAAACAGGTGAATGAATAATAGATGAATGGAAGAAGGAGTGAATGGGTGGATTGAAAAGTGGATGGATGGGTACGTGGATGGATGGAAGAATGGATGAATGGGTGAGTAGGTGGATGGGTGGAAAAGTGGATAAACGGATGGGTGGGTGGATATATGGAAAAGTGGATGGATGGACGGGTGAGTGGGTGGATGGATGGATGACCAGGCAAACAAAGAGTCTATAATTTTCACTGACTTGTACAAAGCATCAGATTCTTTATTTTACTTATAACACAGGTAAGCACATTGGGAGAAAAATCTAAATTGATGCCCTTAGATCGTCTCTTTCAAAACTTGGAAGTATCAGTATTATGCTTCCTTAAGCTTACAGATTGCCAGTGCACTTTTTAATCCTTAGATTAACTGCCATTTGCCTTGCTTTCCTCCTGCCGTTCATCCCAAGAGTCCTGCACTCCCAGGGGGCAATGAGCCATGGTGCACGTGAGACAATTGAGCTGTCATCACTACTGGTAAGGACTGCCTGTGAGGGAAGCAGCCCTGTGTGGAGCACACATCCCATCTATGGGAGAGCGTCTGGTTCCAGCAGGCTTGGCACACTGGTCCTGGCTGAGAGCCCACTTGCTAGAGCACAGCCCTGTATAAACAGAATTGAACGCTCCAACAAGCCCTGCCTTCCCCACAGACGCCATCCTGCCATGCCCCTGTTCCCTGTGGGTTTACAAACATGGGAATCTGTGCCCAAGGGCAGGCTCGGTCCACTGTCATCTAATGTGAGGCTGGGCAATCTTTTCTGAAACTATAGGCCAGTGTTTCTGTGGGACAACCTCCTCTGTCTCTGCTCCTTAGTTATGTTGTCACCCAGATGGCCCCTTCCCTAAAGGGCCCATAGGAAAGGACAGCAAACAGGTGGCTGGTGAAATCCTTGGGAATTCCCATTTGTGGACAGAGTCTCCCAGCAGCCTCTGCTCTGCATGACCAGTGGGACCCCCGTCTGCCTGGCAGGGCCTGTGCCCCCTGAGCATCCCCATGGGTCATCACCTGCCAGCCACGTCCTCCCCGACCTTGGGGCAGTCAGTTCTGGAATGCCAGCTCCAGAAGCACTGGTGGCCTACGCAAGCCTGTTCGCCCAGCCACCTGTCCAGCCCATAGCTCTGGAATGCCCCCCAAGGGCCTCGTGGCGCACTTTCTCCGCTGGGCCTGGTCTGAGGCTTGGTGGGCCCTGGAGCGATCTCTCTACCAAACTCTGAGAGCAGATCTGCCCTCCAAAAATGCTCAAAACCCACACAAGCCTAGTCGGTCAAAATGTACATTACCAAGAGAGAAACATGACATGGGCTCAGAGTGATGTAGCTTATCAACAGGACCACGTGCAGCTAGGAAGGTTCTAGAACTTGGTAGCTACAGCTCATAAATACCTTCACATCCAAATCTCCCTCAACTCTTTGAGTCCTCAGAGGCCAGCAAGGTCCCTGCAGGGAAGAGGTAACCAGGGGAACCAGGACAGCCTCCAGCCCTGATGTGGCAGCTCCTGTGCTTGGACGCTTACAGCCAGTGTGGTGGGGACATCCGCGTGCTGATGAATGCACACACCTCCACACCAGCTGTGCAGAGCTCCTACCTAGGACTTCTGTGTACATTTATACAATGTAAAAGGAGCTATACATTAAGTACCACAAGTAGCAGTTTTTTTCTCAATAGATTAAGAGTGTATTACTTCCTTTAATAAACGATGGCCTGAAATTTTGCTTCCAAAAATCTTTAAATTATTTGACAAAGCAAGCTGAGACCTGTGTGTCACAGTAAGTTTGCTTATTTACATGACACGAATATCAGGTCTTTTCCACGAGAAAGGGTCAGAAAAATGGGTTAATCCTTTGACCTCAATGCTATCCAGCTAACAAACTTGACTTCTTAGGGAAAAACTTGTCAAAGTTAGGTCAACTTGAATCACCCTTACTGGAGGAACTCACAACTGCGCTCTCACTGTTCTTATGACAGTTCCCAGAGAGATTCCCTGCTGTCAGTGGGCCAGCTAGGGCCCCCTCAGACTGCATGGGCCTGAAGGTTTCTCAATCCCCAAGGCCACCATCACTCCATCTGTGCATGTTTTTCTAAGCATGATTCACACAAAATCCTTCTTTCCTTTCTTCCTCCCAAATTCCTCTCCTAGGACTCTCAAACCGGGTGCCTGCTTCAGCGTTCTAGAAGACAGAAGGAAACACGGCACCCCTGCCCATGCTGGGCCGCTCCCCGGCTCCTGTCCAGCCAGGAGCCCCTCTGGGCTGGCCCTGCAAGGTGGCAGGCCCCAGAAACACCTCACAAGGCCACAGTGTTCTGCCTCCTTCCTCAGACACTGCTGTGCATGTCTGTTGCTGGGAATTCCTACGGGGTCAAACCCCTGGGCATTATCACCCAGTGGCAGGGCTGAAGGCTGAGGGTGGCTGCTCTCTGGGTCTCTGCAGTGATCCCCACAGCTGCACATACCCCCACAGCCCCCACACATCTCCCGGGGCCCAACACATGCTGGTGGGCCTGAGGCTGCGGGCTCCCAGGGAGTGGCTACAGCCCATGGGAAAGCTGGGGTCTTGGGACCCTTTTCTTTTCTTTTCTTTTCTTTTCTTTTCTTTTCTTTTCTTTTCTTTTAAAGATTTTATTTATTTATTCATGAGAGAAAGAGAGAGACAGAGAGAGAGAGAGGCAGACGAGAAGCAGGCTCCATGCAGGGAGCCCGATGTGGGACTGGATCCCGGGTCTCCAGGATCACACCCCGGGCTGAAGGTGGCGTTAAACCACTGAGCCACCGGGGCCGGGGGCCTTTTTCATAACCAGCGTTAGGATGAAACATAACCCACAGGAGTCGCTCAGAAGGCCAACAGTTTCAGTGCTAACATCCTGACCCTGGAGCCCAGGGAGCTGAGTTTCCATCCTTCTCCTACTGAGGAGCTAAATTGGACAAATCCCCACATGAATTCCAGGGCCTTGGTTTCACAGGCATCTGGAATGAGGGCTCACCATGGCATTTGACAATGCTATGACAACTGCTACTGCAAAATGTGTTTGTTTCTGGCTTAGGAAAGGGGAGTTTGAGTGCATTTTGGTGCCTTCCAGATTCATGCTAAATCATGGCAAGCATGTGAGGTGTGTCACTATGCATCGGGCACAGAAGCAGCACGGTGCATGCAGGCAGCAGCATCCTGGAGCATGCACCTGACCAGCGCACCTGACCAGTGCAGTCGCGGCAGGCGCTCGGGGCCCACTCAAGGCGATTCTTCCGTCACCAATGGCGAGTCTGCCTTGGAACCTGGGGCTCTGCCACATGATGGGGTGGGTGAAGCACAAACCCACAGTCTTGACCCCTAACAACTGCCACTAGCAACCTCCTAATGGGTTCCTTCCTCTCAGCGGGAAGCACTGTGCTACAGAGATGTGTGTCCAACCAGAGGGGCACCCAGGGGCTGCACCTGTGTCTGCCACTCATGCGCATCATCCTGGGTGGATGCCCCAGCCCTGCCCCAGAAGCCCCCGTGAGAATGTGCACAGCTGTGGAGCTGGCCTATTCCCCGGGGGGCCGCTGAGTCCAGCTGTGTGATTTCTATAAGGCTGCTGGTCCCAAGAATATGCCCCCACAAACTGAGTCTAGATGGCAGGTTTAGGGACAGATGTGGAAAAAATGTGTGTTATTGTCATGGGCAGTAATACCAAAGAAATACTCTTCAAATTTGAAAACAGAAGTCTGAGAGAACAGATACTAGAGGAACATGTGACTATTTCATTTGAACGATAGGTTGTAATAGGTGTGATCACACAGGCCTGATGTGCTTCCCAACCTCCTCACTTCCAACTCCTCTTGGAAAGTTCAACAACTTTCGACGCACTGTACCCTGTTGGGGTCTCAGCAGGATCCTGGATGGACACAAGTACTGCAGGGGCACACGGCCAATGTCAAACGCTACCCCCTGAGCCCCGCAGGTGCTTTATCACAGAGACGCCCCTGCTCCGAACATTAGGGGAGAGGAAAAAGTGAAGCGTGGGGAGAGTGGGGTACATGCTGGGGTCCTGGAGCAAAGGGATGAGCTGGGAATGGTTTGGAATGTCCTGGCCACAGTGACCTGGAATCTCAAGAAACAAGCCATAAGCATCCGATTCTTAAAAGGCTGTTTTGTTCCTAAATAACAAAGGCAGACGTTCAGTGTTTTCCAAAATTCTTTAATTGGTTTTGCGCAGATGTTGGGCCCACTGGCAAGGACGACATGCCATTCACAGGGCCTGATGTGTTATTGGGGTAGAGAGCCTCGTACATGTCCCTACATAGTCCTGCGGCAGCAGGCCTGCTGCCACCGGTCCTGGCCTCAGCAGCCATCTATAGGCCCAACTCAGATGAAGCAAAACCAGCCCGCAACAGCAAATCCAGCCCCTGTGACTGGCTTCCTCAAGGCCTCCAGGAGGGGAGGCCTCAGTCCACAGGGGTCAGTGGGAGCAGGATCTGTTTTCCCCGAGGATCCCAAGGAAGGAAATGGGCTGGGCTTGCGCAGGGTGGGGAGTGCAGGCACAGAGAACATGCATGGGTGACTATGCACCACGGAAGCTGATCTCAAGGCAGGGATGGGGTGTGGGGGGCAGGTGGGCAGGTAGAGACTATCCTGGAGGTTACGGCCAGGGTGTCACCTCCCTAGCCAGGGCACCCACATTGCAGAGGCAAGTCATGGGGTGGGGGGCACGAGGTCCCCCTCTTCCTTCCTCCCCACCCTCCTGCTGGGGCCTTCATGAGACCCCTTTGGCGACCCCAACAAGGGGTGACTTGAGGGAAGGGCTCTCCATAGCGATGCCTGTCCCCAAAGAACCTGGGCTCTTGGGGTGACAGGTGTCCTTAGAGGCCAGTGCTGCAGGGCTTTGAAGCTGACTGCACCCCTAAAACCCTCTGTACCGCTCCTGGGATCCCCACATCTGAGGGGCTTGAGGTGGTGGGGTGGTTAAGATGGGCCCCTGTGAGCTCAAGCACTGGCCAGGGGCCAAGCACTGAGGCTGGGAAGACCTCCTGGTGTGCTGCTGGCTGTGCTGTGTCACCCACACTGACTGCATTTCTAAACGAGGTTGTGGGTCAAGAACCAGGGCCTGGATTTTTTCCCTCCTGCCAGGGCTGTGGCTGGCTGCAAGGACCAGACACCCAGACGCTGCAAGGTAGAGGAACGGATCTCTGCGGCAAGTCCTGCAGCACTGGCTAAGTCTTTTGTCCAGAACCCTTTCTGGAAGCAAAAGCTGATTACGGAGATGGCATCTGGCATCTGGAACCCGACTGCCTTAAAGAATTTAAGTGGAAGGTGACTCTGCTGGGTTGGGCTCTGGTGAGCTTAGAGGATCCCAGCAGAGTCACTGGGGTCTCATCACTGGGACGCTGAACTGCATAAGAGCGATCGGGAGGGAAATGCCAGGCAGGGAGAGGAAACAGATAAGGAGGGAGTCTCACGCCTCTGAGCCCTATGGCAGTGGGGAGCCTGGGACCCTCTCCAGGAGCCTGGGAACTGTCTGTCCCCAGGAGGGAAGTGGGTGGGTGGCCAGGATGCCTGGGAGTCAAGAAGGTTCCCAGACCCTTCCTTTCCAGCAGAGGTGTGAGAGAGCTTCCCCAAGCTCTCAATCAGGAAGCAGCCAGTGTGCTAGAAGCTACCTGCTGTGAAGGTTACTTCCCTTCCCAAAGAGGAAGACAGCCTAGTCTGGAACAATCCAGACCAGGCAGGAACACCCTGCATGCAGTCAGAGCTCCAGCTGCCTCCAAACACCAGAAAGCAGCAGGACACTTGCAGCCCAGAGTGCTAGAGCCCAATCAGCGGAGGGGGCAGGGCTGAGCTCCCCCACTCCCGCCCAGGGGCTCACATACCAGCGTGCCCCCAGAGCCCTGGGATTGGAACAGGAGAGCAGCACTGCCTTCCCTGGCAGCAGCAAAGACTGGAGCCAGGACCGGGCAGGCATGCATGGCTCCCACTGAGCCAGACACTGAAGACAGGCTGGCTGCTTGCAGAGCTCCCCCATGGTGGCAAGGGTGACCCCTACCCCTGGCCCCGACCCCAGCCTGGCTGCTCCCAGCGCTCCACAAGTCAGGGGCTAAATCCAGACAGCAGAGCCGACAGTCTTCACTGCTGTCGACACCAACATAGGTTAAAACCCAGCTGACCTTGAGGGGAGACAGCGAGGTAGCTGGTCTAACGTGGGAAATGGGCCAATAAAAGGAAGGATCCAGGCAGGTCCTACTGCAGCTAGGCCAGTAAGGAAGGCAGAACCCTGGGAAGTTACAGATGGCTTTGCTACGAGAGAAGTTCACAAGTCTGTACTAGGCTGGCTGCAGGGATGCCAGGCCCAGGAGGCGAGGGCAGCCAGGATGTCCCATGCAGGGACGAGCCCAGAGAGTGCTGACTGCCTTAAAATCAGGGAATCATGAGCACACTTTCTTTTTCCTGCCTTTGTATTACACATTTGTAAATAAAGTTATAATTAAAACATAAAAGCTATTAAAATCAGAGCATTAAAGCTCTGGGAAGGACACCGTGGTTAATGCACAGTGTGTCCAGGCAACAAGGAAAAACCAGGTCAGGGCCCTGCCATCCTGGCTGGGTGGGGCCTGGCTGGCAGGTCTGGTCAGGGTGGCTGGTAGCAGGGTTGCTGTGAACTGGTCACCTGGAAGCCCCATCTCGTGCTCTCGGTTCAGGTCTGGGGTGGGGGAGCAGCACCACACCTGTCACACAATCCCACAGCTGTGCAGGGGCCTGGCAGCCAGGCACCCAGCCCTGCTACTGGTCCTCGGCAATGCTCCACAGAGAATGGCTCACTGGGCCACCAGGACTCATCATTAAAGAAATCCCAAAACAGGCCAGAGAAGGTCCAGAACCTTGTCCCTCACAACAAAACCGACACTGAGTTGCTATTGATGGGGAGGGCAGCAGCCCCAGGGAAGACACCACAGAGTGGCCCCATGGCAACAACTTGCCCAAGGACAACTGCTCGTGGCTGGCTGTCCTGTCAAAGCTGGCTCCAGAGAGGGCCAGAGAGGGGTTGTCATGTCAACTGATAAGAAACACAAGTGAACATAAAGCCTATATTGGGCCACACAGAGCCATCCATTTACTGCCTGAAGGTTTATTTCATCCCAGGATTCTATTCTATTCTATTCTTTTCTTTTTTCTTTTCTTTTTTCTTTTCTTTCCTTCTTTCTCTCTCTCTCTTTCTCTCTTTTCCTTCCTTCCTTCCTTCCTTCCTTCCTTCCTTCCTTCCTTCTTTCCTGTCTTCCTTCTTTATTATTTATTTATTTATTTATTTATTTATTTATTTATTTTTCCCCAGGATTCTTTAAAAGAAGAATTTGGGTAGAACCAAAAACAGCTGTGAAATCACCCTGACCTCATGGTATAAAGTCCACTCTCACTTTCCAAATGCATTTGCCCCAGGACAGACACACATGCAGGTCCCGTGGGTCCTGTCCTGTTGGAGGGCAGAGCTCCCGGGCAGATGCTGAGGCCACATTGGGCTGTTCCCTGCCCGAGGCTGCGTGCTGCTCCATGTTCCCCAAGGACATTATTAATAGAAATGTGTCCTGAGCCAGCACAGCTAGGGCTCCTGAAGTCCCCAGCTGCTTCTAGAGAGCACCTAGCTGAAAGGCGGCACATGCAGGCCACCCTGGCCGGGCCCCCTGACCCCAGCCCTCCTGCCCACCCGTCCCACATATGTTCTGGTCCTATTCCTGTAGTGGTATTTTGGGACCTGCTGTAGCAAGCAGTTCTAGACTTCATGTCTCTCAGTTCCTCTTTCAAGCACACACTCCATCCCCCTCGATGCGGACCAAGGGGGTCCAAGGGGTTGTAGGCAGCCCACTCCTCACCTCCAATGCATCTAAGGAGGGTAGAGGGAGGAAGCTGTTTGGCTTCATAACCATCCTATTTCTTTTACATCTTAAAAACGGTAGAGGTGTTGTATATTGTGTACTTCCTTTCAAGTGGCTGTCTACCAGGGTATCTGTGGGCCACATTCAGTTGAACCCCAACTCTGGGTTTCTGCTGGGGTGGTGATCTCAGGGTGGTGAGATGGAGCCCGATTAGGGCTCCGGCTGAGCGGGGAGTCTGCTTGAGATTCTTCCTCCCTCTCTCTTTGCCCCCCGCCCCCCCCCCCCCCAATAATCTTTGAAAAAATAAAGTGTCTGCCTTCAGGGACCTGCTGAGAATCTCAAGAGGACCTACTCAGGCATCTGCTAACAGCTGTGGAAGCTACTGGAGTCACTAGGAGAAATGGGGCACACAGTGTGCAGGACGCTTGAGGGCAGGCTCGGGGGCCCTATGACACTGTGCTTCCACCATTTCTGAGTGGCCTTCGAGGGTTCAGGGTGTGAGACCTGAGGGCAGCAGGGGCCCCCACCATGCACGGTTCACCCGGAGCTGGAGCAGGGCGGTCTGAGCGGGGAGCAAGCCGAGGCTCCCAGCGGCGCGCGCACGCCCTGGACCCGGTGTCCCCACTGCGGTGCTGCAAGGACAGCGCCCCGGGTGTCCTGGCCCCGCCGAGCCGCGCACCACCGCCCCGACAGGCAGCCCTGCGCGCTCACCGTCTCCGGGTCGTTCTCGAACACCTCCCGGGCCTCCTCCTGGCTGCACAGCTCCTCAATGCACTCCCTCTCCAAGTGGCCCTGCTTGGCTTCCTCGAAGACCTGGTAGGCACGGCGCTGCCGGGGCCGCAGGAACTGTGCTGCCTCGCGCGCCCGCAGCATTACGGCTGCCCGGACCGGAGGGAGTCGGGACGGAACCGGGACACGCCGTCAGCCCCGCCCCGCCCCGCACGCGCGGGGCTCCCAGCTCTCCGCCCGGGGATGCTGCCGCGGGGCGCGGGGCCGAAGCGCGAGGCCAGGGGCGCGCGGCCGGGGTGGCGCAGGGGCGGGGGCGCGCGGGGCCCGGGGGCGCGGGGCCGGGGGGCGCGGGGCGCGGGGCGCGGGGCGCGGGGCCCGGGGCGCGGGAGGCAGGCGGCGGCGCGCCCTGGCACCTGGGGCGGCGGCGTCCCGGCCGGGGGTGTCCGGGTACTCACTGTACTCACTGTGCGCGGACTCGGAAGCCAGCAGGAGCAGCAGCAGCGCGGTGCCCAGGGCGGCGGCGGGCCCGGGCGGCGGCGGCATGGCGGGGCCGGGCCGGGCCGGGCCGGGCCGGGGCGAGCGAGGGCCGAGGCCGGGGTGGGGACGAGCACCCGGCCGGGGGCGCGCGCTCAGAGCACCCGGGAGGCCGAGGCGAGCCGCGGGCGCCGCGGGGCGGAGGCTCCGGTCATCCCGTGCGGGCGGCTCTGAAGGTCACATCCCGGCGGCGGCGGCACCTCGGCGCTCGCGGCCGGGCCGGGGCGGGGCGCGCGGGCAGGACCGGCCTCGGGGCCGCGCGGGGGCGGGGCGCGCCGGTTCCCACCCGCGCCGGGCTCCGGAGCAGGTTTGCGCGGCGGGGATCAGAGGCGGGAGCGGGGAGGGGCGCCTGGAGCGCGCGTCCCAGAGCGGCCCCCGAGTCCTCTAACCCGGAGGAGGACCGCCAGGCTCGGGGCCGGAGCAGGTACCGCTCGCCAGCACCCACCCCCCCCCCGGGCCACCGCCCCCGCTCCGGACGCTCCATCTAAGTCTGGAGACGCCTTAGAACCACCCAAGAAGAGAGACGCTGAGGCCACGCGGAATCCCGGCGAGGTGAGGGAGGGAGGTGACACGACTTCCTTTGTGATGTCTCCTACGGCGATGACGCGGAGACCTTGAGGTTTCCCGGTAGATACTTAGGCTGGAAGCAACATTGTGCTGGTTCTGAGACCGAGACACAAACCACGCCGGGACGCAGCCGCTCGGGGGGTCAGGCGGCCCGAGACGCCCTCCCCAGGCCCACAGGACCGCGCGCCCAGGCGCCCTCCTCCCGCCCGGCCACCGCGCTGGGGGGCTCCGCGAGCGCCCGGACCTCCCTTCTGCGGTGGGAGATGAGATGGATCATTGCTACGGATTCTCGGAGGTCCAGGTTTGAAGGTGGGGTTAATGAGCGTTAATTCGTTAAACTCGGGAAATGAGCTTTGGCGAGAGCGCTCTGCAAAGAGCACGAACACTTGAATAGGTAAGTCACCGGCCCCTGAGATCTGCAGCCACAAAGCTCTTCCTCCTCCTCGGCCAGTGATGGGAGCGCCCTGAAACACCTCGGGCTTCCTGCTTGTTGTTCTTAAGGAGAAACACTGGTTTCACAAATCTGGGTGGGGTGATAAGTTCTTTAGTGTGTATTTATACAGACCTTTAATGAATTAATTACACTTCTGTTATTTCCTAGGTTCCAGGCCTCTGGCCCATGGATAGATTTCAGAAAGCGTGTGCAATGATTTCTTATTTCTGTGTGTTTGGTGAAGAGAATTTATTAAGTCCATGCAATTAATTCTCAAGAGTTTGATCCCAGTAAGAGTGTGGAGGCCTCTTCATGTCCCCCCTGGGAGGGTCCATACTGGGTAGGGACTCACTGCTTCAGGTGACCATGCATGATCCCTACTGAAAGGAGGCCCTGACCTCTTAGCCTGGACCTCAAGCCCCTTCACCCCCTTCCCCATTCACCCCTGGTACTAAGTTGGTATCCTAGTAACCCCAACACCTTCCATTACGTAGAGACTTACTTTAATAAAATGCCTTCACACACACTTGGTCATTTTGATAACTGCAGAATGCAGAATGCAAATGCTCAGGGAGCAAGGGAAGGTGTCTGACCCAAGCTAACTCTTACCAATGCAGAAAAATTGCTCTAAGCCAGAAATACAAAAATTGGATAATGACTTCCAAAATTGGAAAGACTTGTCAGGGACTATATCATATACCCTGAAATAACAATGATGAGGTAGACCACTCACCTGTTAGACCTAGAGTAATGGGTGCTTTGTATGGACCATCTACAGTCGTGGTTGGAGATGGAAAGCCAGTGGCTCCTCTTGCCAGGGATGGCAACAGTGGGATGAAACTGTTGAGGTGGGATCAAAGTGAGGGTATAGGAAACAAGTATATATAATTTGTATATATACAAATATATATATACATATATATACAAATATACATATATATGTATATAATATATATAATATATTATAATTTGTAGATGAAAGTTCTGCATTCTTCCTTCTACCATCACATCTGCAGGTGATGATTTCAAGGTGCTAGGACCACTCCCTTATATGTATCCACTCAATAAACTGAGCCAAGTGCTTGCTATTCTGTCTTCAAAGGCAGTGTGCTGGGTGCTGACCAAATCAATCATA
Source organism: Canis lupus dingo (assembly GCF_003254725.2). Classification (NCBI taxonomy): domain Eukaryota; kingdom Metazoa; phylum Chordata; class Mammalia; order Carnivora; family Canidae; genus Canis; species Canis lupus. The sequence continues at coordinate 61,142,907 of NC_064264.1, forward strand.
TTGGGTTTTCCTTGTTTTTAAAGCAGCTTTACTGAGGCATAATAGAAATATAGTAAACTGCGTAATATATTTTGACATATCTGTGATGAATGTATATACCTGTAAAACCACCACCACAGTCCCCCATCACTTAAAAACATTTCCTCATGCCCTTCACTAATTCCTCCCTCCTGAGTCATCCCTGCTCCATCCTCACCTCCATCCTCAGGCAAAATCGCTGGTCCTCTTTCTGACTATAGAGTAGTTTGCATTTTCTGGAATTTTACATAAAAGGAATCATATACTATGTGCTTTTTTGTCTGGCATCTTTCACTAGGCGTATTTATTTTCAGATTCATCTACCCTGTTGCATGTATCAATAGATTATTCCTTTTTTTCCCCTCAGGAGTGTTCTGGTGTGTGGATACACCACAATTAGTTCAGCCTCCGTCTGCTTAAGGACTTTGGCTCATTTAACAGGTATTGGTTATTAGGGGCAAAGCGGCTATGAGCATTTGTGTATAAGTTATTGTATGCACATAGCTTTTATTTCTCATGAGGAAGTATCTAGGACATAACGTGGGACTGTATGGTAGGTGGTTAAATTTTTAAGAAACGGACAAACTTTTGCAAAGCAAATTATGTTGTATATTTCCACCAGCAGTATATGGGGGATTCACCTGTGCGTCTCCTACCTGTACTCGCTGTGGTTAGCTTTTTAATTTCAGCCCTGGGAGCAGATCTGTAGTGGCATTCCCTTGTGACTTGAATTTGCATTTTTCTAATAACTAATGATGTTGAGCAAATTTTAATGTGCTTATTGCCATCCAAATATATTCTTTCATGAAAAGTCCATTTTAATTTTATCATCTTGTATCTTTTATTTGGGCTGTCTGCTTTTCCAATTATTAATTTATTTGCTGTGTTTTTAGAGTTCTTTATATTTTCTGGACACAAGTCCTGTGTCAGATTGTGATTTGCAAATATTTATTCCAGTCTGTGACTTGCTTTTTCATTCTATTAAACAATGAAACTCTGCTTTCTTTTAGTTTTGAAGTACAATTTATCATGTTATTTTTAATGAATTCTGCTTTTCAAATTATATTTGCCTAATCCAAGGCCACAAATATTTTCTTCCAAAGTTTTATAGATTTACATTTTACATTTAAAACTGATCCACTTTGAATTCATTCCCACATATTTCACAATTTTCCATCCTATTGTAGATTTTTTTTAAAGACTTTATTTATTTATTCATAGACACAGAGAGAGAGGCAGAGACACAGGCAGAGGGAGAAGCAGGCGCCACACAGGGAGCCCGATGTGGGACTCGATCCCGGGTCTCCAGGATCACACCCTGGGCCGCAGGCGGCGCCAAACCGCTGCACCACCGGGGCTGCCCTATTGTAGATGTTTTTAATTTCAATTTCTGATTGTTTATATTTGCTTTTTGTATATTTATCTTTTATCCTACCACTTTGTTTAACTAAACTATTAATTTCAATGTTTTTTGGTAGATTCAATAGAATTTTTTACATAGATGGTCATGTTGTCTGTAAACATAGCAAATCTTCTTTCAAATCCAGCTGCTTTTTACTTCTTGTCTTGTGTTATAGGCTGTATGGTAACCTGCACTACCGTGTTGACAATGGTGAGAGTGGAGACTCAAACTCGGTGGAAACAAGTCAGTCCTTCACCATTAAGTGTAATGTTAGCTGTAGGATTTTCATAGATGCTTTTTCTCAAGATGAGATTCTATTTCTAATTTTCTGAGTTTTTTTTTTCATTAGAAATGAATAATGGATTTTGTCAAATGCTTTTTCTGCATTTGTTGAGACAATCATATTTTTTTTCCTTTTTCCATTCATTATTATATAAATTGCCTTCACTGATTTTCAAATATCAAGTGAACCTTGCATCCTTGGGAAGAACCTCACCTGGTCATGATGTATTGCTTTTTTAAGAATCTTTGTAACCATGTTTATGAGGATATTTTCTTTATCTGGTTTGGCATCAAGAAATACTGGCATCATGAAATGAGGTGTTCAGTGGGAAACACTCCAGTAGGAAAAGTTTATGTAGAATTTGTGTTAGTTATTCTTTAAATGGTTGATGAAATTTATCAGTGATACCATGCATACCTAGAATTTTCTTTGTGGGAAAATTTTTACCTATAAATTCAATTTCTTTCATAGATATAAGATTATTGGAGTTATCTGTTTCTTAATGACTGAGCTTTGGTAGTTTGTGCCTTTGAAGATATTTGCCATTTCATCTAAATTGTTGAATATGTTGGCACAAAGCTACTCATAATATTCCTTTAATATTTGTAGATCTGAAGTGATGGCACCTCTCTCATTCTCAGTATTGATAATTTGTGTCTTTTTTCTTTTTGTCTTCATTGTTCTGGCTCAGAACAATGTTCTGGCTCAGAGATTCAACAATTGTATTGATTTCAAATAATCAGATTTTGGTTTAATGTTATTTCTCCATTATTTTTCTGTTTTCTATTTCATTATCCAATCTAATTTTTATAATTTTATTTCTTTCATTTACACTGTATTTCATCTTCTCTTCTTGATCTAGTTTCTTAAGATAAAAGCTGAGGTCATTGACTTGAAATTTTGTCTCTTTTTACTACAGATCTCCCTCAACTTACAATGGGGTTATATCCTGATAAACCCAACATAAATTGAAAATATTTTAAGTTAAAAATGCATTTAATGACCTAACCTATTGAACATCATTGCTGAGTCTGGCCCACCTTCATCTCATTGTGATGATCAGCTGAAGACCTGAGGGGGTCTCTGCAGGTCTCTGAAGTTCTTTGTCTGCACAGCCCTCTCCCTCATGCAGTTGGCGGCTCTGCATGGGTGGCTTCCCCATGCCTGGCAGCCTCACCTCTGTCTAGGCAGTGACTTTGGCAATCCTAGGGCCCACCTCATTTATTTCCTGTCCCCCAGGGTTCACTCTTTTGTTATTTAATTTCCAGTGTATTGAAAACTGTTATTTCATGTATTTGTCTGGTTGTTCATTTGTTCCAGGCAGGAAGGTGAATCTGGTCTATTACTCTATCTTGTCCAAGAAGCAGAAATCCCCAGTCATATTTTAATGAAAGTTTTTTTAAAAGCATGTTTTGCAACTCATTGGTTTAGTGGAGTCTTTAAAAAGATTTGTTTGTTTATTTATTTATTTTTATGGAGAACATGCATGAGCAGGGGGTGGGGCAGAGACTGAGGGAGATTGAGCATCCTAAGCAGACTCCCTGCTGAACATGGAGCCCAGCCTAGGGCTTGATCCCATAACCTCAAGACTGCAACCCGATCTGAAACAAGAGTCAGATGCCCAATTGAGTGAGCCACCCAGGCACCCATAGTGGGTTTTTACTTTAACAGAATTCAGTGTTTTGGTAACCAGTGGTTTTTAATGACGCAGAATAGAATAGACAATATCAGAGTTTTATTGGATGTGAGTTCTTTATTTCCACAATATCTATTTTTGTGAGTGTGGACTGGATCACAGTTGTAAGAAATATTTATTATTGTGAGTTGTGGTCAAAAAGTTTGAACAACATTACTTACCTTAGGTAATGAAGATGCTCAGACCTCATTAAGTTGAAAGTCCCTTTGTGGGTAAGTCCTCCAGAGTCTTCTCTGAGGATGACCAACATGTCCCAGTTTTTCAGAGATGTTCCCAGCTTTAAAATCAAAGGTGCTAGGTCTCCGACCCTCTCAGCTTGGGGCATGCCAAGAAGGTTACTCCCCCTGTGCCACCCCCTAGAGGATCCCTTTGTGGTCTGTGATTTACAAAGGGTTTTGAGCCAAAAGTTCCCACATAAGTGGTTTTATGGAATGCCGCAGGGATCTTCATGTAGAAACAATGTGTCCAGGTAAGGTTGTCGACTGTAGCCTAGTTAACTCCCTCATCTGAAACATGTAGCCTCAGACTCGCCTGAGTCCCAGGCCCTGATCTTGGGGAATGTGCAGCCCAGACAGAGGAGGAGGTGCATGGTGGGAAGAGCAGAACCTTGAGCCAGATAGAGTTACCTCCTCTACCTACAGTGATCTTTGGCAAGCCACTTTTCTTCTCCACCCCAGTTTCCATATCTGCAGCCTGCCCAGCTGGCTCAGTCGGAGCATGTGACTCTTGATCTCAGGGTCATGAGTTTGAACCCCATGTCGGATGTAGAGGTCACTTTAAAAAAATTCCTTCTCTACAAAATAGCATATGCTTACTGACTCTTGGTGCATAGTGTGATAGTCAGATGGGATGGTGGATGACAGCTCCTTGTCAGGGATGGGGTCCTGCCTGTGCTTCCCTGGACCAGCTCTAGCCACGCAGCTTCCACTGCTTATGCCCTACTGGTCTGAGGAGGGAGGAGCAACAGTCTCTGTTGGTCTAACAAAGTAGACAGTAGCTGGAGGGGCTCTGCTAACCAGTCGAAACACATTCCTATCTTCAGGCCCAGCGCAGGGGAACTGCTATGTTAAGGAGCCGGGACAGGGGCACCTCGTGGGAGCCAAGGACCACGGGAGGGTGTGGGTGCAGCTGGATGGACAAGGGTACCATGTTCAGGACAGGCAGGTGGGATCACCTCTGTGACTTGCAGACCCAGAAAGCACGTATGACCAAGGTAGCATTGTAGAGTATAACTGTTCTGTCAGAGTCATCCTGATGGACCTGCATTTGTGTTTGTGACTGAGCACAAGCCCTATCATGTCATTGCCCAGGGGCAACTGCCCCAAGACTTGAGCATTTCAGAGATATGTTCATCAGAGCCATTCCTGCATGCACAGAAACCCAACCCAGATGTGCTAACACTGCAAATGGGAACATGCTGGTTTGGGTCACGGGCCAGCCCAGGCCTGTGCTGACCTCAGGGTTCTGGTTATACCATGACCCAGCCTTGTGCTATCCTGCAGCTAACATTTCCTGTGTGTGTGGTAGGGATGGTGCAGCTGCTGTAGGCTGGCCATGTCCCCACACCCAGAGGCTCCACAGGCAGGCCTCCTGCTGCAGGTGTGGGGGCTGAGCTCACACTCCTGGCCATGTGTGTGCACAGCTCCAGCTCGAAACATGCTGTGAGATTCACAGCCCTTCAGGGCAGGGAAGAGCTCCAAAAAGGCAAAGTGCTAGGCAGGCAAAATGCAATGGATGCCCCTTATGGAGAAGAAAAGCTTTTTGTATTGGAAGTGGAGATAAGTGCACCATAATGTGGAAGTTTACATTTTTAGAGCTTCCAGAACAATAACTTTTTCAGAAAGATTTTTTCCTTCTGGCTGATAAAAGAATTTGTTGGAAAAGTATGTAAGTTGGCTCAGAGGTATGCTTGTAGTGACCTGAAATGCTGACATGATTTCGTAGGGTTTGTTCTGAGCTTTGTCTGAGGGAGTGATCATTTACACGAGCCTTGTCCCCCGGCACTAGACCTACATCTGGTGCCAGCTTCTGGTCCCCTTCAGTGCCGCAAATAACCGCCCAGGCACTTTGTTTGATTACTGGGACAAAGATACACATTTGCAAAGCCTCCTTGAAAATGTTCATCTTTTCTTGCCCGTTTAGCATCTCAGTTAACCTCTGTTAGCAAAGTAACTGAAGGCACTTCAATCCAAGTAACGTGAAATGTCTCTGTTCCTGCTGTTGGCCGGGTCCCTATCAGCCCAGATCTATCTCTGTTGTTGGGGGGTCCCTATCAAGCCTGCTCTATCCCTGCCATTGGGGGTCCCTAGCAGTCTGGTTCTGGAATGGCTCCAGGAGTCCACCTGGCCCACCGAGGGGAGAACAGGGGTGCCGGGGGCAGATCAAGTGGGGTCCTGGGAAGTCAAGGCACTGGGAGGAAGAGAAGGAGGTTAGGAGGTCCCAGGCAGCTCAGAGCAGCTGCTCACTGGGAGCTGGTGCCTGGAAGGAGCGAGCAGGACCTGCCGACACCAGCCTGTGGGGCAGAGCTTGCACATCCCCCTGCATCCTCCCGGGGTTTCCTTCACCCCCTTCAGACTCCCATCTCCCCCTTTTCTGGCTTCCTATATTTTAGTATACTGCCAACCTGTTTAGTTGCTATTTTTTGAAATATTGAAATTTCCAGGACTTTCTCGGGTGCTGGGTGACAAATTTGGAATTGGTGCTGCCCATCGCCTCTGCTTCCTGCACCAAACCCAGCACACAGACCTACCTCCTCTTGCCTTCGTAGGGTGGGGGTGAGGACGTAGGGTGGGTGGGTGGGTGGTCCCCTCAGCCCAGGGCTGCGTGGTTACTCGTATTTATTCAGAGCACACATTCCCCAAGATTGATCTATTTACTATTTACGTTGACTGTGTGGAGAGGAGGCAGGAAAATGGGAGGTTCTCCCCAGCTGCAAGAGAGACCCTTGTGGTGGCCCAGGTCCATGTGGGCAGAGGGGCCACATGCACACACTTCCTGTGTCATTAATGACCCGCCAGCTCTGTGGTGAGCTATATTCTTGACCTCCAGTGACCCCATTCTTTGGGCAGTGACCCCGACAGCTTTCTCTAGTGTGTTGTTTTATCCCAAAATTCCCATGATGTGCAGTCAGCCTCTTTCCTGCCTTATCACAGGCCTGTGTGCTGGTGGGCAGCTGGGACCAGAGGTCCTGAATCGGTGGGACCCCACATCCCCTGGCCTCAGTCTCTCCGTCTATAGAAGGGGCCACTAGCTCTGCCCTGAAAATGAGAACAGCGAGTGCAGACGGAGCCCTTGGGCAAGGGCCTGGGCATTGTCAGTGTTCAGCCATGTTACCAGTTCTGATGGCCCCTGCTCTTACTGTTACTGTCACAGGGACCTGCTGGGCAGGTCTGTTAAAAGGGATAGTTTTAGGGATTCTGGCTACTGTGATAATAACAGTAAATGTTGGTGAAGATAACCAAATACCAGATTTCCAGAGTAAACTGCAGTCCCTGGCTCTGAAGGAAATCCTTATTTTTTAGAGTGCAAGTGCAAGCCAGGAGGGGCAGAGAGAGCGGGAGAGAGAGGATCCTAAGTAGGCTCCATGCTCAGCGAGGAGCCCGACATGGGGCCTGGGCATCTAGGACCCAAAATAGTAGGGATAGAGCCCGACCCTACGACCCCCGGTCACCAACCCACCAACCTCAGCTGAAGTCAAGAGTCAGGAATTTAAGCGGCAGAGCCACCCAGAAGTCCCAAAATCCCTTTAGATGCACAACGTATGTAAAAGGAGGCAGGAGTACACTCTTCCCACTCAGCCCGTTTGCTTGTTCTGTAGCAGTGTCATGCGGGGTTCCCAGTGGGGGCAGTCCCAGGGGCCACAGGAGAACTGGGCGGTGGTTTGGGAATCACACTCGGCAGGGTGTGGGGAGCAGGGGTGCTCCTGCACCCCACCCACTCCCAGACGGCCAATGGGGCGCGTGGGGATGGGCGCAGGCAGCCTGGTCCCCAGCATCTAGAAGAAGCCCCAGAAGCCCTTCTACACCGCACCAGGGAACATGTGCCCGTGGCCACAGGGGACACCGAGGCACTCAGTACCTGGTGGAGGGTCTGAGGTCAGGCTTGGATGGAGCTGCAGGCCCAAGGGTGGGGGTGGAGGGCACGGGTGGCCTTTCTGTGCATCTCTGTGTGGCAGGACACCATTGAATGTTCTGCTTTACCTTCCGTGTGTCCTATTGACTTTCACTACTTAGCCATCTCACAGGTTCCTCCCAGGGGTGGTTGGTTTACCTGTGTCTCTGCTCACCCTCAGGGCCTGTTCCTCCTGGCTGCTTTTCTCACCTCCACCACAGGAGTGGGTTTTCACCTGGTGCCGTGAAGCTGCACCTGTTCAGGTGGACATGCTGGCTGCTTGAGAGCAGCTGGATTTGAATTTGTCTCAGGCCAGGTGTTTGCTGGACCCTTGGAGCCTCCTCCCAGGCTCCTCCAACCGCCGGCCCTCCCTTCTCACTGGGCCTCCTGCCTCAGGTGCCCCTTCCTGTTCCACCTGTGGTTTTCTTTTGGTGTTCTGGGGGTCAGGGGGCAGACCAGGAGAGAGCGGAAGGAAAGGCACATGTGCTGGCGGGCCCTCATGGAGACACCCACAGGTGCTTGGGGCTGGGTTGGGTGACCCTGGGAGCTGGGTCGGGTGTCCTTGGCGGCTGGGTCGGGGGTGCCCGGGGGGCTGGAATGGATGTCCCCAGGGGCTGGGGCGGGTCCCTGGGAGCTGGGACGAGTATCCCCAGGGGCTGGGTCGGGTGTCCTGGGGACTGAGACAGGTGTGGGAGTCTCTTCAATATCGCTGTGAGTACAGAACAGTCACAAACCGCCCCCCCAGAGAGTGTCAGGTGAGTGTGTGCAGGTGAGCTCCGAGCAGAAACAGGGACGGAAGGCAGAGGGGTTGTGTGCCCAGCTGGGGCACTTGGACCTTCCTTGGTGGTGTGTGGGGCTGTCCAGCCCACCACAGGGCATGGGAGCACTGTGGGGACAGTTTTGGTTTGGATGGGAAGATCCTTCCAGCCTCCAGCTGACTGTGACAGAGATCTCAGTTGTCCCCTCAGGAACTGACAATTCAGGTCTTGTTGTGGCACCAGAAGGAAAGAGGCAGAACATGGTGCAGGTGGGACAGCCCACGGAGTGCTGGAAACCGAGGACCGAGGGGGCGGTGGTGACGTCCAGCAGGGGCCTGGGGCAGGGCACGCTTGGGCTCTCGGAGGACTCTGGGTTCACAGGCCTGACAGAGATGCTGCATGGCAGGGGAGAGCCCTCCCGGCGCTAAGCTTGATCAGGTCCACATGTGGGGCCTGGGGCAAAGCCAGAGGAGGGCCAGGAGGCCCGGAGTCTCCGGCTGCACACGTGAGCCCGCCTGGTCCTTGGGCCTGGACACGCGGTGGTTTTGTACGATGAGTGTATGTCACTATCATCACTGGAGCCGCTTCCAAGTGTTTGCTAAGTGGTCAAGGGTGAGCTCATGGGGCAGAGGCCCTGCCCGCTGGCCACGGCACTGTCCAGGAGGGAGGCTGTGTGCCCAGCCCGTGTCACGTGCCCGGTGTCTCAGGCTGATTGCAAGGGTAGTGAGGATTGTTTTCTCTGTTGGGGAGAATTACTGGTGACTTTTCTGCGTCTTTTGTCTGTAACAGCTATCAGGGCCTTTGAAAGTCATGTCGCTTAGCTTATTCATCTAGAAATTCATGCCAGAAAGCACTGTCCTCGGTGAGCTGCCTCTGAAGACTCAGCAAATTGGGACGTGATTTCGATTTTTCTGCAGAAAGCACTGACGCCGAGTTCCGAGCACAAGCCCAGTGTCCGAGGGCACCCAGGTAGCTGGGGTGCTGCCCTCCGCCAGTTACCCCGGGAGTGTCAGTGGCACAGAGCTCCTTCACAGTCTCCCTGATAGAAATGGGGCACAGCCCCAATCATGAGGGATTTACCAATTCCGGAAAATTTCAGAAGCCTCCCTTCCTCAATTGGGAGAGGGGGCACACCAGGCTGCAGGCCTGTCGGGGGAGCTCAGGGCCCGTCTGGGAAGGAGGTGTGGGCATCCGGGGCGATGGAATCAGGCTGGGCCTCCCTGGCGCACAGCACCCTGGCTCATCCTTCCAGGGAAGAGCCCGGCGCAGCCCCCTTCCACCACCGGCTTCACACCCTGCTCACACAGTGGTGAGTGGCAGTCGTGCATGGCCAGAGCATCCATGACCTCAGTCTTGAGGATGCTCACCAGCCGATGGCTATGGACCTTGGATGTGTGTGCTGGTCACGTAGCTTCAGCAGAGACAGCAGCCACAGTGCACATCTCCTACAGGCACTGACACTCACTGAGGCTCGTGAGCTTTGCTTTCATTAAATTTAACAACTGCTGACAGAGTTTGCAATCATCTAAAGACATTACTTTAGAGAGCATCTGAACTCTCACAGCTGCCTGGGAGCCTTTGACACAACCCGGCTTTCCCCCACAGACTGGCGGTCCTTACTGTGGCCGGCTACCCCGCAGTGATGTTCCAAGCCGCTGGGTGCTCTGTCCTCAGGAAGGGCAGCACACTGGAGTGGCCACAGCAAAGGGCCACAGGTGGGGCGGGGGGGCTGCGGGGCTTAACAGTCTGAGCACATGGTCTCCGGTTCTGGAGGCCACATGTCCAGATGAAGGCATGGCAGGGCTGCACCCCTCCGGAGGCTCAGGTGGACCGTCCCCACCCTCCAGCTCCCGCAGCTTGCTGGAGTTCTTGGCCTGGGGGCACATAACTTCATTCTCTCTTGGCGTCTCGTCCCTTCTTCAAGGTCACCTGCCCTGTTGGCGTAGGGCCCGCTGCAATCACTGCTCCAGGTCACAAATTCTCTGTGCACCTGAGGTGATTTGGAAGTACATGCAACCTGCAGCACCGGTTGGGAGATCCAGAGCGGGGAGAGTCTGGACACACCCACCCCAAGCTGCCATTGGGCCTTGGTTTGTCCTTCCATCTCATGGGTATATGGCAAAGTATCGGTTTTAAAATGTCAAAAACTGACCGTCGCACAAATAATAGAATGAAAAGTGTCAGAGATGTAGTAACTCATTACTGAGGGAACCAGAAAGTTGATACAGCTGTACCAAGAGTATTTTAGGGGAGTGGGTGCTCAGAGGCATTGAAGGGGAAAGTCAGACACAACACCAGTCAAGGTCTTTCGAGGCCATGAAACATATTAAACACATATTTATCAATTTATATTTTAATATATTTACATTGATAAATAATAAAGCTTTAATTAATTATTAATATTATATCACTTATAATAACACCCACCATAAATATCTAATACTAATAATATTTAATTATCAATTTGGAATTAGCTAATTCCATTTATTATTGATTTAAATATCTAGATTATATTTTCAACATCTATTGATTAAGTGTATGGTATTAAATGTACATATATATATATTTATAGAACCTATCTTTCCTTGTGGGCAGAAATGACTTGCCTCTTCCCGGGGAAAGTTCTGTGAGTTAACACAGAGCTTAGAGTCTGAATCTATAAATCATATGAAGTGGCAAAGTGAGACAAGGCCGTTTGCTCGGCTGGTGAACCAGGCTCAGGAGGAGACCCCAGTGTGGCAGGGAGGGACACGCGCAACTTCTGCGTCACATGGAAGTGGATCTTCTACAGGCCTTCTAGTGCCACAGGCAAAGGGGACATGACCAGTGAGCCCTGAAGCCCAGAGGACAGAGCCAAGTGGGGTTCGGGACGTGCTCCGAGACCGGCACACCCTGGTGCCCAGAATGAACTAATGATGCCTAGGACTTCACAAAACAAGTGGCTGGTTGAAGTTACACCCACTCTATATGTGGTTTGCCAAGTATGATGCCAGTTTGTGATTTTTAAGCTGCTCCAGGTGTGTGAGGATGTAGAGGCTGGAGCCGAAGAGACAAAGGCCAGCTTTCACATTCTTCAGCTGCAGCAGGGCTGGGCCTCCCTCCCTCAGCCTCTGGGGATGCCCCTCTGGACTGTGCGTTGGTCAAGACTGTGGACATGCAGAGGGATCCTGCAAGGAGACTTGCTGTGTGCGTGGACAGGTTCCCAGATGCTGTGCTTGAGTTTCCAAGCATGTCTGAACTGTGGGAGGACTGTGTCTCCTGTGTGTCTGCAGGAAGCAGGAGTGCGCCCTCCCTCATTTGTCTTGATTTTGTGCAGCTGGGGCTGGAGATGTGGTCTAGCGTTCACTGGTGCACACCTTTACCTTTCCTCTGTGTGTAGGTCCAGGGCACGACGTCTCTTTATAGAGGAAGGTTGTGAGGGCCAACTAGGTGCCCAGTGTTTGGCTGGGCAGTGGACGCTGGAAGATGCGGGGTCTGAGGGCCCCAGGGTCAGCCAAGGCAGTGTTCAGGACAGTCACACTGCTTCTGTTGAGTTCACGGTGAGGGTGTGGGCAGAGGCCCGATGTTGGCACTGAAGTGGGTGAACAGGATAGGAACCCAGTTCTGTGGGGTTGGCTGTCTCCAGTCCGGCCTGCACAGTCTGTGGCAGAGTGGGGGCACCGCCACACCACCTCGTGTGCAGGCATCGCCATCCCGCCGTTGGGAACATGCCGGGACCCTGCTGGTCGTCATCCGGCTGACCATCTAGCCAATGTCTCATCAATTCCCTGGTCGTGTGTGAGACATCTTTAAAAAAAGAACTCATTCAGGTGGAAGTCCCATAAAAGCAATCATTTCATTGTGAATAGCTCAGTGGCATTTAGTGAATTCACAATGCACTTCTACCTAGTTCCAGAATGTTCCATCATGAGCACCTGTCAGCCCCTGGCAGCTACCAGTGTGTGTCCCTTCTGTGGACTGGCCTGTCCCGGGCCTTTCACGTAACAGCGTCACGCAGTGTGTGCTGTTGGGTGTTGCCCAAATGCTTCTGCGGTGCAGACTGCATCAGAGCTGTGCTCCTTTTCGTGGCTGAATAATACTCTGTTGTGTGGGTGGACCACATCTGGCCTGCTCATTCATCAATGAGCATCTGGGTGGTCTCCACATTTTGGCTGTCTTTTTTTTTTTTTTAATTTTTATTTATTTATGATAGTCACACACACAGAGAAAGAGAGAGGCAGAGACACAGGCAGAGGGAGAAGCAGGCTCCATGCAGGGAGCCCCACGTGGGACTCGATCCCGGGTCTCCAGGATCACGCCCTGGGCTGAAGGCGGCGCTAAACCGCTGAGCCACCCAGGGATCCCCGTTTTGGCTGTCTTGAACACTGCTCGTGTATTTTCTTGTTTTTCCACATGTAGAGCCACCTATAACATTTTCATGTCTTTTTCTCAGTCAATGGTTAATCTTTTCCCAGAAGCCCATTTTGAAAATATTATTATTTCCATTCCATTAAATCTGATAAAGTTAAATGATAATACATTTTCTTTTTGGTATAAATAAAATATTTAAACCTAACATCGTTGAGTTTTAATATACCTCCTTATTTTCAGTATCTTTTCTAAATACTTCAGTGTTCCAGAAAAACTATGAAAGACATACATAAAAGCATTCATACTGGGTGCACATTTTTCCTTCTGTCTCTGGTCCCAACATGGCCTGGCCGGCACTGGTCACAGGGATCACCGACCACTAGATGCCATGCAGTAAAAAGTCATCACCATCATAATAACAGTTATAATAATATTGTCTGCTTGGGACACGGATGTCTTCTCCATGCTCCATGAGGAATCCATGAAAGAGGCCTCAGGACATTTTGCTACTAGTGTTTATTTGTGTGTAAAACTCACAGAGCTTCAGGCTGATGGAGCAGCCTCGATGCCTGCTGTCCTTTCTCCCTCTGTCCTCCACCCCAGATGCTCAGCCCCGGGAGTCCATCATCTGAGCAGGTCTGGCGTGGGGCCAGGCCGGTTCCTGAATCGTCCCGGGTCCCGGTTCCCTGAGCTGCTGCCTGGAACTGCTATTTCAGCACCGGGCTGCTGGGGGATGTGGAGGGTCCCCATGTTCCTAACCATCACTAGGTTTGGCCCTGAGCCCCCCCACGTGGTTGGGCAAGGAGCTTGCGCTCAGGCGTTGTTGACAGCAAAGGCACAGCAAGGTGCTGCATGGACACCCTGGCAGGTGCTCTGGGCCTGGGACCCCGGGGCAGCCCCCAGGCCTCCGCCCACGTCCACAGTGCAGAGGCCTTGCCGGGGAAGCTGCTGTGGGGTTAGTTGAGGTCATGCCTGCCCACCTGGCTGCAAAATCAGGGCCACATCCTGAGCCGGTATCTGAGGCTTCCCAGTCTGTTCCTGAGATCTGGGTAAATCTCAACAGAAGGAGGTAAATAAAGGGCTGTCTGCCTTGCTGACACTTGGAGGAGGCACCAGACAAAAGCTGCGCCGCCCTGTGTCTTTGTGCTGAGAGTCCCGGTGAGTCCCTGCAGCAACCTGAAAACGCCGGGTCTCCAGTGGAATGCTGGCGAAGGAAACGCTTTTGTCCAACGTGGCTTATCTGATTTTACCAGCAGGCAGCCTGTCTTATGATAATAAATCACTTCCTCTGTTCGCAAGGCAGGGGTGTTTGTAAACATGGTGGATGCCAGGGTTAGCAGATGGAGCTGAGGCTCCTTCCCTTGGGGTCGGAATGTGGTTTGGGGTTTGGACGGTGAGGTGGCCGCCTGAGGGGACACCGTGAGCAGGGCAGGCACAGGGCTTTGTATAGTTTCTGGGACCTGTGTTGACATCCGGCCTCTCCCTCAAGGTCGTTTGAAGTGCACGATGTCCTCTGTGTGTTCCCTCCCCAGCTCCCCAGACAATTGCAAGACCAGTCTGAGGAGTTAGTGGCCTGCGGCATCCCGAAGAGAAAAGCCAGCGGAAATGATAGAGACAGGAGCGGAGGGGACCCTTAGATGCGCCCGCTCGGGCCTGAGGTTCAAACAGCGGCAAAGTGTCTTCTAGGACCTCCTGGTTCTCCTTCCCGGCGAAGCATGTGCCCGATGCCTGCTCACAGAAGCTGCCCTCCTGGCCCGGGAGTCACCACTGAGACCTCCGCGGGGGAAGCTGATGCACAAAGCCACGTCTGCCACGTTGATTAAGGAAACCCACTCAAAGCAGAGAGAGCGGGAGAGTGAGCCCTGTTGTCCATTGGCCTCGACGTATGCCAGCCCACTGTGGCTGGCTTCGTCTACACCCCACCCACTTCCTCACTGGGTTATTTTAAGCCAGTCCCAGACATCGTATTGTTTTATCCCTAATATTTCAGAAAGTATTTATGAAAGATAAGAGCTGAGCACAACTCCCATGCACCACAATTCCATATTTGCACTTAAAATAATTGCCGGTGACCCCTTGGGGTCACCAGACGTCAGAGCTCACGCTTCCCTGCTGGCTCTGCAACATTTCTAAGTAGTTGTGTTTTCCAGTGAGGACCTCCAAGGCTGTTTTACTCTTTCCGTCTCCTCCCCTCCCTTCCTTTATGATTTATTTGTCTTTCCTCCCAAGGCTTCCCGGGAGGGTGGTGCCGCTGCTGCTGTTGTGTGCAGGTAGGGCCTAGCCAGGCACACGGCTCCCGTAGGCTCTGCACTCCCACCAGGACCCGGCCCGCTGGCCACCCCGGGTCCATTATTAGCTGTATCCCCTCTGAAGAGAGATGCCCCTTTGTCAACTGTCTAGCCACCCTGAGAGCAGTCTGCCTGGGAAAGGCAGGAAAATGCTTTCTTCTTTCCCTTGATTTGCCAGCTCTCAGAAAAGCAAGTTAGTTTTTTAGCTTCTGCAAAGGTGACTTACGCTGTTATCCTTAGGCTCAGTGTGAACTCCTGGACTCTGCTGCGTATGATGTGCTTCAGCCCATTGTGGAGGCTGGGACAGCCGAGGCTATCCTGTGACGTCTGCTTGCAAGTATCCAGCACGCACCTCTCTGTCCCTCGATGGCCCGGCCTGCCTCCCTCCACATTTGTATCTTGTGCTGTTGCTTGATGGGCAACTTTCAAGGTTTAGCAGTTTTCCCTGGTTGGGATTTTACAGGAGAAATGGAATTAGCAGGGTTCCCTCAGAAGAAAACAGGGTTCCTCCTTCTGCCTCAGTTCTGTTTCTCAAACATTTGACTCCAAGGGCAAAACAAAGAAACTTCTCTTGCCCACTGCCCCACCATGGCTTCTTCTCACAGGGAGATGTCCTCGTTTTGCAACTCAACACACTTGTGTCAAAGCAGAGGGACCAGGGACAGAGGCTGGGAGATGAGGGAGCGGCCGCAGGGGTGCCTGTGCTTGGCCCCTCCTTCTTGCAAAGTCTGGGTGTGGTTCCTAACAGTCGGGGCCGCCCCTTCTCACACACACCTGCTGTGGCTGCAGCCAGGAACCCTGGTGCCCTGGGTGGGCACCCGGCCCCATCCACACCGGTCACAGGTGCTCTGCCTGAGAAGAAAGCCGGGCAGGGCCCTGGGGGCAGGCATGAAGCTGCAGGCAGGGAACCTGGGGTACCGAGACCTAGAGCGCTGTCTGGAGGGTCGGAGGTGGAGTGTTCTCCACTCAGGAATCTGTCAGCTTCACAACAACACTCAGGATCTGCCACTCATTGCAGCTGGCGGAAGCCTGCCAACTTCCTCTTCCTCTGCTGTCACAGACCATCGCCCTTCGCCCTGGGCAAGAGGCCCTCTGAGCATAGCTCCCGAGGCAGAGGAAGGCCAAGTCTGCAGCTGGGCAGGGCCCAGGAGAACTTCCAGCCGCCAGCCATGGCCCCTCCCTGTGACCCCCCTCCCCTGGGCCACAGTGGACTGGGCACTGCCCTCGCCCCCCAGGGATCCATGTGCAGGGCAGAGGGCAGGGGGCCCTGGCTCAGTGGCAGGGTGCAGGCCATCGAGTCTGGAGACATTGCTGCAGCCTTCTGGGGCTGAAGGGTTCTCTCTGGGCCTCACTGCACAGAGGGCTTCTTCCCAAGCGCCGTGTGCTCCTGATTTGGGCCCATCCCCACTCGCCTGCTCCGGGCCCACACGGTGAACCTGGACCTGAGTCCACAACTAGTGTCCTGTCCCCTCAGGTGGTATCTGCCTGTGACCCGCGTTCTGGGTGCCGGGGCCTCACCTGGGTGGCTCATGTCTCTGGCTTTGGCTCGGCACATATGTGACACCCAGTTAAGTTCTCATGAATGAAAAATTAACACAAATTTGTCATTCCACGGTTCTGGAGGGCAGAGGTCTACAAGAAGAGTGTCAGGGGCTGCTTCCTTCTGCGGGTTCTGGGGAGACCACCTTCCCTGACTATGCCAGCTTGGGTGGACCTGCACCCACGGCCCCTTCCTTAGCCTCACGCCAGCAGCCTCCCTCCTGCCCTCATAAGGACTGGCCTAAAATCCTCAAGTCGGCAAGGTAACCCCAGTTCTGGGGATTCAGGCTGATGTCTCGAGGGCATGACTGATGTCCACATGAGCCACATAAAAACCACTGTGTATATTCCCACCCTGCACCTTGCCTCCCAGACGGGTCTGTGGGTTGGTGCATGTGTCAAAATAGGGTTTGGGTGAACCGTGAAATGTCAGCCATAGAACGAATAAGACAGTAAAACTGACGTGTGTGTGCAAGAACCCAGACATCCTGAGTGCTGGGTTCCTCCTGTCCACATCCATCTGCTGGGAGTGGCGCCAACCAGGGGCAGCCCTGGCTTGGATTCTGAAGTTCTGAGAGGGCCTCTGCTGGGCCTCCAGCCTTGGGTGGGGACAGAGGCAGGATTCTGGGGCCCAGGGTCAGAAGTAGGGCTGCTGTTGCCTCTCCCTGACGGTGGGGAGACAGTTCTGGGGAATTGTCAGCCTCATCTCTGGACCACCAGCTCCTTTTGGAGCCCTGAAGCTGGAGTCAACGTGGATTCCCCTCCCCTCTCCCTGCAGGGGAGGGTGCCCCTGGGGCTCCTTCCCTCTGAGACCCCTGCGAGCCCTCCCACCTGCCTCTACCCAGGACTGTCGCCTACCAAGCTGCAGCCTGAATTCCCTCCCGGTTCTCTTGCTCATTCACCCATTCAGTGATGACTTATCAAGTTCACATTATCTTCCAGGAACCAAGGAAGATGCTGGAGATGAGGGTCAAAAGTTAAACAAAATATATAAATATAGGGCCTTTCTCATTGAGTTTACCTTTGTTCTCATGGGGCAAATATAATATACAACTGGAAGGTAGGCTGCGTGCCAGATGGACGAAGGACTTTGGAATCTGCATATCCCAGTGGGTGCCAGCCTTCCTTCCCTCTTTCCTGAGGGTGAAGGGAAGCTCCTGGGGGAGGAGTGGCAGCCCTCAGAGCTGGCCAGGAGGGCATTGCCATGGGGAGGCCCCAGGACAGTGAGGGCCAGGTGGGGGCTGCACCAGCCTGGCCAAATTTTTGGGGGGACACGGCAGCAGCCAGGAGTTGGGGCTGGGGCAGGGTCTCTGGTGGTCTTGACAGGATGTGGACCAGGCAGTGGTCTGGGAAGAGCTGATCAGACTCAGAAATGGTGAAGGGCTCATTTTGGGTTAGACGCTTTTGAGAAGCCTGTGGCTTACTGTTTCAGTGGTAACAGGCCACCAGGCAATGAGGCCTGCCAGTTCTGGGGGCAGGAGCCTGAGACCCCAGGGCCATGCAGTCGGCTCTCAGGACGGTCCCCTTCCTCGCTGCCCTGAGGGTTTTGTCTCTCAAGGAGCCTTGGTCACCTGCTCACCCCCCGGAGGACGTCCTGGTTGCTTCCAAGCTCTGGCAATGACGAGTAAAATTGCTATAAACACCCATGTGCACATTTTGTGCGGACACGTTTTCAACTCCTTTGGGTCGATACCAAGGACCGTGATTGCTGGATCGGATGCTACTCTTAGCATTGCTTTCTTCTCAAGTTCTCGCATTTAAATCTTTGGTCCATCTGAAATGTATTTTATTACATGGAATGAAGAGTAAAGAGTAGGAATATGATTTTTTCCAATTGGATAATCTGTTGCCTTAACATCATTTTTTGCTATGATATGTGTTTGGCCCCGTGAGAAGCCACCAGACGGTCTTCCAGGGTGGCTGCAGCATTCTGCTCTCCCTCTGCAGAGTGGGTGAGCTCCTGCTGCTCCTCGTGCTCGCCAGCACTGGGTGCTGTGGGTGTTCTGGATCGTGGCCATGCTGGTCTATGGCAGCGGTGTCCTGCTGTCACGTTAATCTGCAGTTCCCTGATGGCAATGCTGAGGAACACCTTGTCATGTGCTTATTTGCCAGTTGTGCACCTGCTTTGGGGAGGTGTCTGTCCAGGTCTTGTAGCCATTTTTGTTTGGGCTGTTTGTTTTCTTATTGTTGAGTTTTAAGAGTTCTTTGTATATTTTGGATATGGGTCTCTTGTCAGATGTGTCTTTTGCAAATACTTTCTCCCCGTCTATGGTTTGTTTTTTCATTCTCTTAACAGTGTCTTCATCAGAACAGAAGTCTTTAATTCCCTACATTAAATTCAGTGTCTAATTCTTTTTTTTTTTTCTTTTGTGGACGTTAGTTGCTCCAGATCCATTTGTTGAAGAGACTGTCCTTTCTCCTCTGTGAAAAATCAGTGACTATGTTTGTGTGGCTTCTGTTCCGTTCTACTCATCTATTCGTTTGTTCTTTCACCAATACCATACGGTCCTGACTACTGTTGCTTCATCACAAGCCTTGAAGTCAGATAGTATCTGTTCTCTGACTTTGTTCTTCTCCGGTATTTGTGTTGACTATTCCGGGTCTTGCCATATAAACTTTTAAAGCAGCTTGCTGGGATTTTGATGGGTATTGTGTTGAATCTATAGACCAAGTTAGAAGGAACCGGCATCTTCACAATATTGAGTCTTCCAGCCCATGAACACGGAGTATCTCTCTATTTATCTGGATATTTTATTATTTCTTTCATCATAGCTTTTTAGTTTTCCTCAAATAGATGTAATACGTCTATATATTCTGTTAGGTTGTGCCTAAGGATGGGGCACTCAGAGATGCTGTGGGTCTGGCTCCAGATCACCAATAAAGCAAATACCTTAGTAAAATGAGTCAAATGAGTTTTTTGGTTTCCCAGCGCATGTAGTTATGTTTAACTAGTGTATTATGTGTGCAATAGAATTATGTCTTAAAAAGCAATGTACATACCTTAAATGAACAGTACTCTATTGCTAAAGAAGTCTAACCATCATCTTAACTCTCAGTGAGTCATAACCAATGATCACTGTAACAAATAAAATAATAATGAAAAAGTTTGAAATATGGCAAGAATTACCAAAATGTGACAAAGAGACACAAAGTAAGCAAATGCTGTTGGAAAAATGGCCCCAACTGACCTGCTCATTTCAGGATTGTCACTAACAATTTCAATTTGTATGAAACGCAGTATCTACAAAGCTCAATAAAACAAGTATGTCTATATGTCTCTCTCTCTCTTTTTCTCCTGTGTGTGTGCTAATGTAAATGATGTGTTTTTATTTTCAAATTTCAGTTATTCGTTGCTGGTATGTAGAAAAACAATGGACATTGTTCGTTGTTTCCTGCAACCGTGCTGTCCACGACTTGTAGTGGACAAGTTCCAGGACTTGTAGCCACTGTTAGTGGTTTGGGACTTTCTACCTGGCCAATCATGTCATCTGCAAATAAAGATAGTCTTATTTCTTCCTTTCCAATTTGTATAATTTTTACTTACTTTCCTTGTCTTATTTGCATCATTTAGGACCTCTAGTACAACATTAACTAGGAGTGGTAACGGGGACATCCTTGCCTTGCTCCTGACCGTAGGAGAGAAGCTAGTTTCCCACCATGAGGTATGATGTTAGCTAAAGGTTTTTTTGTAGATGCTCTTTATCAAGTTGAAAAGTTCTCTCCTTAAAAAATCAAAAAAAAAAAAAAAAAGAAAAGAAAAGAAAAGTTCTCTCCTATTCTTAATTTGTTGATGCTTTTTCTCATAAATAAGAGTTGGATTTTAATCAAATGCTTTCTGTATCTTCAGATATGATCGTATGAATTTTTCCTCTTTAGCACACCTGGGATAAATCGCACTTGGTCATGATGTACACTCTATTTATACATTGTTAAATTCAATTTGCTAGTATTGGGGGGGGGGAATTTTTGCATCTATGTTCGTGAGAGATAGTGGTATGTACTCTTTCTTCTTTTATTTTTATATTAGGGTATTGTTGGCCTTGAAGAATGAGTTAGAAAGTATTCCCTCTGCTCGTATTTTCTGTAATAGATTGCAAAGAATTGATATCATTTCTTCCTTAAATGTTTGGTACAATTCACCAGTGGATTCATTTGGGTCTGGTGCTACTTTGGAAGATTATTAATTACTGATTCAATTTCTCTAATACACATATATAATACATAGGCCTATTGAGATCATCTGTTTCTGTGTGCATTTTAGTGGACTGTGTCTTAAGAATTGGCCCATTTCATCAAGGTTATCAGACATGCAGGCTTAGACTTGTTCATCATATTCCTTTATGTCCATGGGGTCTGTAGTCTGTGTTGATGGCCCCTCTTTCATTTCTGATGTTAGTAATTTGTGTCTTCCCTCCCTCCCTTAGTCATGCTGGAGATTTATCAATTTTATTAATCTTTCCAAGGAACTAGCTTTTGGTGTTTATTGATTTTCTCAATTGTTTTTCTGTTTTCAATTTCCTAGATTTATTATTTCTTTTTTTCTTGCTACTTTGGGATTTACTTGCTCATCTTTTTCCTGTTTCACAATGTAGAAATTTAGATCATGTACTTGAGACCTTTCTTCTGCAGTTACTTACAAATGACCCCTGAGCCCCACTTCCACTGTACCCCCACATTGTATTTAAAAAGTTGCATTTTCTTTTCATTTAATCAAAATAATTCTTAATTTCTCTGGAAGCCTCTTCTCTGACCCATTTATCCAAGTGTTCTGGGATATATCTTCAAACTTACTAACCCTTTCCTCATCGCTATACTAAGGAGTCCATCAGGGTTGCTTGATTTTCATGACAGTGTTTTTCATTTCTTGCATTTCTTTTTTATTCTTTCTTAGAGTTTCCATCTCTCTGTTTACATTATTCATTTATTATTGCATATTGTTGATTTGGTTCATGAGAACTTTTGGCTTATCAATTGTACTTATATTAAATTACTGATCTGATAATTCTAAAATCTCTGCCACACCAGAGCAGGCTCTGATGCTTGTTTTATCTGGTCAGACAGTGTTTTTTCCTGTCAACATGCCTTGTAATTTTTTGTTGAAAGCTGGACATGATGTATCAGGTAAAAGTAGCTGAGATAACTAGGACTTTAGGCTCTGGTGTGAGGTTTTTGTTTATCTGGTGTTCTTTCTTGCTGTATTTCTCTGGCTATTACCTCCAGCACATGTTAAAAGAGCAGTTTTTTTTTTTTTAACTTGTTTCTTATCTTAACAAGAAACTGATATTTCACTGTTAAACATCATATCAACTACATATTTTTAAATGATCTTTATCAGATTGAGGCAATTCCCTCCGTTTTGCTGTGTTTCAGTTTGGCTCTTCTAGTTTGCTGATTTTTTTTTTTTTTTAATTTGTGAATGTGTGCTGAATTTTGTCAAATGCTTTCTATACATCTGTTGAGGTGATCCTATGGATTAATCCTTTATCTGTAATCCTGCAAATTACAAAAAATGATTTTTCAAAATTAAATCTTTTATTTTGAGATAATTGAAGATTTACATTCAAATCAGAGAGATTCCACGGACCCTTTACTTAGTGTCTCTCCAATGGTAACAGTTAGCAAAACCGTGGAACAAGCATCACAAGTAGGGTACCAACATTGATAGGTCAAAGCATGGACGGTCCATCACATGAGAAGTGGAATTACCACTTTGCCAAGTGCATAGAAAGCTTCCCCTCAGCTTTTCCTTTATGTATCATGTTTATTTCCATGAAGAGTTTAAAAAGTGTACTAGAGTGACTTTTGTCAGCCTTTTTCTCAGCGCCTTTGGAAAGGTGTCCAGATCTGCCCTAGTATTGCCTTCTCTGTTGGGAGATTACAAAAATATGGGCCTACTCACATGCTTGCTTTCTTCTCAATTCTTTCACATTTAAATCCTTGGTCCATCTGAAATGTACTTTACTACATGGAATGAAGAGTAAAGAGTAGGAATAGTATTTTATCCAATTGGATTGTTGGTTGCCTTAATATCATTTGTTGAATAATTTATCACTTAAATACTTTATTTTTAATCCTTAGTGTTCACCCTTAAATATAAGTATTTCTATCTCTATTTCACATATGAGATCATTGAAATCAAGTTAACTAAGTTATTTAAGGTCATGCAGCTAAAAACTCTGGAAAGCCAGAATCAAATCAGTTTTGCAGTTGTCTAATGTCCAAGCACCAAGGCGCCTTGGGAACCTGCCTCCTGGAAGACCACGTTTGGGCAAGTTGCCCAGCAATGCAGTCTTTGGTTTTAGGCCTTTGAGATGCTTTTTTAGGAAACACTTTTAAAGGGATCTCTTGGTGGCACTAAGATAATTAACCTCCCTTGATGATCCAAGGCACCTCCATCTGTACCAAATTTGCCTTCGTGGTGCACCAATAAGATTCTACTGTTAGTTGCAGAGTCACTATTGCTCTCTGGGATGCACCAACTAAATCAGATGGAAAAGCTGGAAGAAATAGGAAGATTTCTGTTCCAGAAAGAGTTGGCTGGTAGCTGGTACATTCTTTCCCCTTATCCCACACTTTTGTGGTGAGAAAAAGTATGCTTTGCTGAGAGGTGAGCGGGAGGAAAAGCAGTTGGCTTGGCAGATGAAGCAGGAGTGATTCTTCCCAACTGAGGCCCACTGAGGGAGGGCTGGCTCATCTCATTGCCCATCACATTCCACAGAGGGAAATCAGCAGGGAAACAGTGACATCATGTCCATGTCTCTGAGCAGCTGAACAATTCTGTGGCTCCTGACCGGTGTGGAAAGCATGTGCAGGTAGTCATAATGCAGAACCCTGGACGTCCAGGGTCATCACCACATTGCTTCTCCCTGGAGCCCTCCAGAGCAGTCCACACAAACACATATGTGAATACCTAGTAAGAGACTGTGATGGGTCCTTAATCTCAGAAGTGTACATTAGTAGGATTAATAATGGAGCACAGCACAGGGTAGATGGGGGAGCATGGTGCAGGTTGGTGAGGAGAATGATGTGAAGTCAGTGGGAAGCATGTGTTACATAGTGGGACGAATGATGTGAGGTTAGTGGGGAGCACAGTGCTGGGCAGTGGGGCGCATGGTGCGGGGTTGGTGGGGTGTGGAGTTAGGAGGCCAAGCACACAAGGAGGCATTGCAACATTCACTGGGGTTTGGGGATTCACAGAGCCAGGGTCAGGACACACGGAGGCAGCCAGGGAGGATGTGCCTGGGATGGTGCACCTCGCAGCCAGGCAGGCGGGCAGGGCAGCCGGCAGGGATGCTCATGGTGAGCTGAGAGGATGCTGCAGGAGGCTAAGTGGAAACCAGCCATCACACAGGATGACAGTGACAAGCAAAATGCATGGGGACAAGGGAGAGAGACTGGCAGTTTGCTGGCAGGTCTGCTAACCCTGGCAAAGCTCCTCAACAGCTTTCCATTGCCCTTGGGGTTATTGGCTGGAGCAACTCGTGTGGCACAGGGCTGCTTCTGCCCACACGTCCTCCCTCCGTGTGCTTCCCGAGTGGGTAACTCTTCCTTCTCTGATTTGCAGCGTACTCTGTGGGCCAAAGTCCTTTAGACCTGCATTGCGGGGCATCTTCTGCCTGGGACCCTGGCTGCCCCGTTCCATCCCACCAACCCTGCACAGTGTCCCAGCTGCTGGAATGCTTTCTCTGCCCCAGCAGACCTAACTCAGGGGTTCCATCCATGGGCTTGGTGCCCTGAGTTGTCAGGACACAGAACCCCGGAAGCACATGCCCAGCATTCCCGGCGCGTGGCAGAGGAGCGAGTATGCGGAAGGTAGGTTTTGTGGGAGCACTGGGTTCAGCTGGACTTAACACAGAGCAAGGCCTGTGTGTCTGGGAGAAGTCACCCAAATAGGAAAGTTTTAAAACTTCTGCTCTGTTGAAGATACCTTAAGAGGATAAAAAGCAGGCTACAAAGTATTTGCAAATCACAATTCTAACAAAAGACTTGAATCTAAAATATACTCTGAATTCAGCTGCGAGAAACAAATAAGCTAATTAGAAAGTGAGCAAAAGATGTGATCAGACACCTCACCACCGTCATTAGCCACGAGGGAAATGTGAGTTACAGCTGCAATGAGCTATCACTGCACGTGTGTCAAGACAGTGACAAGGTCACGTACGGGGGGTGGGGGGGGATAGCGGGAAGCTGGCCTCATGCCAGCTGTGGGCCAGAGGGTACGAGGGCACAGGCAGGCTGCAGGAGAGCCGCACAGCCCCGCCCAACACCCAGCGGCACAGCAGCACGTTCCTTGGTGTTCACTCCTGGAAACGAAACGTGTCCCCATGGAAGCTGGTAGCAGGGCTCCTGGTGATACACTGAAGCATAATCATAGGCACGGAGAAGGGTCAGTGGTGGCAGGAGTTAGCGTGGGGTTCCAGTTCTGGGGTGGCATGGGGGGGTGAACGGAATAGTTCTTTTTTTTTTTTTTTTTTTTTTTTTTTTTTTTTTTTTTGGAATAGTTCTTTATGACTGTTGGGTGGCAGGCACAGAAAGCCCGGGGCAGCTTATGGGGAATGGGAAATGTGAGTTCCTTTGTTGGCCCGTGTAGCCGAAGCCCAGGGACAGAGCTGGCAGGTGCCCAGACCTGGGCCTCTCTGCTCTCTGGCCCTTGCTCAGACCATTTAGACCAGGTAGACTCCCTCCAGGGTCTCCCAGGGGAGGGGCCGTTGGTGGGGGAGGACAAGCAGTGGGTGCCACACACGCGTCTCACCCAGTGCCCATCATCCTGTCCTCAGAGCCCCACTTTTCGAATAACATCCCAAAAGTGATAAGCTGAGGGCTGGCAGAGGTGTCGACCCTGTGCTTTCCATCACGAGCCAACAGAGAGAAGAGCGGCGGGGGCTGTGATGTTTGGAAGGTAGAGCTGGGCTCTGCAGCTGGAGGGCTCTGCGGCCACAGCCTCGCACAGACTAGACCAGTCAGAGCAGAACACAAACATTGCGCTCTCCCTGCTGTGCAGTACTTGCTCTTCAGAGATCGCTTGCTTCCAATCCAACAAAAACGGTGGATGGCTTGTGGGTTTCCTTGGCTGGAAAAGTTATTCTAGAGGCTATCACACATCATACATTTCAGCTATCAAAACTTGGGCCTACGCAAATAAAGCCAAGTGAGGAAGAGAGGTGTTTGGAGGGAAATTGTTTCCAAAGAAGAATTCTGACAATTCAGAGCTTAAGCAGAACTTAGTTTTGGTTGAGAGAAGCCAACCAGGAGGGAAGAATCCCAGAAATACTTTGCAGGGCCTGAGTCTGGGCATGTTGCTTAACCCCATCACGGTTCCCAGGCCCGGACTGTTCTTTCTGGCTGACTTGGGGCTTTGGAGGTAATGTGTACACGTGGTATGATTGTGATAAATTGAAAGTCCTGTGTAGCCCTCCCCTCGATAAGAGACAGGAACTCGGGATCCCTGGGTGGCGCAGCGGTTTGGCGCCTGCCTTTGGCCCAGGGCGCGATCCTGGAGACCCGGGATTGAATCCCACGTCGGGCTCCCGGTGCATGGAGCCTGCTTCTCCCTCGGCCTGTGTCTCTGCCTCTCTCTCTCTCTCTCTGTGTGACTATCATAAATACATAAAAATTAAAAAAAAAAAAAAGAGACAGGAACTCTCCAAACTGCCAAGAGGTCCCCTCATTCCCCTTCCCAGTGACCCCACCTCCACCAGAGGCAGCCAGGTGCTCACGGCTCTATCGATGAAAAGTGTGGCCTGTTTGAACTTTGTGGAGATGGATTCACGCGGTTTGCACTCTTTGCATCTGGATTCTCTCCCTCAGTGTGCTATGAGACTCACCCAAGCTGCCCTGCTCCATACTGCAGTCCTCAGGAGGCACCGTGGCCCCATCTGGACCCCATATCATTTCCTCCCTGGAAAGATATGCTGCCCCATAGCTGTTTGGCTAAATGTAGACGAGTCCTCTCTTCTGTGGGGAGGGAGCTCGCGTCAGGGTGAGGGCCCCAATTTCTTGGCCACTCCTAGATCGATAGTGTCTGCTCCATCTGGCCAGTGACCATGTCTGCAGCCCTAGGGTGCCTGTACTAAAGCCCCACTGAACAGAGAGTTACTGACAGACACTGAGGAAAGAATGAAATGCAGGAACCCGAGGTTTGAGATTTTTCTGGACAATGATCCTAAAGCCCTGCCAGCAGCAGGTGCCACCAAGATGGTCGTCAGATCTGGTGATAGTCTCCTCAGTAGGAGGGTGGAACCACAGGTGGAGGGCTGGCAGGTGGCAGCAGCACCGGGGCACCCCCACAGTTAAACAGCACAGTGTGCAGAGTTCTCTCCTGCAGTCAGGACTGGACTCTTATTGCTGAGATTTCATTTTTCTTCACAGAGAAGCAGGAATTTAGATGCTCTGAATTGTCAACAAACTGAAGGTTGTGGCCTCAGGGTGGGGGAGGGGGCTTGGGTTCTCACTCCAAACTTTAGAGGCCTGGAAAAGAATATATTATCACTAATTGGACCTCAGGCTTTGAGATGGTGAAACTCAGCTTCATCACGACCACCCACAGGCTGGAGGAAGATGAAAGACGCTCTCCAAGATTAGGGACCACAGGCTGAGTTGCACCAGGGGCTCCGCCAGCTGGAAGCCAGCCCTGAAGATCACAGGATCTCAGATCTGAGGGGAGCAGAAAGGTCTTGCCCAGCTCCATGTGCGATGCCGCCACCGCCCTTCACCCGCCCATCCTCCTCTGCAGCCCCAAGAACCCCCCTCTCTCATCCTGCTCCCTGGAGCCTGTCGGGTCAGTTCAGGAAACAAACATACTAGCTATCCAACCTGGAAGCAATGAATAATCGAAAATTAGAGCCAATCGTCCAGGAAAAAGAGGAGGAATATGGTCACGCCTCTGGAGAGTCATGTTTTCTATGCAGCAGAAAATGCATAGGGATGGAGATAAACTCCGGCAGGTATTCAGGGCTATTCTGTGTCATTCCCTTGTAGCAGAGTGAATCTGCTTCAAGACCTTCCTGCCCTGGGACTTTGGGTCACGCACCACCACCCTCACCTCCCCAGCATGCCAGTTTTGTCTGGCCAGGCAGGCAGGGGCTAGGCATCTGGAGAGGCTCTTCTGGAATGGAGTACCTGCTTCGCCACCACAGGGCCAGAACTTCCTGGAGGGGACCCTATGCCCACTGAAGATTCAGACCCCTTCTTTCTTAACACTTTGGGTGTAAGTAGTAGTTGCTCCATAACTACAGGAAAAAACAACCCTCCCAGTAGACCCCTCTTAAACATCAAGCTATGTGCTACTTAGCACTGTTTGCAGAGTTCTCAGAGTAGAGGACAAAGTCCTTCCCATGACTCTCCAACAGAGTACAAATGTTCCAGCATTTGTCCAGGAGAGGAATTCAAAAGGAAAAAATTTTAAAAATGGAAAAAATCATGATACACCAAAATATGCATTTTGGATAGCATTATTTGTAATAGTGAAAAATATAAACAACCAAATGTCCAAGAGGGAGATTACTAGGTGGGCTGTGGTAAATCCTCATGCCAGATGATCCTAAAACAATAAACATGATACTTATCAAGAGCTAACAACATGCACTCATCTATCCATTGAGTTACAGTAAAGTGTTCTGTGTATTCTGTTCCAGCAAATAAGATCATACACATAACATATGATAATAGTTTTTTTTTTCTTGTGCTACAATATAAAAGGCCTCAAAGAAAATAGGGCAAAAATGTTCACCATGGTCTTCTCTGGGTGATGGGACTCTAAGTGATTTCTTCTTTTTTTTCCGTTTGTTTTTTATTTTCCAAATTTCCTGTAACGAGCATTTTATACCAGGAAACTCCCAATAGGATGTTGGCTGCACTTTGTATGTAGCTTCTGCTTGTGTGTGTGTTGACTGCAGTTACTCTGGCATCACTTCCTGTGTGCATTACCTCCTCCACCACACAGTATATTTCTGCACAAACCAGTAATGACCTGGGGTCCCCACCAGGGCACAGGGCTCTGCACACAGTTATCTCCCATTCCTGTCTTCAGAGCAGGATGGGTGACTTACCTGTGTACTTCCTCTCTGCACAGATGAGGAGACAGAAAAAGATCTCAACTTGCCAAAGTACACGGTGCTGATGGAGCCAGACCATCACCACATCCCACTGATAAACTTCAGCCGGGGAATTAATATTTTTGGTCTATTAATATCATTCCTGGATGTAATGCAAACCATTTCCAACACCTCCATTGTTTCAGTGCATACTTTCCTTATGAGGTTGCCTTTGGTGGCCAGGGGATTTGCACGCTACAACAAAGTCCTCATAAATTTCCAAACAATAGTCCCTGGTATCTGCCTCTCTGGCTGAAGGACAGACATTGCAACTTTGGACTCACTTTCTTCCAAATACGCATACTACTAAAGACAGAGGATCTGTCAGTCCTTAATAATCAGTACCCTACTGGAGTGTGTCACTTTTGTAGCATTTAGGAAAGACAGACTTTCAGGAAGATGGCCAGAAGTATAGCTTTCCTTGGGCTGAATACTCAAAGTGAGAGTAATACCCCAAATAAAGGACAGCCAACAAAGTCCAGTGAGGAACTCTCTAAAAATTAAGAGGAAATTTAGAGAAAAATACCATCTCTGGTCCAGTTACCAATAACTGCTCCATGGGGAGGTGGGGAAGGGTGAGGAAGAGGGTCCCTGGGCTGGGACCCTCCCTGAAAACTCTTACTCCAGTGCATTTGGGTTTACATGAACTGTTTTAAAAAGAAAGAGAAATGTAAATGCCAGTGAAGGCAGGACGGGTTACTGGTATTCAAATACTAAGCTTGTGATCATAGTAGATGTCATGTGGGTCACTGTCCAAAAACAAGGTGGAAGCACATAACAATGATAACACCAAAGGAGCCAGAAGACCTGGGGAAAGAAGCCAGAGGTCCCCTTGCTGTCGAGTAGGTGGTGGTTGGTGGCAGCAGTGGTACCAAAGATGGTCCTGGAAGTAATAACCTCACTCTGGTGCATATGCAAACATTATCTCATTTAATCTCCCCAACCCAGGGAGGCAGGTGTCCTGTATCAAGTGCACAAACATGGACACTGAGGCTTGCACATGGACAGATTCGGTGCTTGCACAAGATCACACCATATGCAAGCAGGGCCACGTTGCAACCCACATATAACTTTCAAGCCCTTACAGCAATGTGGAAATGAATAATTCAAAAGTGAATTCCAGAAACTTTCCTGACCGAAAGTGAATCTTGGCATTGATACTATACAGGCAGCGAGACTTGCCCAAAAGCAATTTTAAAAGAAAGGCTCCACCCCTCTTTCCAATTCCAGGCACCTACTTGTCAAGGTTTTAGATTAAAGAGAGAGAGAGAGAGAGAGAGAGGATCCTATAAACACCATGAAGAAATGAGAGCTGAGACCTGTATGTTCTGGAATTCATCCACTAGACTTCTGCAATGAGAATACTCTAGAAAGTGTTCATTAGAGTTTGGGTATCACGTCTCTGATCTGTATCCCCAGTAGGTATTTCGAACATAGCATACCTGACTTAACCTGGCTTTCCCCCTGAAGACCTGTCCTGCCCCTCATTTCCTCCTTTTGTGTTCACCGGAGCTCCACAGACCCCCATGTGCAGGGTCACACCTCCTCTGTCCTCAGACAAGGAGTCTCTCTGAAACAGGTAATGAAATGGGTGCCAGCTCGGCAGGAACTCCCAGACTCGCTGCTCACATCAGTCACGCCCATTGCCGTGAAGCCATCAGGAGTGTCGGATGTGGCCTGCAGGCTGTCCAAACCTCCCCTGGTCTGTCAGGCTCGCCAAACCGTAATCCCCACCTACCGTGGGGAGTTTATGGGACCCCACATATGCTGTTGAAGAAGAATTTTTTCTTTTTCAAGATTGCAGTAATTAGAAGAGGGTGATTATAATTGAATCTAGGAAGTAACAATGCATTTAATAAATTCAACAAAATCTCACTGTGTCATATTGCAATAATATTGAAACCAAATAAGAAAAAGAAGGATGAAAACATACCTAAGCTGAGGGAAGTTGGCTAATTTCTTAAATAAAACAGAAAAGGTACATATACAGGAAATACTGTGAACTTTATTTATTTATTTATTATTATTATTTATTTATTTATTTATTTAATTTATTCAGGAGAGACACAGAAAGAGGCAGAGACACAGGCAGAGGGAGAAGCAGGCCCCATACAGGGAGCCTGACGCGGGACCCGATCCCGGGTCTCCAGGCTCATGCCCTGGCCCAAAGGCAGGCACTAAACCGCTGAGCCACCCAGGGATCCCCCAACATTATTTAAAAGCAGTGAATACACAAATATAAAACACTACATTTCGAACACAAAACCCAAGCACTGTATCACGTGGCAGTGCTTTCCAAATTTCAGCCTTCTGCTCACAAATGCTGGTTTTGCCATATCTGTGTCATTTGCATCATTATTATTTACTTACTGCATCTTTAATAGACTTAATGTTTTGTCTATTTGGAGGAGTATCTGTAAAGTCACAGGGCACTGAAATAGTTTAGCAACTTAAAAAAAAATTGTATCTAGCTGCATACCACCTAAAACCGTTTGCACAACCCCTCCACACTTCGGATTAAGGAAAGAGATAATCATACCTCCTGCTGTGTGAACACAGGTGCACAACAAATAAAGGAGATGGGTAGATGGGCAGAAGCAGCACAGAGAGGTGGCCCTTGCCTCACCCACACCCAGACGCCCTGACCTGCCAACAGCCGTCCCAAAATTTTGCCAAGTGGGCATGCTATGCTACTCATTTTATTAGGGAAATCTTAAAAAAAAATGTAGGCAAGTCCTTTAAAATCTAAAATTTAACTTAAAACCTAGGGTAATTTCCTACCTCAAGTAAATTCTCAGTACAATAGGACTTCTCACAGAGCAGATCCAATATATCTAATAGAAAGGTGGAACCATAATCTGCATTAGCATTGAAAAAAAATGTAAGAATAGTATAAATATTTGAAAAGTTACCAAGATGGCACTATGAAATCCAAACAATATTTATCTACATTTTTTTCTAATTATAAAAGTAATTTGTGTGTATTGCAGATCATTTGAAAAATACAAGAAAATACAAATAAGGAAATAAATTTCATCTAGACATAAAACACCGTTAAGATCTTCACACATGTTCTTGATATCTTAATAATATGCAAATGCATAAATATGTAGACACATATTTTCACAAAAAAATGTGTTCCTGCAATATATACTGTTCTGTAACATGCTTCTCCTACTTAGCAATATTATGAGCACTTTTCCAGTTTACTAACTTTCCTAACGCACCATTTCAAAGGCTCCACAGCATTTCATTATTGGAAATAGTTTAGCTTCTAGCCCAGTGTGGGACTTTTAGAACTGCTTATACGTTTTCACTGTCATCCCCTTACACACGAACTCTAGTGGACGTTTGGTTAAAATGAAACATTTGAAATATCACCGTGACGATTCCCTACCTTAACCAATATTTTCCCTTATCTGACCAAATATTTCAGCAAAGTGTCCAAAGAGTGCAGTGTTTCTCTATGCTCCTTAGAGAAGTTTTATGCTTTCATTTGTTTTACAAATGTGTTCATAGTGGGCTTCATAGTGTCATACATTTTATATTTTTATGTGCTCAGCTCTACTAAGCTTCCCACCTCTGGTTTCTGGTTTTGGTATTCCACTTACACTCTCAACTTACTTAAGCTTTTCTTACAGTCTCTTACTAAGTGTACTGTTTCCTCAATGCAAACAAACTTTTGCACAATGCACACTTCTTGACCTAACTAACCTGGGTTTTTAATAGATAGTGTTGCAACTTTGAATGGATCTTCTATCCTCAGCACCGTTGCCCACTGGGTATTGCTACCATCTGGAAGCACCACTGGCTTTGTGCATTAATTTTATTGTCTGTTGTTGTCATTTCCTCTCCTGATTTTATCAATTTGAGCCCATTCTTTTGGGTGTTTTGAGGAAGTTTTATGGCTCCAAGCTCTGATTCTGAAATCAGCCAGACCTGTGCTTGCATTCTAGGTACACCATTTGCTAGATCTAGGTCTTGGGCAGGTCATTATATTCTCTTCTCCTCAGCTGTATTGAGATATACTTGACAACACTGTGTAAGTTCAAGCTGTACAACCTAATGATCCTGTATATATATTGTGAAAAGTTGCCACATTAAGGTCAGTTAGTACATTTATCACCTCACAAAGTTACCACATGTGTGTGTAGGGTGTGATGAGAACATTTAAGATCTACCCTCAGCAAATTTCAAGTATATAATATAGTGTCATTAACCACAGTCACCATGCTACATGTTAGATCCCTAGAACTTATTCATCTAATAACTAGAAATTTGTATTGTTTGATCAACATCTCCCCATTTCCCCCTCCCCCAGCCCCTGACAACCACCAGTCTACAATCTGTCCCAGTGAGCCGGACTTTTTTAGACTCCATATATATAACTGAGATCATACAGTATTTGTCCTTCTCTGTTGCCTACTTCACTTAGCATAATCTCCTCAAGGTTCATCCATGTTGTTGCAAATGCGGATTTCCTTCTTTTATTTATGGCTGGATAATTATCCATTATAAATACATACATACATACATACATACTTCCATAACATGGATAAATAAAAATATATATCTAACTGATTTTTAAAAAGATTTTATTTACTTACTTGAGAGAGCAGGACAGTGAGCATGAGCTGGGGGAGGGGCAGAGGGAGCAGGAGAGGCAGACCCCCGGCTGAGCAGGAAGCCTGAGTCAGGTCTCCATCCCAGGACCCTGAAGTCACCATCTGAGCCAAAGGCTGATGCTTAACCAACCGAGTGGCCCACATGCCCTGTAAATGTGATATTGATCTGTTGTGGACATTTAAGCTGTTTTCATGTCTTAGCTATTGTAGAATAATGCTGCAACAAACAGGAGGGCGCCAGCATCTCTTTAAGACAGTGATTTTACTTCCTATGGATATATATTCACCAGTGGGATTGCTGGATCGTATGGTATTTCTATTTCTAATTTTCTGAGGAAAATCCATACTATTTTCCACCGTGGCTGCACCAAGTGATGCCCCCACCGAACAGTGCACCAAACAGTTCACATCCTCTAGAACCCTTACCTCTTGTCTTTTTGATAATAGCCATTCTGGCAGGTGTGAGGTGATAGCTCCTTGTGGTTTTGATTTGCATTTCCTTGATGAGTAGTGATGTTGAAAGTCTTTTCATATAACTGTTGGCCATTTGGATCTCTTGTTTGGAAAAATGTCTATTTAGGTCCTTTACCCATTTTTAATTGGATTATTTGCTTTGTTATTGAGATGTAAGAGTTCTTTACATATTTTGGATATTAATCCCTTAACAGATAGATGGTTGGCAAATATTTTCTCCCATTCCATAGGTTGCCTTTTCATTTTGTTGACAAGCTTCTTTCTTTTTTAAAAAAGATTTTATTTATTCTTTGAAAGAGACAGAGAACCTGGGTGAGGGGAGAGGCATAGGCAGAGGGAGAAGCAGACTCCCCCTGAGCAGGGAGCCATATGTGGGACTCGATCCCAGGACTCTGGGATCATGACCTGAGCTGAAGGCAGATGCTTAGTCATCTGAGCCACCCAGATGCCCCTGTTGATGGGTTTCTTTTGCTGTGCAGAAGCTTTTTAACTTGGTGTCATTCTACTTGTCTATTTTTGCTTTTGTTACCTATGCTTTTGGTGTCATCTCCAAAAAGTCATCACCAAGACTAATGTCAAGGGGGTTTTCCTCATATTTTCTTCTAGGAACTTTATTTACAGTTTCAAGTTTTTCATCGAAGTCTTTAATCCATTTTGGCTCATTTTTGTGAGTGGTGTAAAATAGAGATCTAAATTCATTCCTTTGCATGGATATTCAGTTTTTCCAATGCCAGTCATTATCTTCTGAAGGCTCAGGTTTAATTTTTGTAAAATGTGCATGTAATTTTTGTAAAATGACACCTCACTAAAATGGTGTCACAGTGAAGTGAGATAATGTGTTTAAGAATGTATTATACATGCACATATATGTATATACATTATATGTAAATATGTATCTCAGACAGGTCAGGTGCAAATAGTAGAAGTTCCTTTCCTTTTTGTTTTTGGATGTTGTATCTCTTATTTCTTTTTTTGGTCTTACTACCTTGGGTAGAACTTCTGGAATGCTGAGTAACAATAGAGAAAGAGGGTCTTCCTGCCAATAATACTGGGAGAGCTTAGTGCTTCCTCTCCAACGTTGCTGGCACCTGCTTCTATTTCATGATCCTCATCAGGAATTCCTCCAAGGATAAAATTCATGGCTGTCTCCTCCCCCAGATTTTGGGAGCCTGAACCGCTCTCATGACGGACAGCCTAGCAGCACTATTAAGAGAAAGTCAGGAGTCTTTCCATGTTGCATGGTTCAGATGTTCAATTTTAAGCATCTTACATTGATCTTGCTTGCTGGAAGTCCACGGTGGTCAACAGACCAGGGTCTAGGACTCCTGTCTGGTTTCAACAGTGCAAGCTGCTCCTGCTGGTGCTCTCTGCCTGAGGGTGTCTGCCCTTCCTTCCCATCCTCCCAAAAGGAGGGTCTGCCCTGGACAGTTGGCCTAGTAATGCCATAAGAGTTACCTCCTCCTCTTCCATCTTTTTCACTTGCTTATCTCAGAGCATAAAGAGATGTTGAAATGCATAGACCAAAAACATCTGGGCAACTTCCAGGTAGAGGCAGGCAGGCTTGACTTCACAGAGAAGATTTATGACTTTAGATGTACAGCCAGGAAAGGAATAAAAGCTGGCATGTAGAACAGATTCAAGAGAGGTTCTGATCAACTTAAAAAAGCAAAAACATGTCAAGGATGTTTCCTGCTATTTCTATTTATCAATATTTTTATTAAATAAGTCTGCTAAATTATATCAATGTATTTTTAGTATAGGTAAAACAATAAACAAATAATTTTCCTGTTTTTGATCTACTTCTTTTTTGTTTCCTTGATGGTGTCTTTCAAAAAAAAAGTACAATTTATTAAGTTTTTTATTTTTTTTAAAAGATTGTATTTATTTATTCATGAGAGACACAGAGGCAAAGACATAGGCAGAGGGAGAAGCAGGCTCTCCGCGGGGTGAACAATGCAGGACTGGATCCCAGGACCCCAGGATCATGACCTGAGCCAAAGGCAGACACTGAACCACTGAGCCACCCAAGCGGCCTAAGTTTCTCTTTTATGGGTCATGCCTTTTGTGTCCTATCTAAGAAATATTTGCCACTTCAAGGCTTCAAAGGTTTTTCTCCTACAAGTTCTATGGTTTTTAATTTTATACTTAGGGCTCTAATCCATTTTGAGTTAATTCTTGTGTATAGTGTGAATTTAAGGTCAATGTTGCATTTTTTCCCTCCATATGAATATCTAGTTGTCTTGGGACCATTTGCTGAAAAGACAGTCTTTTCTTCATTGAGTTATGTTGACACCTTTGTTGAAAATAAATTGACCATATATATGTAGGTGCATTTCTACTGATAAGTAGAGATGCAATCCTCTTTTTTATTTTATGCTTCAATCCTGCAACACCACCAAATTCATCTTCACTTCTAGTAGTTGCCTGATCAAGCACAAATAGGTATTGATTTAAAATGCTTTTTTCTAAAAAAAAAATAAAATAAATAAAATAAAATGCTTTTTTCTGCTCAATAGATATGATCATGTGATTTTTATTCTTTGGTCCACTAATATGATGGTTTACACTGTATGATTTTTGAATATTGAACTAGCCTTGCATCCCTGGAATAAACTCCATTTATTTGTGGCACATAATTATTTTTATTTACTGCTGAATTCTATGAACAAATGTTTTGTTAAGGATTTGTGCATCTATATTAATGAGAAATACTTACCTGCAGTTTTCTTTTTTGTTCTGTCTGTCTGGTGTTGATGTAGGGTTAACATGAGCTTCATAAAATGAATTGGCAAGTGTTTTCTCCTCTTCTATTTTCCAAAAGAGATTGTGGAAAACTAGTGCTAATTTTTTAAACATTTGGTACAAGTCTCCAGTGAAACTATCTGGGTCTGGAGATTTATCTTTTGGCAGTTTTTAAATTATAAATTCAATTTCCTTAATAGTTATAAAGCTGTTCCAATTTTCTAATTTTATATTGTGAGAGTTGGAGTAGTCTGTTTTTTGATGACTTGGTCCATTTCATCCAAGTGGTCATATTCATGTAGAGTTGTTTGTACTCTGCTAGTCTCCTGTTTCTGTCTGCAGGGTCTATGAGGACAACCCTTGTTCATTTTCCATCTTGGTAATTTGTGTCTTCTCTCTTTTCTGCCTTGCTAGAGATTAGTCTATTTTCTTTTTATCTTTTCAAAGAACTGGTTCTGTTTCATTGCTTTTCTCTTATTTTCCTGTTTTTAATTTCATCCCTTACCTTTATCATTCTTTCCTTCTGCTTCTTTGGGTTTATTTTGCTCTTTCTTTTCAGGGTCCTTGGGGTAGGAGCTTCAATTATTGATTTGAGACACTTCCCCTTTGTTAATGGATGTATTTAGTACTAACTTTTCTTTCAACACTGCTTTAATTGTATTACTAAAATTTTGACATGTTGCCATTCAATTGATGTGTTTTTAAAATTTTTCTTGAGACTTTATAACCCAGGGATTATCTAGAATTTCAATGTTTAGTTCTCAAGTGTTTGGAGGTTTTCCTGTTATCTTTCTGTTACTGATTTCTGTTCATGATTCCATTTGGTCAGAGAACACATTCTGTAATTTCAACTTTTAAAATTTTGTTGGGATTTGTTTTATGGCCCAGGATGTGGCCTACCTTGATGTATCTCCCAAGGGCACTTGAAAAGAAAGTATATTTGGTGTTGTTGGCAGAGTGTTTGATAAACGTTGATTCTGTTTGTTGATGATATTGTTAAGTCCTGTGTCCTTGTGATTTTCTGTCTGTTTCATCAGTTGCTGAGAGAGGCATGTTGATGTCTCCAATTGGAATTGTGGATGTTGCCTTTTGTTCCTTTTAGTTCCATCAGCTTTTGCTTCACTTACTTTGTAGTTCTGTTGTTTGGTTCACACACATTTAGGATTCCTGTGTCTTTTTGGTCGATTGAGATTTTTATCATTTTATGATGTCCCTCTCTTTCTCCAGAAATTTCCTTTGCTCTGAAGCCTATTTTATCTGATGTAATATAGTCACTTCTGCTTCTTTTGGATAATGTTTGTATGATACATCCTCTTCCACTGCCAATATTGTTATGTTTGAAGTGAGGCTTTGTTGGATGGCACATAGGTCCCAGTTCTTAACCCATTCTGCCAATCTTACAGTGTGTTGCATTCCTTAGGCCATTTACATTTAGTGTAATTACTGGTATGTTATGGCTCCCATCTGATATTTGATTTTGTTTTCTGTTTGTTCTCTGTTTTTCACCTTTGTTTTCTTTTTCCTGTCTGTGGATCACTTGAACAATTTCTAGAATTCTATTTTGATTTATCTGTATTGTTTTTGAACATATATATATTTTAAAGATTTCATGTATCTATTTGAGAGAGAGAGCATGAGCTGGGGGTGGCGGGGAGAAGTAGAGGGAGAGGGAGAAGCAGACTCCCTGAGCAGGGAGCCCAATGTGGGACTCATCCTAGGACCCTGGGATCATGATCTGAGCAGAAGGCAGATGCTTAATCGACTGAGCCACACAGAGGCCCCTTTGAACATATTTCTTTGTATAGCTATTTTAGTGTTTAGTGATTCCTCTAGATGCTACTTCATACATGATTAGCTTATTGCAGCCTATTAGTATCACCATTTTACCTGTTCAGATGAAGCTTAGAAACCTTATCTCCCTGTATGTTTTTTTACCCTCTTCTGTCTATGATGTCATTTTCTTATTTCCTCCACGTCAGACAGTGTTATAATTTTTGCTTCACTTGTCAAACACAATTTAGAAAACACAAGAGGACAGGAATGCTTATTATATTTACACATATTTTGTTTGCCATGTTCTTTCCTCCTCCTTGATGTTCAAGTTTCCTCCCTGCATCATTTCCTTTTGGCTTTGGGAAACTAAACCTTAATCCTTTTTGGGTAAGTATGCTGGTGACAAAATTTCTTCGTTTTTCTTTGAATGAGAATGATTTGATTTTCCCCTGTAATCCTGAAGGTTATTTTTGCTGGATCCAGGCTTCTAGGTTGACAGTTCTTTTAGTGTTCAAAAAATATTGGTCTACTCTCTTCTGGCCTCTATGCTTTCTCATGAGAAATATGCTATAATTTGAATTGTTTTTCCTCTATGGGTAAAACACCAGTTCATTTTTGTCTTTAGTTTTCAGAATTTTGACAATGTTGTTTTTTTGATGTGAACTTCTTTGTGTTTATCCTATTTGGGAATTTTTTCAGCTTCTTAATTTTTTTTATCAGCTTCTTAATTTTGTAGGTTTATGTCATTTGCATATTTGGGGAGTTTTGATCCATTACATATTTATTTACTTGAATTTCTTCCATCCCATCCTCTTTCACCTCTTCTTCCAGGACTCTGGTGTCATGAATGTTGGATCTTTTTTTAGAGTCCCTTAGGTCTCTCTCTCTCTCTCTCTTTCTCTCTCTCTAAGTCTGTTTCCTCTCTGTTGTTCAGATTGGATGGTTTTTATTGTTTCTTTGAGTTCACAGATTCTTTCCTCTGTCCTTTCTTTTTTTCTGTTGAGCCAATCTATAAAGATTTATTTTATTAAATCTATTAAGTTTTATTTCAGTTCCTCTTCTCAGGAGAGCTACCTACCTGGCTGGTCACATGGCCTGCTGTCTCCTGTCTGGGCACAAGCTGGAGCTCAACTTGTAGGTGGAACAGGTTGCAGGAACCAGGGTTGTGTGGTTAGATGTCAGAAGGGCAGGCCAGAGTCTGGTCAGGCTATCTCCAGCTGTAAAACCAAGTGAATGTCCAGAGAGAACTGGAGAAATGCAGACTTGAAGAACATTCTGGAGGTCCTTTTTTTCCGGCCGTTGGTTACCATTGGTGGCTGCAGCCTCCCACATAGCCCTCAGACATGCCATGCTGCCCTAGGAGCCCACCCAGTTACCCTACCCTCCTTCCCATGGAGCCACTTCCTAAAATGTAGACAAGCCACCTGAGCAAGGGTTGCATGTTGTTGTTAGGTTCTCTAACTGTCTGATCTTAAATATCTCTATGCTCACAAGAACAGTTTCTAGGCTCCACTTTTGTACAAAGGATCTTCGTCTTCATGTAATGGTCATAATTCGCATAATGGCAGCGATTATAACTCTGTATTCTGCAG
This sequence comes from Canis lupus dingo, assembly GCF_003254725.2. Taxonomy (NCBI): domain Eukaryota; kingdom Metazoa; phylum Chordata; class Mammalia; order Carnivora; family Canidae; genus Canis; species Canis lupus. The sequence continues at coordinate 61,182,649 of NC_064264.1, forward strand.
ACACAGTTCCCGTGTCTTAGATGGACTAGCCCATTATTCTGCTCAAATGCCCTGTGGAGTTGTTTCCTCCGATGGCAAGGTCAGGTGCTTCAGCTGAGGCGATGTCTTGATGCAGGATCCCTCCTGAGCCAATCTAACTCCAGGCCCAGACTTAGCCACTGTGCTCTGCGCTGACCAGTCCAACACCTTAAAGACCTGCCAGGAGGGAGGCCTTTGGGCTGCTGTTTACTCCCCCCCACCCCCGCCCTCAGCAGCTTGTGAGCAATATGGTTTATCCTTCCTTTCCAGCTGAGCATTTGGATGCTTGGCACATCAAAGGGTTAAAGGTGTTGCTTTTGGATTCACAAAGTAAACATATTTTCTTAATCCCTCTCACCATGTCTGTACATGGCATTTATGTACTAATTGTGTTTTATGGAAAGAGAACTCATGCTTGGTTCAAACAAATCCTTAAGTTGGAAAGAATGCTCTATCCTGTGGTGGATAAGAATGCAGAATGAGTGCTTGGGGAGTCAGGCAGCCCGGGTGGGAGGATGAATAGGCTGGCATCCCACCAGTGTTGGCCAGCACAGACTTGATGTCCTGGTGCTTAGCAGTCCTAGTGGTATCTGGTGTGTCTTACACAGACACACCACTAAGGGCATTTACTTCCAGGTGATCATAACCCCATTAGGTATTATTATGTTTGCATTTAAAGAGGCACCTATGTTTTCCTCCTTGGTCACAGTCTCTGCTCCCTCAAGAGCACAATTCAAAGCATTTCTAGCTCAAAAGGCATCAAGCATGTCCTAATCACACTGTCAATCAAGATATCTTTCCTGGCATCAGAAAGTTCACTGCTGGTGGAGGAACAGTGAATGAAGCCCTTTACTGACTGTCTTTCCCTGACTGTCTGGATGGCTGTTGGTTTCTTGGCCCACGACAAGGTCGTAGAAAAGTACAAGAGGATTTTGGAAGACCAGTATGTCCTTGACAAACAATTTAGATAATCCTGCTGTGTTTCTGTGAGTTTCTTCTTTGCAATTGTGGTTTCAAACTGTAGAGTGGTTTCGTAGGAAACAAACAGCAAGGAGGAGAAAAAGCATGGGGGCCCATCATGATATGGGGTGGACAGCCGTGGGGAGGTTCACTGTACATTTTATGTTCCCACCATGGTGTGAAACTGTCCTCACTGATGTGAAGTTCCTGGAGCAGCTACAATAACAATAGGCCTTCAGAGGATGCCAACTCTTTCAACATCCTATTTATCTTACGGAGAAAGTGCTTATAAAATCTGGAAACTTCACAGTAGAGCTTACAAAAGTCTTGGTAATACTCAGAAGTCTCTGCTGAGCAAAGCCCAGGCTCACAGCAGGATCCAATTACCCAGTGGAGGATTTAAGGACAGTTCCATTGAAGGGGACAGCTGAGCTTGGTGAATTACACAGGCAATGTCTCTGCTTTTCTCCTGCTTCTGGATCCAGTGGTAGGAGAACTGTTCCCACAGTGGCCTGAGGAACCTGTCCCTTCTAGAGAGGTTATAAGAACAATTACCATCCTCCACTGGAGGAAGAGAGAAGATTCCTTAGTTTTGCTATTTCCAGACAAGTCCTGGACCAGGGGGTTGGTGTCGATTCGGTTTCTCCTCCCCACTTCACACTGTAAGTGAAGTCAACCAGAAGTGTGGTAATGAAGGAAAAAGGAAAGGAAAATAGGCCCCAGGGCACTTGAGGCAGAAGGGACACAGTTCCAGGCCCAGGGCGGGAGGTGAGCAGCATCTATGGCTGGGAGCGTGGGTCACACCTCCGAGGGAGGAAGCTCTGTACCCAGCCCAGCAGCTGTTACCTTGGAAGACACCCTAGAATTTAGAGACCTGGAGGACCCTGAGGTCTGGACGTGGCTGGGCTGAGGGCCGTTGGAGAAATTCAAGCCGAGAGCGGGCTCTGTGGAGACAGAAGTTCCAAAGCCACAGTGATAAGGAGTCTGGCGTCTGCAAAGGAGGGCCTGGCCGTGCTGTGCCTGCAGTGACAAGGTTGAACAGGAAATGCTGGGCAAGGTTGCCCACTGGCCACCCTCCAGTAAAAACATCCTGGGGCCCCCGACTGCCCGCCTGACCAGGGGGGACAGCTACCGACAGGGCTGTGTGTGCAGGAGGCTGGTCGGTCTGTCTTTCAAAGGACTTAATGCTCCTCCCTCCCTGCCGCTGCACTCTGGTTGGTTCGACTGCAAGACTGGGTTAAGCCGATGAAATGTGAGTCGCATCTGCGCATCCGCGCAGGTGCCTTGGGGACACCATGCGCTTTGCCACATGCCCTTCCTCTTGGCAGGGGGTCTCCAATTTCCCTGCATCCAGAGACCCCTTCAGCTTGAGTCTCAGAGGTCACAAGCCGGTGGGGATGGAGCCTGGCTGACCCGAGCACAGTGTTGGTTACTGAGCACAACCCGGCTCAGGCTGCGTGACTCAAGGGCCTGGGTCCAAGTCCCCTACACCAGCTCTGGAGCCATGCCAGAGGCCCCACAATGTGTGGGAGAAGTGTGGCCTCTGGTCTCTGACCCAATGAAGCCATGATGTGTTGGGGCAACGACTGCCCACTCTGGCTTCCCTCAGACCAGGGCTGCACCAGGGACCCAGCTTCACACCAACCCCAGGGCTGCCCTGGGAAGCCTGCCCCGGGACCCCTCCCCAGGGCCCTTCCTTAGACCCTACCCTGCTTCAGCCCCAGGACTTGACTCTGGGAACATGCTCTTTTGGTTTATCCTCAGGGGGCCTTTTGCCCAGGAACCCACTCTTCCGTCTGTGTTTCTTCTGCTTCCAGGAGCCCCTCTCCTGGCGGGAAGCCCTTCCTGCAATTCAAGTGACAACGACGACGTTGGCCCGCCCTTCTGTCTCTGCCCCTGAGGAGGGTACATGACCCAGCTCTGGCTTGTCCACAGCCACTGGTGGGCGGGCTGGGTCAGTTGGAGCATCTGGGGACTTGGGCAGCTCCTCTGCTGGCTCCCCAGCAAGGGGAGGGGAGGGGACCCTGGGATGACCTTGATCCTGCCCCTGCAGCTGCAGGTGTGCCATTCTGGTGGACAAGTTTGCTCCTTCTCAAGTAGAGGTGTAGACAGCTGAGTCCCTGTCTGGGCCACCGAGGGTCTGGAGATGCCGTGGGCCACCGGCTGGTCTCACCTGCAAGGCCCGAGCCAATAGTAGGGGAAGAAGGTGCAGAGGTGTGGCAGCCGGCAGTGCCAGACAAGGTGCTGCATGTGGGCCAGGCTGCTGCGGAGGGACACAGGGCCACCCCTGGCCTGGCTCCAGGGTGCTGGGGGGCTCCTGCAGTGGTCACTGGTTTTGCCCTGCTTTGTGTCAAGGAGTCAGGTCCCTGAGAGTCCTCACGTCCATGCCTGGGCCTGGCCTATCCCCTGCCCCTGCTGGTGTGTAACATAAGAGCCCTCAGAGTCATGGCCCCACAGCCACCTTGGTCAGCATCCCTGCCTTTCCTGGTCATGCCAGCTGGGGTTAGCCACCTTCCCATTCCTCCTGCGGCCCCACCTCAGGGTGGCTGGACAGTGCTGTAGAGGGTGGGCCTCAGCCAGAGGCTCTGGGGCCCTGATCTCTCATTTCCATGGTCTTGCTGGGCTACAGGATGGGACAACTTTCCGAGCATTGCAGTGGCAGCTAGGCAGGGTCCATGAGGTCCTAACAAAGAAGACTTACGGAAAGTGCTCGTTTAGTTCCTGGCCCATGGCAAATGCTCAATCAGTTCCAAAGATCATTGCAAATATTTCTATCGCTGTTGAGGCTGGGCATTTAAAAATGTGTCTGGTTCATGTTAGAGCACCTCCAGCAGATCACACTCATACCTCAGTTTTAAACTGGCTTGAAACACAGTGAGGCCATAGGTGGAAGGATCTTCTGGTTGGTCCCTGACCTGGCCAGGAGCCCTACACCCATGTCCCTGGGCTAGCAGCCCAAAGTGGTGAATGGGTGCCCGGACAGAAGCCACAGAGCTAGTGAATGTCGACATCGAAGACTCTGGACTCAGGCAAGCCTGGTGCCAAAAAGCAGGCATGACTGTTCCTTATGCCAGGAAAATCCGTTTTAAATACAGTGTGTCGCAATCTGCCTTGATTCCTTTCCTGCTGCCCCCACCCCAGCTTCAAGTAAATAGTCATATGCTCTGTTTTTGTTCATTGTGAAATTTGACCCTCCTGGTATAGTCCTACCCTGTCTTCCCTCTTCTTCATTAGAACCTCTAATTCTCCAGGGCCTGCCCCGCTTTAGTGGCTCACTTCAAGCTCCAAGAGGGCAGAGCTCCCAGACTGCAGCTTAGGAAAAGCTATATCTAAGCTTTAAAATGCAGACATGAGAGATTTCATCATTTGGTTTTTACTGCTTTATCAAAAACACATCATTTCCTAAATGGAATGTGAATGCCTTCCCCTCACCTCCCCTGGGAAGCCTGTCAATCCCTCTTCTCAGCCCTGCCCTCGACAGCCTGCAGCTCAGGCCACCGGTTTAAGGTCCCCATGTGGCCACCTTTATGTGCCTGTCGCTGCTCAGAGCTGGCCGTCAGCCAGCCTGTAGGCAGAGCCCACGAGAGGACAGGCTTAGGGCAGAAAGTCCACTTGGAATTTTATTGCTGTCTTTATTCCTGGGTGGACGTGGAATTTAACTCGACAGATATTTACTAACTGACCAGAGGAAGGTAGGAGGGTTAATCCCACTGCAAGAGGGCAAGGAGAGATGCAGGCGTGGGGCTCCAGGGAGAGGTGGAAGGAGCAGCCACTGCAGGCTGGAGCTGGCAACCTCGGCCCCCGTTCACCCGAGCCACCGCGCTGTCCATCCCTGTGGCCCCAGCACAGAGTGCGGGCAGCGGCAGGGACACCGTAGTGAGAGAGCCCCCAAACACAGGAGGCTTGGGGCCCTGCCTCACTGCTGCCCGTCTGAGTCTGGCCTGCTCCCTCCCCAGAGGGCGACACAGGTAAGAGCAGTGCTTGCTGCAGGAGTGACAATGGGGCAAACGAGGCTTTAGTGAGAGGAGGCACAAAACTCCAGAGGCAGGGACCCTGTCCTCAAAAAGAATGAGATCTTGCCATTTGCGATGACATGGGTGGAAAACAAGGGCACGGTGAAGTAAGTCAGAGGCAGACGCCACATGCTCTGTCTTATATGGAGTGTGCACACAGCAAACAGGCTCGCAGGTACAGGGGCAGATGGGTGGCTGCTGAGGTGCGTGTGGGAGAGGTGGCTCAACTATTTCTGCCTAAATAAATCAAATAAAAAACAGGGAATTTCGAGGCATGTGGGTGGCTCCGTTGGTGAAGTGTCTGCCCTTGGCTGAGGTCACGGTCCTGGGGTCCTGGGCTAGGACCACATTGGGCTCCCCACTCAGCAGGGCATCTCCCTCTGCCTCTGTCCCTCCCCCTGCTTGTACTGTCTCTCAAATAAATAAATAAAATCTTTAAAACAAACCAGGGCATCTGAAGATGCTTGTAATTTTCTGTGCCTGATGAGTTGGGCAGGAGTTGAATTACAGTTCTGAATATTTACTCCCAGTTAATTCAGTTGTGGTCACATGTTTCCTCTTCTAACAAATGGAGTTACTGACTTCTTATGTCAGGTGAAAATTTATAGTTCAATGTACAGGACAATTTCATTTTACTATTAAAATATTAGTGGGATGCCCGGGTGGCTCAGGGATTTGGGATCTGCCTTTGGCCTGGGAGATGACCCCGGGGACCCCGGATCAAGTTCCATATCAGGCTCTCTGCAAGGAGCCTGCTTCTTCCTCTGCCTGTGTCTCTGCCTCTCTCTGTGTCTTTCATGAATAAATAAATAAAATCTTTAAAAATAATAATAAAATAAAGTACTAGAGAAAGAGGGTGCCTGGGGCACGCAATCCATCGGGCATCCAACTCTTGGTTTCAGTGAAGATCGTGAGATTGAGCCCTGTGCACGGCTCTGGACTCAGCAGGAGTCTGACTGGGATTCTCTCCCTCTTCCCCTCCCTGCTCTCTCACTCTCTGTAACATAAATAAAATAAAATAAAATAAAATACAGGGACGCCTGGGTGGCTCAGCCGTTTGGTGCATGCCTTCAGCCCAGGGTGTAATCCTGGGGTTCCAGGATCGAGTACCACATCAGGCTCCCTGCATGGAGCCTGCATCTCCCTCTGCCTGTGTCTCTGCCTCTCTCTCTCTCTCTCTCTCTCTCTGCCTCTCATTAATAAATAAGTAAAATCTTTAAAAAAATAAAATAAAATACATATGATAAAATAAAATACTGAAGACACAAAAGTTGCTCGCTCTTTTTACCAGCCTTATGAGTTATCCCTGTTCTCAAACCTTTAATCGTATGTGTACATACATTTACATGATTTCAATATTGTTCATACACTGCTTAATGTTCCAGTTTTTTTCAGATAAGAAATTTTTATTTGTATCTTTACAAATTTACACTTACCAATGATAAAAAGCCATAAAATAGGTATGTGATTTACTCAATTGCCCTATTGCTGGATATTTTGAACTGTTTTCTACTTGTACATAAACAGCTTTACTATACGTTCTGTAAATTAGTTCTGTATGGGTTAAATTGGTTGAGAGGCATGAATTTTTGTTCAATTGCATTCCCAGGGTTGTGGCCTCTGCATGTACCCTCACTCTAGCCACATGTAAAAGTGTGGTGGAAATGCAGCAGAACACACTGTATTTGCATTTCCTCAGTGACAGTCTCCTCTTGCCCTTGTGTGGTACGTCTGGGGGACCTGGGCTTCCCTCCTACTTTGCTTGTATAGGTGCGCACGTGATTCTTCGTGCTCAAAGCCCTTGCATGGGTGTGAAATCTGTAACTACCAACATTTGTGTCATAGTTGCTGCAAATACTTTCCCTGCTCTGCTTTCTGGTTTTGTGCTATGATTTGGGGATGACCTTGTGTTCAGGGCTCCTTGCTGTGACACCGAGAGCTATTCTGACCACCTGTCAGGGGCCAGACACCTGACCAACCTCTGGTCCCCTCCCCATGCTCCTGCTGGAACTAGATGCTTCATTTTGTTTTCTTAAAGATTCCATTTATTTATTCATGAGAGACCCAGAGAGAGAGGCAGAGTCACAGGCAGAGGAAGAAGCTGGCTCCCTGCAGGGAGCCCGATATAGGACTTGATCTGGGAATCTAGGATCATGCCCTGGGCCAAAGGCAGATGTTTACCGCTGAGCCACCCAGGTGTCCCTGGACGCTTCATTTTATTTTTTATACTTTAATTATCTTATCATACGACATTTTAAATAAAATAATTGTGCAACATAACACAAATCACACTGTAAAATGAAACAGGGTCAAAAAGCTTACCTGGAACTGATAATCAGGTGTCCCCACATAACCATGTCTTATTTTTCTTTGTGCAATGCAGAGAAAAGTGCTCTGCACTTTAGAGACTTTATCCTAAAAGGACTTTTCTACCAGTGAATCATAGGCTTCTGTTTTTATACTTTTCTTTATCAAATTTAGACAACACCTGCTACTCCTCCTATGGCAGGTGTTTATGCTTCCACCTTCCCACTGCCACTACAGCACCCTATCTTTAGTTAAGTCCATAGCAGTGTTTCCATTTTCACAAGTATATAGATACCACTTCTGGCAGAGCCAGGAAAGCACTAGGATTGTTTTTCCTTCTGTGAACACAGTCCCCCTGCTTCATTCCCCTGACAATGTTAACATTTTCCCTTGATATGATTTCATATTTGTTTGTGTGCTCTTAACACAGGCTCTATTCCTTCTCCCCTCGCTGATGGGCAGTCCACAGACTGGCCTTCCATGAGGACAGGCTCCTGGCACCCTGTCCCACACCCCTGAGAGCGGCTTCTCCAGCCCCAGTCGCTCTGCTCTTCGCACTTCATGACACAGCTTTTCTGAACTGGATCCACTATTTTTTGATCTGTCTTCTTCTTTATTTATTTTCTCCTTCATGTTTCTGGAGCATATCCTCCTGTAACTTTCAGTAAAAAGTGTGTGTATCAGAACACATCTTCATTCTATCTTCACATTTGACCCATAATTTTTGGGGGAATCAATTTCAAAGTTGAAAATAATCCCCAAGAGTCGGGAATTGTGCCCAGTCTTCCTGATAGAAGAAAGGAGGATTCTTTTTACTGGTTACTCTCTGGCTGAGAGAGGAAGTTCAAGGGCATTACGATCACCAACAACTCACTTGACAGGAATCCTTTGAAATGCAGTCTTTGATTCACAGTCAAAATAATGTTTTCTTTTTATTTTCTTTTAAACAAATTGTTTCCTCTTATGATGACCTAAACCCCGCTTGTGAAATGGAGTCCCTCTTCCAATAGTGTGTTTTGTCTCTAGTCTGGCCTTTGTGGAAAGCTGCAGGTGTGGCTGCCTTGGTTGGGCAAGGCCAGGGTCCTCTGAGAACCCGGACACCACAGCTCCAATCAGTGCTGGGCCTTACACAGTAGGAGTTTGTTTCTCAGGGGCCTTGGAGGCTGGACGTCTAAGATGAAGGTCATGTGCAGAACAAAGGCAAAGGAAATAGAGAAAACCATTAAACCTCCTTCTAAAGTACAGCCTGTGGACAGGTCCTTGGGCAGGCAGAGTGACCTCCCTCTAGGAGCTCGGCTGCCTGGATGCTGACACTTTGCTCATGGCAAACCTGACCCCCAGGACCCTGTGAGTCTACCTTAACATACAGAGATTCCTCTGGTTACTTCCTTTTGCATATTCTAGCCCCCAAGATATAGGTTAGCAATCATCCTCCAAGCATATGACCCCCTGATACACATTAGAAGGGTCTCAAGGACTGAGGGTTTGCTGAACAATAGTAATTTTTCCCAACAATAGCTAACCCCTCAGGTCCTGGAAACCTTGCTTCTAAATTCCATAGAGACTTAAGCTCTCCCTAACCTCCTCCCAACTTGAAAGTATACAGTCAGTCACCTCTCATGACCCCTGTGCAGCTCTTTCTGTCCATGGATCCTGTCCCAGGGCTTTAATAAAACCACCTTTTTGCACCAAAGATGTCTCAAGAATTCTTTCTTGACTATTTGCTCCTGGACTCCAACATTTCACATCAGAGGTGCTGGCAGATTTGCTCCCACCAGGGAAGACTGTGTCCTCATGGAGAGTGAATAATCTCTGGTCCTGGTCTCCCCCTTCCTGTAAGGACACTGGTCTCACTGCTGGCACTCTGTGCCCATGGCCTCATCTAATGCTGTGCCCAAGGCCCCACACCTTAGCAGCATCACACTGTGCATGAGGGCTCTAGTGCGTGAACTCGGGGAAAAGAGTTTTGTCCCAGCAGCAAGCTCTCAATAGTGGGGCTGGTGTTTCTCTCATTCACTCCTAGTCAAGGTTTGGAGTCAGTTTCACAGCTGACAGTGCTCACTGCTCTGCATCTGTCATGGGCCGGCATAGCTCTGGGCGGGGAGAAACAGTGACAAGAATAGACCCTACATTCACAGAGCTCACTCTGACTCAGCCTGCACTTGCTTTTGCGCCATGTGCCTCCACCTGGCCATCCTCTTCACACATGAAGTCCAGTTAATTTCCTTCTAAAAGCAGAAGTCTTAACATGGGCTTAGAGATTTTTCTTAGGGCTCTTCACAAGGTATGTAACCTCAGCCTGCATTACCCAGTTGAGTTCAGAACATGCTGCTGAACTTGCTCTCATGATCAGTGACAGGGTTCTCCAAGATAAGTTGTTACTCATTGAGAAACAAACACATCCTTTCATGGCTTCACGGTGTTTGCTCCTTCCTGCAGTGAAAGGACTAATCTCCTGGCAGATTAACTCACCTGATTCCCTGGGGACACTGGGTCGTTTGTTAACACGGTTCTGTCCTACATTATTATACACCCACCCTCACTCTAAGCAGCTCTGCAGTGAGAACCTGCCATTGGTCAAAGAGTGTATTGTCATTCCTACCACATAGATATTCTCTAGTGTCCAGGGTCAGAACTCAGAGATGTGTGGTGGGCTGCCCTCCCCCTGCCTGAAGGGCCACTAGAGAACCACCAGTGACATTGGTCCTCATACCTGCTCTTCTTCACCTGTGCAGCTAGCAGGGAGGCCCGCACAGCAAGTCTCACACACTGGCTTCCCCAACAGCAGCATTAACACTGTCCTCAAACATTAGTGTTCTCACACCTAATCCTCAGCCGTGGGGCTCTTCTCAGCCTGATACTGTTCCCTACTGGATAAGTTATCTCCCTGTCTAGTCTGAAATGTTTCATCCCCTGGCTCATGGGTAGATCACTCTGCCCGGCCTCCCCCTGTCTCCCTGAAGCCACCTCTTCCCCTCACACCCTAGCTGGGATACACTCAGGCTCTGCCTCTTGTCCTGCTCTCTTCTCCAGCACCCTCCCATGGCAATCCCATCCATCTGACAAGTTCACCTGCCTCTTGATTGACTAGTCTCACATCTCCAGGCTTCTTCAAGTGATTCCAAACAGACAGATGTTCTCTCCACAAGCCATGCTTGCCCTGTGCCTGCTGTGGAAAAAGAATTAACACCAATTATTATCAAATTCTTCCAAAAAATGGAAGAGGGGATACTTCCTAGCACATTTTATGAGGCCAACATTACCCTGAAAACAAAGCCGGAGAAAGACACTACAAGAAAACTACAGTCCAGTATCCCTTATTATAAGTTTAATACAGAGGTTAAACTCAACAAAATACTAGCAAACCAAATCCAACAGTACATAAAAAGGATTAAATTCCATGACCAAGTGGAGTTTATCTGGAGTATAAGGGTGATGCAACTTAAGAAAACAATCAATGTAATACACTGTATTAGTAGGATAAAGGGGGAAAAAACCCATAGTCATCTCCATATAGAAAAGGTATTTGACAAAATTCAACACTTTATTTTTTTTAAGATTTTATTTTATTTATTCATGAGAGACACGGAGAGAGAGAGAGGTAGAGATACAGGCAGAGGAAGAAGCAGGCTCCATGCAGGGAGCTCTACATGGGACTCGATCCCGGGTCCACAGGATCAGGCCCTGGGCTGAAGGCGGCGCTAAACCACTGAGCCACCCAGGCTGCCCAACACTCTTTCATGATTTAAAAGAAAGAAAGAAACAAATGAACAAACAATACTCAGGTTAAAAATAGAAGGCATGATAAAGGGTATTTATCAAAAAACCCACTGTTAACATCATACTCAATGGTAAAAGATTAAAGATTTCCCCCAACGATCAGGAATAAGACAAAGATGCCCACTTCCACCACTGCTACTCAACATTGTACTGGAAGTCCTAGCCAGAGCAATTAAACAAGAAAAAGAAATAAAGTTATCAAAGTTGGGAAGGAAGAAGTAAAACTGTATATTTTCAGATGGTATGATTCCAGAATACAGAAAATCCCTAATAATCCACAAAATAGAGCTAATAAACAGATTCAGCAAACTTTTAGGGTATAGAATCAACTAAAAAATGAGTTATGTCTCTATATATCATGAATGAATAACCCAAAATGAAAATTAAGAAAATGATACCACCCGTGATAGCACCTAAAAGAATAAAATATGTAGGAATAAGTTTAACCCAGGAATTGAAAGATTATAGGCTGAAAGCTACAATACATTGCTGAAAGAATTAAAGAAGACCTCATTTCAATGGATTGGAAGAAAATATTGTAAAGATGGAATACTTCCCAAAGTGATTTATAGACTCAATACAATCCCTGTCACAAACACAAATCACAAACATTTCAATGTCTTTTTTGGCAGGAATGGAAAAGCTAATCCTCAAAATCATATGGAATAGTAAGGGATCCCAAATACCCAAAATAGTATGGAAAAAGAAGCACAAAGTTGGAGCACTTATGCTTCCCAATATTGAAACTGATTACAAAGCTATGGTAATTAAAACAAGGTGGTACTAACATAAGAACAGATGTATGGACCAAGGGAATAGAATCAAGAGCCCAGAAATAAGCCTGAACACTGAGGACCAGTTGATTTACAGTGAGGATGCTAAGATCACTCAACTGGGGATAAACAGTGTCTCTTCAACTAATGGTGTTGGGACAACTGGAGAATCACATGCAAAAGAATAAATTTGGGCCCCCACCTCACTCTATATAAAAAAAGTAACTTGAAATGGATTGATGACTTAAATATAAGAACTAAAACTTACAAAAGTATTAGAAAGAAATAGAAATAGGGACACCTGGGTGGCTTAGTGGTTGAGGGCCTGCCTTAGGCTCAGGTCGTGATGCTGGGTCTGGGAATCAAGTCTCCCATCAGGGTCCCTGTGAGGATCCCGCTTCTCCCTCTGCCTATGTCTCTGCCTCTCTCTGTGTGTCTCTCATGAATAAATAAATAAAATCTAAAAAAAAAAAAAAAAGAAGTAGAAATAAATCCTTGTAACCTCAAATCTGTCAGTAGATTCTTAGGTTTGACACCAAAGCGCAGGCAACAAAGAAAAAAATAGGTACATAAGCTTCACAAAAATTAAGAACTTTTGTGCGTCAAAAGGCATTATTAAGAAAGTAGAAACACAACCTATAGAACAGTGGAAAATATCTGCAAATTGTAGATTTGATCAAGGTTTAGTGTTTAGAGTGTATGAAGAGCTCTGACAGCTCAACAGCATAAAGGCAAACAATTAGATTTTTAACATGGGCAGAGAACTTGAACAGATGTTTCTCCAAAGAAGATACATAAATGGCCAAAAAGCACATAAGAAGAAATTTAACATCATTAGTCATTAGGGAAATATGATCAAAACCACAATGAGGTGCTACTCCACAAGCTTAAGGGTGGCTATAATTATTTTTAGTGGGGAAAAGTAAACATGTGCAGAAACTGAAGCCCTCAGATATGACTCGTAGGAATGCAAAAGGGAGCAGCTGCTGTGGTCACCAGTGTGGGGCTTTCTCAAAAAAGTTATGCATAGAATTATTGTATGACCTGGCAGCTCAGTTCCTAGGTGTCTATCCAAGAGAAACAAAAACACAATATCCACGCAGAAGCTCGTACATAAGTGTTCATGGGAGTGCTATTCACAGTGGCCAACGTGGAAACAGCCCATGTCTGTCAACAGATGAACAATAAAGTGCACTCCGACCATCAGACAGTATTCGCCTGTGAGAAGGGATGAAGGGCCGACGCCCCTCAGCTTGTTTGAACCTTGAGAACATGCTCCGTGAAGGAGGCCAGACACCACAGCCTGCATGTCCTGCCCTCCCTTTCATACGACATATCCAGCAGAGGCGCATCTGCAAGGACGCGATGCAGGTTGGCGGTCGCCAGGGACCGGGGGCGTAGGCAGCGACTGCAGAACCCTCATGAGGTGTTCATCTGGGGTGTCTCGAAAATGTTGTAAAACTAGAGGGAGCTGAAGGTGGCACAAGACTGTGAATGCCACACAATCGCGTCCTCTTAACGCAGTTGATTGTTACATGAATTTCACCTCGATAAGGTACACAGAAAACAGAGAGTTTATGGGCGAATCTATCTTTACATTTGCGACAGTGAGTCACTGACATCATTCCAGCAAACCTCTCCCACCTCTCCCCCTACAGGCTCCGGTTCTTGCTCTGCCAGCATGTCGGGCCCCCGGGGCCCCAGGCAGCCTGGAGTCTGAGGCTTGCTGAAGGCGGCCTCTTCTGAATCTGTCGCAGGACCTCTGAGCAGCTGCCCGCCCGCCTGCCCTCTCTGTGCTTCAGCCTCAGGGGCGGGGCAGGGCTCGCTTCTGGTAGCCGCAGTCCCCGCTGGCTCTTGGAGCTCTTGCCGGGTGCCACTGGACAGAGCACACCTCACGTACGTGTGGGTCAAAGCATCACACCTGCGGCTGTATTCAAGCAGGAGGTCATCGATTCCCTGCCCAGAGCCCCTGGGACGAAGCATCAGGCTGCCTGCTGTTGCCGCTGGACGTTTGGAGGGGTTCAGGCCAAGGAAGGCCCCTAGCAAGGGCTACCAGGATGGGTGCTGTCTGCGTGGGGTGAGCCACTGGCTTGTAGGGCTGGAGCAGAGCTAGGGGCCTCTGAGCTGTGCTGCTCTGGGGATATCATCTGCACACTAAGGACCCCACCCACCCCCCCACCCCCAGCCACCCCCAGCCAGTGGGACGCTGCTGGGCCTTCTCTCCCTTCCCACCTCCTCCCACCCCACTGAAGGCCTGGAGATGCCTGTTTGTGAGGGAGACTTGCACCCCAGCCTTGCCCCGTCTGGTCTGGCCACCTCCTGTGGTAGGACAGACACCCACTGTGCTGGGGAGCAGCAGTCGCCTTGCATCAGGGAGACCAAAGTGATCGGCAGCGATGACTCAGCAGATTCAGGCAGGCCTGAATGTGCCGGAGCTTCCAGTTCCTAGGCCAAGTGCAGCATCACCCACACTGGCGCTGGCTTCCAGGCCCGACTTCACGGCAGGCTGCTGCTCCACTGGCCCTGGACGGTCAGACCACTTCTATGTCCAGCTTCGTCAGTGTCCCAGGACAGCTCTCCTGCAATCCGGGAAATGCGTGCACGTGGTCCGCGGGAAGGTGGCTCAGCAGAGCCATGTTTCCTGGTAAAAGCACACGGGGCGCCGCGCTGCCACCCACAAAATGGAGCAGAGCTCTTGGAAGCAAACCTGCCATGTTTTTCCAGATGTTTTGAAACGTTGACTCTAAACATGGCCCAGAGTAGTTAAATGGGAAGTGGAACTTTTGTTTATTCTCTTAAGTGATGACTACTTGTCACATCTCCGCAGCCAGACGCACACTCAGCACCGTTCCTGGGCGTGGAGCACGAGGGCTTCGGGCCTCGACACAGCACAGGGTGAGACCATGCCATCAGAGAAGATGGGCACATTCCTGACCTGGACGCTGGGCATTTTTGTTCTTATGGCTCTTTAAGAAGAAAGTCTGTGCCGATGGAGTGGGGCTGACTGGCCAGCGTGGGGGTCCCAGCATCACCGACAGGCTCAGGCTCCGTGGTCTCTCCTTACAGGCACAGGCCTCCCCTAGGGGGCCTGGCTCTCCGCGGCAGCCTTGAGACCACATGGGCCCCGGAGCACCTCTCAGCTCCTGTCCCTCATCAGCGGACTACCCACCATGCAGGGACAGCCACCTCCCCGGGGTGCACCTTCCTGCAGCAGACAGCATGAGCAAGCTCTCCTCAAGAGATGGGCTGCACCACTCTGCTAGAGCACCAGTGCCCCCAGCCTCCCCCAGGGCCTGCTTTCTCATCATGACCCTGTGTCTTTGTCCGGAGGGGTCTCTGCTGCTGACCCTCAGTGTCACGTTCCCTGGGTCCTCACTTCCACCACTCTGTCCAGGATGGGAAAGGGCTGGATGCCAAAGATGGGGCCAGCATCTGGTTAAGGAGACATCCAGTCTGTGCCTTTGAGGGACTGGGATTTAGGCCAAGGTCAGAGGCAGCTAAGCCTTGGATGCACTAACCAGGATGATAGGCTCCATAAAGTCACACAACAGCTTGAGCGAGCAGTCAGCACAGCATCTGTCCATCAGCCCTCATCCCGGGCCCACCTGCAGAATGCAGCCCCTCCTGGGGCCAGCCCAGCTCCCAGCAAGGGCAGGTGCCACCTGCAGCTGGCCGTCTGTCTGCCCCTCACTGTCCTGGCCTGGGCCCGCAGGGGAGCTGAGGTTCCTTCTTCTGGAGGGGCAGCATCAGCAAAATGGAGTTAGGTGGCAGAAAGGAATCCTGATCCCAGAGGGGTTTTCCGGTGGTTTTTCCTCAGGTTCATGTACACAGATCTCCCATGTGGCAGCCTGCTGTCGGACTGTGTGCCCCCCACCCCCACATGGGCAGCTGCCTCCTTTCTCTGGGAGCCTCAGAAGCCGGCCTTACCTGGAAGGACCTCACAGCCTGTGTCCTGGGGTCGTCAACAGTGCAGACTCCTAGATGCACAACCCATCTGACAAGGCAGGGAATGAGCCAGGGCTTGGAGCTCAGTGGTTTCCTCCCACATGGACCCCCGTGCCGTGCCGTGTGGGGCTGTGTCCTCTGGGTCAGGGTCCTGCACTCTTACTGAGTCTGGGAAGGGCCTTGCATTTCTGAGTCTGTCCAGAGATGCTGCAGATTTAGGAGCCACTGCTCTAATGGTGAGACTCCCCTGTATTTGCCGGGGACTCAAATGTGGCTACTTGATCAACTCAGACTTTTCCTCCTCTGTCCAGTAGGAGAACCAACAGCCTCATAGCTGCAGGTCCCGCGCAGCCCTCCCGCCCCTGGTACCATTACCCCGCCCACCCAGGAAAGCCCTTCCTCCCCTCCACATCTCCCGTGTCTGCAGGGAAGCCCATCGAAGACATGGCCAATATTCCATCTAGCCAATACTGGTCGACGAGTAGTGTCCTTTCATTCAGCAGACCACACAAGCCACCAAGACGGTACAATCTCTTCCCAAAGTTGGTCACTTCCTTGTGCCCTCGAGGACCACTCTGGGTATGCTGGCCATGGTGGCTGTGCCACACACACCTGTCTCTTTCTGGAGATGCTCTGCTGGGTCTCCCTGGTGCCTGTGGACAAATGGATCCCATGCTTTCCTGGAGTTGGGATCCCAGAGCCACCTCCACTCCTGGCTACTGGAGGACCATGCCTCTCTCCCTGGTAGGTCCTCCTGAGTTCCTTGCACCAGGGGAAGCTGAGCCCCAGAGCCCCAGACCAGAGTGAGGACTCTGAAGCTGCGGCCCATGGCAGAGATGGGGAAGATGTGACCTGGCTCCACCTGGGATGATCCAAAGTGGGCCTTGAGGGCTGCCAGAAATAGCTCGAAGGAGTCGGGGGGTAGGTGAGCAGGCAGTCAAGGCAGGTCCCCGAGCCAGGCAGGGGCCCATGAGTGCCTCTGGGACACACCAGGCGATCGTTCAAGCCTCTGGGAGGACAGATTTAGACACGTTTGTTGTGACTGGATCGACTAAACTTGTCTGTTGAAACATGCCACACGCATGGCTGCAAGACTGCTGCGAACTCCAGGCACCCCTGCATCCCAAGGCCACCCTTGGCCTATTTCCTTTCATCTGTCCTGAGCCTTCGTGCAGACAGAACCAAACTGTGCGTTCTTTCAGGTCTGGCTTCTTCTCTTTACCACTCACTCTGTGATGCACAATGGTCGTCCTTGCTGGATAGAGTCCTGCCAGGCAGGCGTGACATGATCTGTGCATCCTCTCCCCAGTTTGTGGACTTTTGGAATTGTCCAGGTGAGAAAGGGTGGGGCCTTAATGATGCGAGAGATGATGGACAAGACACTCAGCCACTCTAGAAGAAGAGGCCACCTCTACTGTGGGGAAACCCTCAGCTGGAGGGCGTGAACATGCTCTGCAGGGTGCAGGGCCCCACAGGACTCCAAGTCCATCCTCCTGTCACTTCCACATCGTCTCCCAGAAGTGACATAAAGTAACTTGTGGGTCATTGGCACAGTGTCCACTCATGCCTACTTCAATCACACAAAACAGCAAAACCTGTGAGCAGGCATCATGCCCCTTAAGGAAATCATCTTGCCCTAAATCCCCCTTATTACAGTTAGGTGTGATTTGTTATGAGGTTTTATTGAGGTATATTTGACAAACAAGAAAACACATAGTGAAGATATACAGGTAGCAAGTTCTGACATACGGATACACCCACAGAGGTGTTCCTACAATCAGACGACTGTGAACCTGTCTATCACCCCCAGCACGTCCACTCTCCCCTTCCCTCATCCAGCCCTGGCATCGCTGACGTTTCCGCCACTAGAGACTAATTTGTATGTTCTGGAAGTCTTCATCAACAGAATACATCACGGATGCTTCTACTGCCCGACCTTATTGATGCTGCACGGTTATTTTCAAATGAACCCAACGATTCATTTCCTTTTAGTGCTGAGGAGCGTTCTCCTGTGCGTGTCATCATTTGTTTATCTGCTCACCTGTTGGTGGACATTTGGGTTGCTTCTAGATTCTGGCTATTAAAAGTAAAGCAGTTGTCATCATTCATGTACCAGGAATGTCTGGGTCATATGCTCAGAGGTTTCATTTTTTAAGAAGCTACCAAAGTATTTTCCAAAGTGGTTTTATTACTTTGCAGTCCTGCCAGCAGTCTACAGGACTTCCAGGTGCTGTAGGGGCTTGCCAACCCTTGGCCGGCCTGTGTATTTAATTTTAGCTGCTCTAGTGCTTGTGCTGCAGTGTCTCATTGTGCAGCATCTTTCTCTATGCTTCGGGGCCATCCACACATCTGTTACCGATTAAGTATCCATTCAATTCTTCTGCCTGTTTTTAAATTGAATGGTCTTATTATTGAGTTGTAAGAATTCTTTTTTTTAAAGATTTTATTTATTTATCCATGAGAGACACAAATAGAGGCAGAGACATAGGCAGAGGGAGAAGCAGGATGCCTGCGGGGATCTCAATGGGGAACTCGATCCCAGGACCCCTGGGATCACTACCTAAGCTGAAGGCACACGCTCAACCATGGAGCCACCCAGGCGTCCCTAGTCTTATATTTTTATTATAATTTTTATTGCTATAGTTCACACATTTAGATTTATGATCTGTTTCAACTTAAGTTTTCTATGTGGTGTAAGACAGGAGTTTTGGGGATTTTTGTTTTGTTTTGTTGCACATAAATGTCTAAGTGACACAGCATCATTTGTTTAAAGAGTATTCTTTCCCGCTGAATTGTCTTGGCATCTTTGTCAAAAGTCAATCGACAGTAGCTGAGTAGATCTATCCTGGGGTCTCTGATCTGGGCCACTGATCTACCTCCTTCTAACAATGATGGCATCACAGCCT
Source organism: Canis lupus dingo (assembly GCF_003254725.2). Taxonomy (NCBI): domain Eukaryota; kingdom Metazoa; phylum Chordata; class Mammalia; order Carnivora; family Canidae; genus Canis; species Canis lupus. The sequence continues at coordinate 61,201,351 of NC_064264.1, forward strand.
CCATTACTGCTGCCTTATTAATAAGCCTTGAAATCAAGTTATGTAAACTCTCCAACTTTCTTCTTTTCTTGTTCGCTGGGGTAACTTTAAATCCTTTACCTTTCTGTATAAACCTTGGAATTGGCTTGTCAATTTCTACCAAAAACCTCCAAGCATTCTGACAAGGATTGTGTTGATTCCAAAGATTAATCTGGGGAGATTGGCATTTTAATAATTTTAACAATATTGAGTCTTCCTTGATGTGAATACCATATTTCCTCATTTAGCTAGGTTTTCCTTAATTCATCTCAGCAATGTTCTTAAATTTCAGTATATAAATCTTGTATATATCTCTTGTTGAATTTATTTCTGAGTATCTGTATTTTACTTTGGATTTTCAACTAATTATAAATTCACAAGAAGTTACAAAATAGTACAGAAAGTTTCCACATAACCTTCCATGATGAAAATTTGCATAATGACAGTAAGTTACCAAAACCAGTGGCTCAATGTTGGCATAAACAATTAACCAGCCTGCGGTGTTGGCCTGACTTTAGATGTGTGCATTTATTTGGATATGACACTGTGCAGTGATTCTGTGATATGCAGTTTCCTGAAACCACAACCACACTCCAGACACAAAACCTCCTGGTCACAGAAAGGACTCCTGCATGCTGCCCTTTCCCTAACCCTGGCACCCCCTGGTGTCTTCTCCATCTTATAACTTGTCATTTCAGGAACACTATGTAAATGGAATATCATATACAACCTCTGAGGTTGGATCGTTCAACAAGCACGATGCTCTTGAGACACATCCAGGTTGTGTAATTAATTCAGTAGTTAATTCCTTTTTATTTCTGTTAATTCCTTTTTATTCTTCTGTGGGTGGCCACAGTTTGTATAGCCACTACAGGACATCTGGGATGTTTCCACAATTTTGCTCCATGAATAAAGCTGCTTTCACTTGTGTACAGTGTTGTGTGAATATAGATATCTCATTTCTTTAGGATAAATGCCCAGGAGTGCACTTGCTGGGTCATCCTGTGGGCACACATTTAACTTTTTAGGACACTGTGGAAGAGGAAGCTGTGGAGAGGAAGATATGGAGGAGGAGCTGTGGAGGAGGATGCTGTGGAGCAGGAAGTAGAGGAACAGGAAGCTGTGGAGGAGGAAGCTGTGGAACAGAATCTGGACAAAGAGTTGAAGCAGAGTTCTAATTTTCTGTTGAAAAATCACTTTTTATAGAAGAAGTAGACCCACATAAATATGGTAAATTAATTTTCGACATCGATGTCAAGATAACTGAATGGGAAAAACAGTTTTATCCACAAAGTGTTGGTCCCAAGGATCGACTTAGTGGGGGAAAGCAGGATGGGTCTCAGGGGATACATGCACACAAATCATTGAATGGGGATTATGGTCTAAGTAAATTCTAAAAGTATAAATTATCTGCATGTAAACAGGCATCATCTTTTGCTTGGGGTAGGCAACAATTTCTTAGAACACAAAAAGCATAAAACAAAAATGTAAATGGATAAAGTTGCTTTTGCCAAAGTTAAAAATGTGGTCTTCAAAAGACACCATAGGAAGAAGAAAAAGCAAAACACACAGACGTACACCACTACACAATCCAACCATTCCACGGGATACTACCCCAAGGAAAGAAACACAAAGTCAGCACCAAGATGTGTGCACGAAGCTATATGTGAGACACGTGCAACCATGACAGCCCTGAGTCCACCCCTGGAGAATGCCCGCACACTCTGTGGTGTGCCATATGATGGAGTATATTTGGGGTGAATATGTGCAATTGCATGGATAAATCTCAAAACTGAGTCCATACTATATAATTCCAATCATATAAAATACATAATATGCAAACTAGTTTCTAGTGACCAGGGGCAGATGACTGGTTTCTGGGAACAAGGCAGAGATGGGTGAGCTACATGTAGCCCCGAAGGGTGAAGAAAATGTTCATGATCTTGTGATGATGGTCTCTTCAGTGTACACATATGTCCAAAAGCAACCAAATCACACACTCCAGCTTTATGTAGTTTATTGTGCTTTGACTTTAATGCAATAAAGTCACACCAAAGAAAAGAATACTTTAAAAACCGTGAGTACAAAACAACTAAACAAACAAACAAACAAAAAAAAAAAAAACAACATGAGTATACAGGGTCACACCCTCCTAGCCATTCCTTGGATCCTCTGTGGCCAGTGCCGTCCTTCCTGGAGCTGTTCGGGGCTCGGTGTCCTCAAAGTGCCATGGGCTCTGCATCACCTTCCATCAAACCTTCCTGGCTGACAGCCCAGGGTACAACTCCTCCTTCTTGTCTGGCCTTCAAGGTCCTTGGCAGCCTGGCGCTACCTGATGTGTCAACCTCATCTCTGCGTGCTCCTTGGCTGACCCCAGGGTGGCACTGACCTGCCCCCTCTGGTTATAGGGTACCTGTCTGGACCCTACCTTCCTTCACCCTGTGAGGCCCTCATGTGGCCTCCCTGCTCTGCATGGCACCACTAGCTCAGGTGAGCCGCTCAAGCTCATGGGTCCCACGGACTCACAGAGGAACTCAGGTGATGTAGGACTCACCAGGCAAGCTGACTGAGGATCTTCAGAAACCAGCTGGGAGGGGCTGTAGTGGGAAGAGGGCCCACATCCTAAGATGGGACCTGCATCTCCACAGCCCTCCAGAGTCAGGATGGGGTATGGTCCTGTAGGGAAACACTTTCTAGCTCTTCCTTCTTGCCAAGTCCAAGGAACCGGACCCTCCTCCCCTTCTACTGGAGCCCGCTCTTTGGCGCCTGGACCTCCCGCACACTTGACCTCACAGGCGACCCTATAACTCTTCCTCTAGGCGCGCCCCGGATCCTGGCCACAGACAGCAGCCTCCTGTGGTCTCTCCTCCTGCAGCAGGCAGTCCTCTGTGCCTTAGCCCCGGGCCGTCAGCCACTTGGCCGGAAAGTGGAAAATGGGCCTGAAAGTCTTCCTTGGCCTGGGGCTGGCTTGGCCGGCGTTTGTGCCTAACCAGTAAAGCTGTGGCACAGTGCCTCTGTCTGAGCCCCATCCTGATCCCACAGCTCCTGCTTTTGTTGGATTTCAAATCATCCTCTAAACACCTCTCAGAAAACTGAGCTCCTCCTCCTGAGGATGGGATTGGTGGAGCCACCGACATCCGTCTCCCAACAACAACCAGGCCTCCAGAACTCCTGTTCTCACAGCAACCACTGTTTGGGGGTAAACTGGACACACCCCCGGGGTTCCTGGTCCGCTGCTGGGCCTGGAGGCCTTGTGTGCTGGCTTCCATGCCTTCCTTCTCTGCTCTGGCGATGGGCCTGGTGCAGAGCGGGACCACAGCCCCAATGCCTCCCAGAGCACCAACCACCGGGGCCGCCCCGCCGGGCGCTCTGCCACAGCTCAGCTCCCACCAGCAACTTCCGAAACTGTGCTCATGGCCAGGAAAGCCTCGTGCTGTATGAGACACCCCCAAACCAAATGCTGACTTCAGATCCAGAGGAGCTGTGCCGGCCCCGGCCGCCAGAAGAACGCACTGTCCGTTGAGTTTGAGGCTCCCGAGTGCAGGACACGGACTCGTCCTAGCTTTCCATCCAGCTCAAAGCCTTTTTCAAGAGCGTGGAGTAGGAAGAGGCAGATACATGCGTAGGAGCCAAGATGCAATCATTCAGGGGCCGGCCTGGGTGGGTGAGTCCAGGTCCCAAGTGGGAAGTCGCCGGGTGCTAACACAGGACACTTGACCTGGACTCCAAGACCCCTATTCACACCTGGGCACCTTGGCCACCGGGTAATCAGATCCCCTCCCCTCTGCCTGGACTCTGTGACTGCCCATCATAACGGAGATGGAGCAGCTGGAGCTACCACCACTGTCATCCTGTAAATCTGGGGTCAGAGCAGATGAGAGCAGATGAGCTCACTGGGTTCCCTCTGAATCCACAGGCAGCACCTTGTCTCCCTCTGCCTCTCACCAGCCTGCCTTCCTACAAGGGCCCTGGGGTCACCACCAAGGGCACCCCCCTGCCCCTGGACACATGGGTGTCTGGGGGAGAGGTGAGCCTCCGCAGGTGTCACTGCGGTCAGGGTCCTTTGGGTTCCCGTGGTGAACTACACAGTGCCTCCTGCCGTACATCCTGGCTCACACGTCCCTGCTGCCCAGCACCCCTTCCCAATAGCCTTCACCCGGCTGACCCTGCTCCCTTTTGGAAACTCAGCTTCCCTTATAGCTGGGAAGTCTTCCTGAACCCGCCCTTTGTCCCCGGTTCCATGATAGGGTCACTGTTTAGCACGGGGGTGCTGGGGTTCACCACCCAGGACAGCGATGTAGGACAGGCCTGAGGGAACCCTAGGCCGGTGCCTCCGTAGGCCTGGTGCCTGGAGACCTGAGGCTGCCTGGAGTTTTTTCTCCTGTGAAGTGGGCATAACTATAAGTCTTAGTCCCAAAAAGGAGAGTGTGGGGCCCAGGTTCCTTTTCATGTACTGTGTCTTGGGCCACGGTACCAACCTCTCTGTGGCCTCACTGTCATCTGCAAAATAGAGCTAGTGACCATCCCTGTTTCCGAGGCTTTACACAGGACCTAGGGGTCCAAGGTCTCAGGTCCTGTAAAGGTGATAGTGGTTCCTGTGAAAGGGATCTGCTGGCGTCCTAGAGAAAGCCCGGCCGGCAGAGTGATCCAGGTGCAGGACACGACCCCGTGAGTGAGCTGGCCAGTGAGTCGGGTCCTGATGCCTCAGGGACCAGGCTCCAGTCATGTCCCCGGCCATGTCCCCAGAGCCACCTCCGAGCTGAGTGGGAGCCACAGTCCTGAGGCATAGCCGTTCCGCAAGTCAGCAGTGTCCCCTGGAAAGGACTCCCGGTGTGGGGAGGGGAGGGTCCGGGGCGAAGCCAAGCAGGCCTGGGGAGGACGGGGGCGAGGGGGCCTGGCCGGCCAGGCCCCACACTGAAGCAGAAGACCCTCCTGCTTTGAGCTTCCCCCAGAAGCTGCCACCTGGGACTCTGCGAGTGCAGCACGTCCTTCGGGAGGAGGTTTTCAGGGTGGTGGCTGGAGGCAGTGCCTCCGCCTGAGCACGGTCTCCCCTCAGACCAAGCGGGAGAGTGGCCGTGCATCTGGGTGAGGACTTGTGGCAGGCTCACCTCCGCGGTACCCGTCAAGGGGCGAGGACGGCCCGGCCCCGGCAGAGCGGCCTCCACAGCACGAGGGATCCATACTGCCTGCCCTGTCCCTGCCTCTGTCTCTCAGCCGCAGGCTTGGGCCTGGGTCCCGCCAGGGACAGCGGTGGCCTGGGCCAGATGGCAGGGGGCGGGGGTTCCTTTCAGGCTGTTTTCTCCTCTGGTTGCAATCTCCACTTGGAGCTTCTACTGACAAGGGGACCCAGGTCCTTGGAGACGAGGCTGGCTCAGCCCTCAGTGGCGCAGGGAAAACAGATGAGCTTGGAACATCCTATGCAGGTGGACAACCAGGAAATGCTCCCAAATAAACTAATTAGAAGAGTAAGAGCTTGCTGGAGGACACAGGGCATAGCCTGAAGGCACTGCCGGGGGCCACAGAGGGATCCTGGCCCCACGACACACGTGGAGATGGTTCTGGAGTCCACCTCGCAGGGTGCTGGAGTCCATGCCAGAGTGACCAGCTGAAGACAAGTGGACATCTCTCCTTTCAGGAGGACTTCCCTTAGCCAATAGTCGTGGGAGCGGGAAATAGAAACCAGCCAAGCCACAGCAGACACGACCACTGTTGCGCTAAACCACAGGGGAGAGTGTGCGGAGACTCAGGATTGACGCCCCGGGAAGACCGTTGGCAGCCAGCCACCCTGACCAGGGAAGTTCCTGGAAGTCTCTCTTTCCGGCTCTCCAACACCAACCGCAGGGCAGGCTTGCCACGATGGCAGGCAGGAAGCTCGTCAGCGTGCAGGCTCCCGTGTACAAAGTGGTCCTCACGCTGAGTTAAAATCAGCCTGCGGTCCCGGTGCTGCAGAAGCAGAGCAGCCTGAGCAGCTGGGGAACCCTCTGTGGGCACTCCTCATCCCGTCAGAGTGCTGCTCCTCTCAGCTGCTTCCACATCCATGTCACCTCCCTGCAAGTGCCCTTTGGGTGGTCAACACTGTGGCTCATGGGCTGAGTTTTAACTGTGCTGGCAGGTATGTGTTTGAGCTGGGAGTGGCCCCTGGGCCCACGGGAGGACCCTCCGGGTGTGCCCTCCTAAAGATGGCAGGCATGGTGCCCTCTCCCAGATACGACATGGCCACACCATGGCTCACATGATTTGTGGTCCACCGGAACCATAGGATCTTCCTTCTATGACCTGCTGCCAAGTCAAGGTCCCCAGACTTGTTCTAAGTAAAGCAAAGTGTAGATGATGCATCGGTGTGACACTGAATTGTAGGTTCGCCCATTCGTTTAGTGAGAATTTAGAATCTTGAGTCTGCCTTCTCCATATTGACCCTCTCTTCCAAACTTGTGAACATTTCTGAAAATTGTCAGCCTCGTCCAGCGCATAGACAGGCCAAGATCTAGAGCAGAACCCAGTGGTCAGCCATGAGCACCACTCTGAGGCCAATAGCTGGTTGGTCAATACTCAGAGGAGGATGCTTCATCCCTAAGGTTCAGTTCACTGCCCCTGTGACCTAAAGTACAGGGTGGAAAACCCACTGCTACCTGTTTACTATGGGTACGAGCACCCAAGGCTAAAGATGCTACCAGAATTGGACATACATCGCCAAGAACTTTTCATTTTATCCTACAAAAGCTCTAGTGCCTCCTAGACCCAGCTCCCTCCCTGGCATCTGCAAGCTCTCTGGCAAAGACCCCACAGCTGCCCAGAGAACACATGGTGGATGAGCATCAGAGGAGTGTGGAGGTGAAGTCTGCAGGTACGTGTATAAAGGCACATGCATCCCTCTGGAATCATGTGATCAGTGTGGCTCCCGAGGTCTAGACGGGATCAGGTTGACCTCACGTCCAGGTATGGTGGGACTACTGTGTGAGGGTCATCATCCCACTGTGAGTGCTGAGCAGCACACTGCCCCAGGTGACCACAGAACCCTCTCCCAGACAGACACTGGTTTAGAGTGGCTGGTCCGGTAGTCAGCTGGGGGGCAGTCAGCTGGGTTACATGGTCAGCCGGGGGGCAGTCAGCTGGGTTACATGGTCAGCCGGGGGGCAGTCAGCTGGGTTACATGGTCAGCCGGGGGGTAGTCAGCTGGGTTACATGGTCAGCCGGGGGGCAGTCAGCTGGGTTACATGGTCAGCCGGGGGGCAGTCAGCTGGGTTGCATGGTCAGCTGGGGGGGCAGTCAGCTGGGTTACATGGTCAGCCGGGGGGCAGTCAGCTGGGTTACATGGTCAGCCGGGGGGCAGTCAGCTGGGTTGCATGGTCAGCTGGGGGGGCAGTCAGCTGGGTTACATGGTCAGCTGGGGGGGCAGTCAGCTGGGTTACATGGTCAGCCGGGGGGGCAGTCAGCTGGGTTACATGGTCAGCTGGCGGGGCAGTCAGCTGGGTTACATGGTCAGCCGGGGGGCAGTCAGCTGGGTTACATGGTCAGCCGGGGGGCAGTCAGCTGGGTTGCATGGTCAGCTGGGGGGGCAGTCAGCTGGGTTACATGGTCAGCTGGGGGGGCAGTCAGCTGGGTTACATGGTCAGCCGGGGGGGCAGTCAGCTGGGTTACATGGTCAGCTGGCGGGGCAGTCAGCTGGGTTACATGGTCAGCCGGGGGGCAGTCAGCTGGGTTACATGGTCAGCTGGGAGGCAGTCAGCTGGGTTACATGGTCAGCTGGGGGGGCAGTCATGTGGGTTACATGGTCAGCCAGGGGGCAGTCAGCTGGGTTACATGGTCAGCCGGGAGGCAGTCAGCTGGGTTACATGGTCAGCTGGGGGGGCAGTCAGCTGGGTTACATGGTCAGCTGGGGGGCAGTCAGCTGGGTTACATGGTCAGCCGGGGGGCAGTCAGCTGGGTTACATGGTCAGCTGGGGGGTAGTCAGCTGGGTTACATGGTCAGCCGGGGGGCAGTCAGCTGGGTTACATGGTCAGCCGGGGGGCAGTCAGCTGGGTTACATGGTCAGCTGGGGGGGCAGTCAGCTGGGTTTCATGGTCAGCTGGGGGGCAGTCAGCTGGGTTACATGGTCAGCCGGGGGGCAGTCAGCTGGGTTACATGGTCAGCTGGGGGGCAGTCAGCTGGGTTACATGGTCAGCTGGGGGGCAGTCAGCTGGGTTACATGGTCAGCCGGGGGGCAGTCAGCTGGGTTACATGGTCAGCCGGGGGGCAGTCAGCTGGGTTACATGGTCAGCCAGGGGGCAGTCAGCTGGGTTGCATGGTCAGCCGGGGGGCAGTCAGCTGGGTTACATGGTCAGCCGGGGGGCAGTCAGCTGGGTTACATGGTCAGCTGGGGGGCAGTCATGTGGGTTACATGGTCAGCTGGGGGGCAGTCAGCTGGGTTACATGGTCAGCTGGGGGGCAGTCATGTGGGTTACATGGTCAGCTGGGGGGCAGTCAGCTGGGTTACATGGTCAGCTGGGGGGCAGTCATGTGGGTTACATGGTCAGCTGGGGGGGCAGTCAGCTGGGTTACATGGTCAGCCGGGGGGCAGTCAGCTGGGTTACATGGTCAGCCGGGGGGCAGTCAGCTGGGTTACATGGTCAGCTGGGGGGCAGTCAGCTGGGTTACATGGTCAGCCGGGGGGCAGTCAGCTGGGTTACATGGTCAGCCGGGGGGCAGTCAGCTGGGTTACATGGTCAGCTGGGGGGCAGTCATGTGGGTTACATGGTCAGCTGGGGGGGCAGTCAGCTGGGTTACATGGTCAGCCGGGGGGCAGTCAGCTGGGTTACATGGTCAGCCGGGAGGCAGTCAGCTGGGTTACATGGTCAGCCGGGGGGCAGTCAGCTGGGTTACATGGTCAGCTGGGGGGCAGTCAGCTGGGTTACATGGTCAGCCAGGGGGCAGTCAGCTGGGTTTCATGGTCAGCCGGGGGGCAGTCAGCTGGGTTACATGGTCAGCTGGGGGGCAGTCAGCTGGGTTACATGGTCAGCCGGGGGGCAGTCAGCTGGGTTTCATGGTCAGCTGGGGGGCAGTCAGCTGGGTTACATGGTCAGCCGGGGGGCAGTCAGCTGGGTTACATGGTCAGCTGGGGGGCAGTCAGCTGGGTTACATGGTCAGCTGGGGGTAGTCAGCTGGGTTTCATGGTCAGCCGGGGGGCAGTCATGTGGGTTACATGGTCAGCCGGGGGGCAGTCAGCTGGGTTACATGGTCAGCTGGGGGGGCAGTCAGCTGGGTTGCATGGTCAGCTGGGGGGGCAGTCATGTGGGTTACATGGTCAGCTGGGGGGCAGTCAGCTGGGTTACATGGTCAGCCGGGGGGCAGTCAGCTGGGTTACATGGTCAGCTGGGGGGGCAGTCAGCTGGGTTACATGGTCAGCCGGGGGGCAGTCAGCTGGGTTACATGGTCAGCCGGGGGGGCAGTCAGCTGGGTTACATGGTCAGCCGGGGGGCAGTCAGCTGGGTTACATGGTCAGCCGGGGGGGCAGTCAGCTGGGTTACATGGTCAGCCGGGGGGCAGTCAGCTGGGTTACATGGTCAGCCGGGGGGCAGTCAGCTGGGTTACATGGTCAGCTGGGGGGGCAGTCAGCTGGGTTACATGGTCAGCCGGGGGGCAGTCAGCTGGGTTACATGGTCAGCTGGGGGGCAGTCATGTGGGTTACATGGTCAGCTGGGGGGCAGTCATGTGGGTTACATGGTCAGCTGGGGGGCAGTCAGCTGGGTTACATGGTCAGCCGGGGGGCAGTCAGCTGGGTTACATGGTCAGCCAGGGGGCAGTCAGCTGGGTTACATGGTCAGCCGGGAGGCAGTCAGCTGGGTTACATGGTCAGCCGGGGGGCAGTCAGCTGGGTTACATGGTCAGCTGGGGGGCAGTCAGCTGGGTTACATGGTCAGCTGGGGGGCAGTCAGCTGGGTTACATGGTCAGCCAGGGGGTAGTCAGCTGGGTTTCATGGTCAGCCGGGGGGCAGTCAGCTGGGTTACATGGTCAGCTGGGGGGTAGTCAGCTGGGTTACATGGTCAGCCGGGGGGCAGTCAGCTGGCTTACATGGTCAGCCGGGGGGCAGTCAGCTGGGTTTCATGGTCAGCCGGGGGGCAGTCATGTGGGTTACATGGTCAGCCGGGGGGCAGTCAGCTGGGTTACATGGTCAGCTGGGGGGCAGTCATGTGGGTTACATGGTCAGCTGGGGGGCAGTCATGTGGGTTACATGGTCAGCTGGGGGGCAGTCAGCTGGGTTACATGGTCAGCCGGGGGGCAGTCAGCTGGGTTACATGGTCAGCCAGGGGGCAGTCAGCTGGGTTACATGGTCAGCCGGGAGGCAGTCAGCTGGGTTACATGGTCAGCCGGGGGGCAGTCAGCTGGGTTACATGGTCAGCTGGGGGGCAGTCAGCTGGGTTACATGGTCAGCTGGGGGGCAGTCAGCTGGGTTACATGGTCCGCCAGGGGGTAGTCAGCTGGGTTTCATGGTCAGCCGGGGGGCAGTCAGCTGGGTTACATGGTCAGCTGGGGGGTAGTCAGCTGGGTTACATGGTCAGCCGGGGGGCAGTCAGCTGGGTTACATGGTCAGCTGGGGGGGCAGTCAGCTGGGTTTCATGGTCAGCCGGGGGGCAGTCAGCTGGGTTACATGGTCAGCCGGGGGGCAGTCAGCTGGGTTACATGGTCAGCTGGGGGGCAGTCAGCTGGGTTACATGGTCAGCTGGGGGTAGTCAGCTGGGTTTCATGGTCAGCTGGGGGGCAGTCATGTGGGTTACATGGTCAGCCAGGGGGCAGTCAGCTGGGTTACATGGTCAGCTGGGGGGCAGTCATGTGGGTTACATGGTCAGCTGGGGGGCAGTCATGTGGGTTACATGGTCAGCTGGGGGGCAGTCAGCTGGGTTACATGGTCAGCCGGGGGGCAGTCAGCTGGGTTACATGGTCAGCCGGGAGGCAGTCAGCTGGGTTGCATGGTCAGCCGGGGGGCAGTCAGCTGGGTTACATGGTCAGCCGGGGGGCAGTCAGCTGGGTTACATGGTCAGCTGGGGGGGCAGTCAGCTGGGTTGCATGGTCAGCTGGGGGGGCAGTCATGTGGGTTACATGGTCAGCTGGGGGGCAGTCAGCTGGGTTACATGGTCAGCTTGGGGGGCAGTCAGCTGGGTTACATGGTCAGCCGGGGGGCAGTCAGCTGGGTTACATGGTCAGCCGGGGGGGCAGTCAGCTGGGTTACATGGTCAGCCGGGGGGCAGTCAGCTGGGTTACATGGTCAGCTGGGGGGGCAGTCAGCTGGGTTGCATGGTCAGCTGGGGGGGCAGTCATGTGGGTTACATGGTCAGCTGGGGGGCAGTCAGCTGGGTTACATGGTCAGCTTGGGGGGCAGTCAGCTGGGTTACATGGTCAGCCGGGGGGCAGTCAGCTGGGTTACATGGTCAGCCGGGGGGCAGTCAGCTGGGTTACATGGTCAGCCGGGGGGCAGTCAGCTGGGTTACATGGTCAGCCGGGGGGCAGTCAGCTGGGTTACATGGTCAGCTGGGGGGCAGTCATGTGGGTTACATGGTCAGCTGGGGGGCAGTCATGTGGGTTACATGGTCAGCTGGGGGGCAGTCATGTGGGTTACATGGTCAGCTGGGGGGCAGTCATGTGGGTTACATGGTCAGCTGGGGGGCAGTCATGTGGGTTACATGGTCAGCTGGGGGGCAGTCAGCTGGGTTTCATGGTCAGCCGGGGGGCAGTCATGTGGGTTACATGGTCAGCTGGGGGGCAGTCAGCTGGGTTTCATGGTCAGCTGGGGGGCAGTTATGTGGGTTACATGGTCAGCTGGGGGGCAGTCATGTGGGTTACATGGTCAGCTGGGGGGCAGTCATGTGGGTTACATGGTCAGCTGGGGGGCAGTCAGCTGGGTTTCATGGTCAGCCGGGGGGCAGTCATGTGGGTTACATGGTCAGCTGGGGGGCAGTCAGCTGGGTTTCATGGTCAGCCGGGGGGCAGTCAGCTGGGTTACATGGTCAGCTGGGGGGCAGTCATGTGGGTTACATGGTCAGCTGGGGGGCAGTCAGCTGGGTTACATGGTCAGCCAGGGGGCAGTCAGCTGGGTTGCATGGTCAGCCGGGGGGCAGTCAGCTGGGTTACATGGTCAGCCGGGGGGCAGTCAGCTGGGTTAGATCCTTGGCTTACTCCGCTCCATGCTAATTGAGCGCCCTGGCAAGGCCAGTCTGTGTCTGCTGCTATTTTGCCGCATCCCGTCTGGGAAGAGGTTTAACCAGTGCACAGTTCCTGCCGAAATTCCCAGGCCCAGGGGCCCCTGTACTAGGAAGGTGGCCGGGAAGAGTGGCACGTATGACAACCATCCAGCACCGGGGCTGTGAAGTCTGTCTGCAGCTGATCAGATGTGACACCCAGGGCCGGATGCAGCAGGTTCTCTGTAGGGAGACGGGCGCGCTGGTCATCCGCTGAGTCATAAGAACAGGCAAGGAGGCTGCTGGACATGAGGGCCCGAGCTCTGCTGGGGACGACCCTCACCACACAGCTCGGAGCGGACAGGAGGCAGGAGTGCTTGTAGGGCCAGGCTCAGATCTGGGCTCCTGGGTGGGTAAGGCAGTGGTGCAGGCCCCAGGGTCGCCGGGAAAACCAAACCCCTACCCAGATGGGGCGGAGGGTGCTGCCCCTATTTGCCATCCGAAGGAGCAGGAGCTCGGGGGTAGAATTTTTATTCCTGCCTCATGTGGTCACCAAGGGTTTGGCAGATGACTCCTTGGGAAGTGGGGAGCTCCGAGGCTAATAAGCCTGTTTATTCATCCGAGGTGATGAGACCCAGGAGAGTGAGGGCTTGCACAGACTCAGGAAGGAGTACCCGGGGGGCCAAGAGGACCTGGGAAAGGCAGGGGTGCAGGGACCAGGGGCCAGGACTCAGAAAACTCACTGAACAGGCCAGGTGTTCCCCGGCAGGCACTCCTGCACACACGGGCTCACCTGCTGGCTGTGGTCCTGCACCTTCATGTTTGATTCTCAAACGTGCAATGCATGAGGCTGTAGAGGTTTTCCGGCTGACGGGAGAGGCCCCTGGATACACTGTTGTGTGGGTGAGCAGGCAGTAGGGGTGTGAGAAACCTGGAGCGTGGCCACTTCCGGCACCCTCAGCCAGGGGTCACCTTAGGGAGGACCCCAGCAGTCACCCCGGTGGACGTCTCTGGGTGTCAGCACCCTACTGCATCCACTTGGTAGGGGTTGGGGGTGTGATTTGTGTCTTCCTAGCCCCCTCCCCCATAGTTCTGGACTGTCAGCCCTGACTGCTCATCCTGCCTTTTCCAGGAACCCACATCAAGCCCTGGCATGCTGGAAGTCCTGGAGAACCAAACCAGCCGTAGGGCAGGGCTCGGGCTGTCTTCGGACATCCCACTGTGGGGCCTGGGGGCATTTCTCATCATTCCTAAGAGCTGGTGTGAAGTTCTCAAAACCTGTCCAAATACACATTTGCAGCTGGGATATGACACAGTGATCTAGGGGGAAAAACCACCGCTGCACGGATAGCGCAGACGCCCACTGCCGGGAGCGCTCCCCTGCTTTCCTCAAGAACACCTGCGGGAGATGGCAATGCGCTTGCTGTGGCAGGGGGCGGGGTTGTCCTGGGGCGGGGAGGGCAAGGAAGTACCTGCAAGTTCATGTTTTTGGCATCAAAAATGTTAAATACTTAAGATATATTTGATGGAAGCATGAGGGAAATGGAGAGCCAGGTAGGCCAAGGGGCCACCCTCTGCCCGGACTCCAGCACGGAGAACCTGAAACCCGTGCAGCTTCCCGAGGGAGAGGCGTGTCGCTGGCTATTCACAAGGACCCCTCCCCCAACTTGGCCTTCTGGCTCCTGGCCAGGTGCGCAGGCCCCCCGGGCTGCTGGTGGTAGAGCCGGTCACCATGGGCCATTGACGAGATCCATCGACAACGAAGATCAAAGCTCTTGGACCGTGAAGTTCACTAAGCTCTGCTTTGCGGTCCCTGGCGGTGTGGGGTGCCCTGGGGTCCCCGCTGCAGCTGGCTCTGCGGCGGTGGTGCCTTGTGGGATGGAGCCTGGGGCCTGCAGGGCCACGCTGACTCTGGCAGCGGGGGCCAGAGCGGGATCGAGGACAGCCAACAAGTGCCAGGGAGTCAGGAAGCGGTGTTGGCATTGCCCGTTCTTGGCTCCCACAGGCCGTGTGGCGCCGGAGGGGAGGCCTCAGCAGAGGGAAGGGGGACTCTGTTCTGACCTCTGCAGACCCCCCAGGGCTTCATGTGGGGTACAGATGCCAACAGAGCCGGGCCTGAGCCGTCCCCTCGGAACCCCTGCTCTAGCAGGGCTTGCACCAGGGTGGGAGGGCAGTGCTGCCGGCCCCTCGTGCTTTGGGACTGACGCCAGCAGGCACTGGGCTGGGAAGGTCGTCGCAGTAACACTGGCTGGTGACCCCGCTCACCCTGCACCCACTCCACCTTGATCTGCCCCTCCACCTCAGACCACCGCCGCTGTGTCTCCGGGCCTCCTGTCACCCCCCTGCACCCACCCCTCATCGCCCGCTAGCCAGCCCTGAGCCAGAGAGAGGTAGGGCCCTCCCGGGGCTTTGGGGGCAGAAAACCTAAGCGGCCCCTGACACCATCACGTGTCTCAGGGTTGGAGGTTGGTTTGTATTTTGCAGCTTCGTTCAGCGGCTGCAACAGACAACGTGTGAATCAGAGGAGCCAGGGGAACCGCATTTCCCGATTATGTACTTGGAAAACCTGCCTGTGCCTGGAGCCCAGGTTGTAAGGGAGGAGTCGGGCACCGAGGGGCAGGTCCAGCAGCTGGACACTGTGTCCCTTCGCCCGGAACCGAAGCTGCAGGCCGAGGAAGACAGAGCAGGATGTCTGAGCGTCCCCCACCGCGGGTCCCGGGACTGGCATTCCCACTGCACGCGGGAAGGAAGCAGCCCTAGGACGCTCGCGGACATCCCCACGACAGTCCTCGAGCCCCACGGGAGGTGACCGCTTCACATCACCGGGGCCCGGCCCTTGCGGCAGGCCGGGGGGGGGGGGGGCCGCTGGCTTTGCGGCTCGGGAGGGGCTCCTCCTGGGCCCCCCGCGTGCTTGGCTTGAGCGGTCGTCCCTCGGCACATCTTGGCAGGGCGGGGCCTCCCGCTGGAATTCTGCTCCAGCCTGCCCGGACTGCGGACTGCGGACCCCGGGGCAGGGGTGGGGAAACGTGCTTTCCGAGAGACAGGGGCTGTGACTCAAGGCGGGAGGGCACATGCCCCCTCCCCCCTGGGGCCGGCCCCGCCGCACGACTGAGGGGCTGTCAGGGCCCAGGTCGGGTTGCTGGACCCAGAAGCCTGTCTCCTGACAGCAGCGAGGCTGTTTTGAAACAAATAAGATGCTGACCCGGTGGAGCCCGGGACGCCTTTCACTGGGGTGTGTACACAGAAGGAGGGGCCAGGACGCCCCGGGGTGCGGGGGTGCGAGCCCACCGGGGAGGAACAAGGCTGCCCCCCGGGGCCCACTAGCTGCAGCGTCCAAGGAAGCAGCGGGGTTGTTGGGGTGTTTGAAGGACCTCTGTGAGAAGCCGGGGCCGGGTCCCCACTGACTGGGGTGGGGGACTTGTGACGTGGGCCAGAATGAGGACCGTGACCCAGCAGCCTCCTTAGTCTCCTTAGTGCTCCTTAGTCTTCTTATCTCTAGAATGGGAGCGCCCAGTCTCCCCCGGCCTCAAGGCCCTGTCAGAGTGGACGCGGTCCTACCCTGCAGCCTGGAGGGCTCGCTCCCCTGCTCCCAGCAGAGGTCATGTGGGTCAGGGTCCTGAGGCCAAAAGGAGTTGACAGGCAGGCAACCTCCTGCTGTGTGTGTGCTGCACCCCCCAGAGAACTTGTCCCTCCAAGACCAAGGGAGAATGTGGGGACGCCCAGGCAGTCCTCACCAGGGCTTGTGCCCCGCTCCGCTCGCACAGGGCTCTCCCTCTCTCCTGCTGCTTCTCCCAGGGCTCTTGGGATAGTCAGGCAGGCGGCATCCTGGGGCAACAGGCCTCGGGGGACAGGGGAGGGCCTTGGGGGAGAGCACCTCACCTCCTGCCCGGGCCTGGGCTGGTCTCAGACGACTCAGGGCTGGCTGTGTTGGTCGTCCTGTCTCCCTGGGAAGCTTCTCACCTCCCAAGGCCTCAGCACCCCCAGGTCCCTGGGCAATGGCTAGGCGGTCGCACTCAGCTCCTGTCTGCCAAGGCAGGCCCTCCGTGATGCCATGTCACTGGGACCAGGGCATCTGGTGACACCAGGGCTCACAAAGGGCCTCAGGACGACCACAGTTTGAAGGACTTCCATCTTTTGTGGAGTGAAACATCTCAGGTTATAGTGGGAAGATCTACTTGGGGGTGTGTTTCCCCATGAACCAAGGATTGTCCAGCCCTGCGAGGCGCCAGGATGCTCTAAATACAAGTGCCAAGAAGGTCTGTCTGTCTGTTCTACAGAGGGGTCATGGGTCAGGAGGTCAGAGGGCAGGGAGGGCCAGTGCAGGGGGTATCTGACTTCTGGGCTGCATGTGGAAGCTCCACGCCCTGACCTGGAGGAGCAGATACGCACAGGCAAGCCGGGTCTGGCTCAAGCCCCGGGCCTTCCCATGAACTGGGGGCCACCAATGCATTCACCTTCCAGCCTCCCCTTTTAGTGGATCATGAGAGTTAAAATTCTCTACTGATGAAGTGACTCTCCGTCGCCTCCTCTTGGACGGTGCCGGTGACCTCCCCGCTGAAGGACACAGGAGGTGATGCGCTGCCCCAGGCCCGCCACCAGGGGTGCACTGAGCAAGCGCCTCTAACCCTGAGGGAGCCGCTGGGGTGTCCAGGGCTGGGGGCAGGAGCACTGGGGTGCGGCTGGGTGCAGGGGGCGGTGTCCAGAGCTGACGGCAGCAGATGTGCCTTCCACACGGCCGTCTAGGTGGTAGCAGGAGGAGACCACAAACCAGCCGCCACAGCCGGAGCAGCATAGATAGGTCCGCCCTCAGGGGCACAGTAACCTCTGAGGGCTTCAACCAGGACGCACCCCAGAGTGCCTCAACTACAAAACGGGGCTGAGGATAGAACCCACCCTGTAGGTTGCTGTGGGATTAAGGACTTAAAATCTGCAAAACTGCCAAGACCGTGTCCTGTGCCTGATGCAGAGCCAACACCTGCTCTGTACTGTGGCTGTTGCCGTCATGACTCCTCGGGGGCCGGGCACTGTTTTCATATCACATTTATCTTTGTGATGCCCTGTGCCCTGGGCAGTGTGGCAGGAAGGTCATTTCTCACTGCGATGAAGTTAGTTTCCCCAGAACAATGTGTAAATAAATTAAGATACACTGGACATCCACTCTCTCCCCGCCCTGCCCCCGGGAAGGGAAACGCCGAGAGGTGGAGAGCGTGCTTCAGTCACCAGGTCTGGCACACAGATGAGGTCAGGAAAATGCTTGTGACAGAATGAAAACTTGTAAACAAATAAACAGGTGCAATGTGATGCCGATTTTGGAAACGAGCTGTATTTATCCATCTGTCTCCATACATAGCTCTTTATATATATATATAGAGAGAGAGAGAGAGAGAGAGAAATACATGAAAATTCTAACAGAGAGTCTAAAAGAGAGAACAAATTCAATGGTTTTTGTTAGTCCCCACAAGGAAGATGCATATTGGCTTTGAAGTGAAGGGGACAACATTGAAAGGCTGGAGGCAAGGAGGGTGAGCAGGGCGGTGAGCCGCCCATCCTGGCCCTGCCCCAGGGCGGTTCTGTGGGCCTCTCGCAGAGTAGGTGGAGGCCGGCAGAGAGTCAAGGACGAAACCAGGTCAGGCTGGGAGCCATCACCTGGGGCCATCAGCCAAGCCTGTGACAAAATGCCAGCAGTGAGCCGCATCAGTGTCCCCGAGGACCAGGGGCCTCTGAGCAGGGAGGCAAGAGGAGGGTTCCCCTGGCCAGCTTGGCATTCACATCCCCCAAAACTCCAAAACTGCCCAGCAGGTGTCCCATCCCGCCCCCCACCTGCTGGCCACTGCCCCCTGGCTGAGCGTCTGAGCACAGGCCGGGCAGCAGCAGCTTGGCCGTACCCTGGGCGGCTGCTGAAGGCCTCGAGCTGAACGCTCTGGTTTCCTTCTGGCTTCCAAGCGTGCCATGTCCCCGGCAGTAAGTGCTCGGCCCCTACTGCGCGAGAACAGGTGCCCTCAGGGCTGAGTGCTCTTGCTCGGTGTCCACGCCTGCTCCACCCCACCTCGCCCCCGGGACTGGTGCATTTCTCTGGCAAGAGAGGGCTGTGCCTGCTCCATGGAAGCCTCGGCAAGGGCAGAGGTGCACGCCTGCGATGGAGGCTTGACATTTTCCTGGTGTGTCCCCTCCCACAAGACCCTCTGGCTTCCAGGGCCACCCCTGCCGGCAGCTCAGGGACTGGGCATGTGGCTAGGAGACCGGAGCCAAAACCACCACATCTGCAGGCCAAGCCTCTCCAGTTACCCCCAGGCCTGCCCTAGACTGGTTCCCCAGCAGACAGCCCCAGGCCACATGGAACAGAGCTACCTCAAACCTTGAGGTTCAGAGGCTTAATGAAAAGACTCATGCATCTTAACTGCTGAAAGGCTGCAACCAAGGTAGCCATGCTGTGCACACGTGGGGCCTCCCTGCTTCCTAGGCCCTAAGAGGCCAGCAGCCACTCACCATGACAAGGGATGAACGACAGACGAATGGACAGCAGGCCACCCAGGCCCTGTCTCCCTCCTGGCCTGCAGCTGAGCATGGTCACAGAGGAACCAGCAAAGCCAGTCTGGCAGTGCTGCTCTGTGTGGTAGTACCCCTGGGCCCCAGACATGGAGGTCTACTCCTCCCTCCTGGCCAAGCAAGGGGCAGCACAGCTGTCTCTGCAGAAGCTTCCTGGGTGCCGTTCTAGTTGGTGACAGCAGTTCGAATTTGGGCAGGGATAGGGCCTGCCTGTTTGGGGGCTGGGACACAGATGTTCCACATCTCCTTTCCAGGGGGACAAGCAGCGGCCCCTGTGCCTAGGGTGGCTGAGGTCCTCCGTGCGTCTGTGATCTGGTCCTGTGACAGCAAGGCTGCAGCCCCATACACCCGGCCAGGGAAGCCAGTTTCCATGCTTGCAACTCAGCACGCATTTTCCAGCTGCTCTGAGGCTCCCTGTTCCCAGACGGACAGCATTGGAGCAGAGGAACCGTGGTGCCCAACCCACCTGCACACAAGATGGGCACCTGAGAGGTTCATCTGTCTGACCCCTCTGACCTCCGGGCCCAGATATTCCTCACCCTCAGATGCTGCGTGTCACCAGACCACGTGGTCCTGTATGCTTGTGTGTGTGCATGCACGTGTGTATATATATGTGGGTGTGACTGCCCACACGTGTGCTCTGTGTGCAAGTGTATATGCGCCCACATATAACACATGTGTGCATGTGTGCCCGTGTCCATGTGCACGTGTGTGTGCGTGCATGGTGTGTAGATGTATGTATCCATGCACAATGCACACTATGTGTACATGTACACATGCATGTGTGAGTGTGCATGTACACATGCTTGTGCACTCAAGCATGCATGTGTGTGTATAAGAGTGAGCAAGGTGTGTGTGCTGCCTTCTCAGCATTTGGTTGGGCCACATGAAATGAAAAATATTTGCTCACTTGGCCTGTGGTGGTTTGAACAAACACAGTCTGAACCCCTTGTCAAGCTTCCTTTGTATGATCCTCTGCCCCTGCCCCTTGTCCCCGCAAGCAGCATCTCCGGAGCCTTGATGCCCAAGGCAGGGGCCCTTGTGAGGCACGGGCCCTGGGACCTCCACGTCCAGCTGCAAGAATGGCTTAGTTCTGGGCCTGCTCACATCTTGGCCTCGGGGAGCACGCCAGCCTCCCTCCAGGCTGCTCTCACTGGGGCCAAGTTTGCAGGCCATCTCTGAGAGTAGAGCCTGCCCCCAGACCCCAAGGGATCTGACTTTGCTTCCGGGTGTTCCTAGGATCTGAAGGGTAGGGCTGGGTGATCACAGCTGCCATCGTGCACACGTGATTTGGGAGGCACAGCCACCTGTCCCTGAGCTCACACCCCGTCCCTCCATCACGTTTCAGAGAATTGTCAAGCGGGACCAGAGAAGGAGAACACCTTCTGTTCACACTTTATTGTGTCTTTTTAAAAGATGGCATCATGGCTTAGCCAGCAGATCAGTGGTTCACACCTGGGTGGTCATCAATGCCCTGAAAGGGTTTGAATGCTGTTTCTCAGGGCTGCCTGTGGCATCCCCAACCCCATCCCTTCGTCCCTCCATCGCAGGTCTCTGCAGGACTGAGAGGGCTGGGAGGTCAGGAGAGCAGCCCCCTCTATTCTCCCTCCTGCAGAGGTAGGCCTCCACCCAGTCCCGGTGCAAACTACCTTGTCCCAGGCTGCTACACGCTCTCCTTCGCCTTCCTTCTGGTGGAGTACGGGATGCAGCACACCCAGCTGGTCTTGGTCCTAGAGGCCGAGAGGAGGCCACAGCAGATGAGAGCCAGGCATCCCCCCACCCCTGAGTTCAGAGCCTGGGCCACAGGCAGCACCCCTCCCCACAGGTGCATGCCCCTATCCGGCCCAGCTTCCTGCACACACCAGCAGACTCCCGTGCAGAGCTGGGCTTGCCTTCCCACCAGCTGTCCAAGCTTTCTCCAGCCCTCCCAGGGCCTTCATCCTCTGCGCTGGGAGGCCTAACCGGAGGGGCTCCTTGACCATGAGAGACCTCATAGACCAGCCAAACCAGAACGCTCCCCTCGGCCCCAGAGACAGGCCATCTCCAGGTTTCCCCACACCAAGCCCTGTCCATTCTCAGAAGACCATGGCCTCTGCTTTTCCCTCTGGGGTGTGCTCCGGGGTGTCCACTTCCAATCATAGCTGCCTCTGGGATAAGTCAGCTGTCCTCCTTCCCTTTGCAGGGACCCCACAGTGACTGTGAACAGAGCTGGACAGAAAGCCTCAGCTCTGCAGAAAACCAAGATGGTAGGACAGCAGAGCAGCAGGACAGACTGCCCACCTACCCCCAGTCCCCTACCCACTGGCCAAGCGGCCGCCTACAGCCAAGGCCCGGTTCTGTGGCCCGTGGCCAGCGGGCTCTCTTGGGCAGCAGAAGCATCGGGTGGGCTGCCAAGACCATGGGGCCAGGTGGGCGGACTCGGGACTGTCCGGTCCCAGGGGCAGAAAACAAAGCCACCATGCTGCTTCCAGTGCGGCTGAATCCACAACCACATCCACTCAGAAGCAATGGGGAACATCAGGATCTGCTTAGGAAAGACCCACCCACTCTCAGCCTAGATTTGGGAGTGAGGTAGGGATCCCAACATCTTAGCTGATACAGGCGAGACCCCCTGTGCGAGTAGCAATGGGCAGGACACGGGCCATGTGCACGGACACGGGGTGACACTGCCTCACGGAAGCTCTCCCATCTACAGGTCTGGGGGAAGGTGGTGGTAGTAATGACACCGTCAAGGCCCCAAGCAGCCGACGTGGAGCCCCTACTCGAGTGGGCGCTGTGTGCGTCCGGGCTCCAGCCCACGAGCTCCTGTGTGACCCTCAAGCTGTGAGCGGGAGTCTGGGTGACCTAGAAGCGGGTGAGTTCCAGTTATTTAAAAGGACTGTGTGTCAGTTTTACCAAGTAATTTATTTTGTATCTAAATATCTCTATTAGAGACATTTTTCTTTTAAAAAATGTTGAAGCAAATGAGCCCAGATATTAAAATAGCTGTTAATTCCAAGAAGTGGGAAACTGGGTTAACTGTGATTTCCTTCTTACTGTTTCTCTACATTGTTTAAAATAAAAACAGATCCGCAGGCCCTTGGATGATATAGTGGCCTGCTCCCAGCACCCCTTATGGCCTCAGGACTTCGTAGGCCTAGGCTGGCCCTGCCCAGTGTCCACCCTAAGTGGGTCTAGGCAGTCAGGACAAATGTGCCTCCCACCCCAGCCCTCGGGCCTGGCCCCCTCTGCAGACACTCTGGCCGATGGTGTGCCCCCCGTCCCCCAGCAAAACCCCAAACTGACCAGCTAGAACCTTCCACACGGCAACACTTTCCTCTCACCTCCTCGGCCTCCTCCCACCTCTCTCACCTCATAGTATGGCTGATCTGTTGGCTGATGGGATGGGGAGAAAGGGTCTGGCTGTGGGGTGAGGGGCACTCAAGGTAAGGGTTGTCCCTGAGTCCCACTGCTCGCCTGTCAGCCCTCCAGGCCAGTCAATGCCTGGTCTCTGCACACATGGGAGAGGAAGGCAAGCAAGTAGCGGGTTCTGCCCTTCCCCCAGGAGGCACAACGGACCCAGCAGACACCGTGGTGCAGGAGAACCCCCATCTCTCCATGTAGAAACCCACAAGCATCACTCACTCGTCTTCTGACAAATCCCCCACATCCATCTGGGACCGTTTCTCTTCTCTCACGGCACCTGTGACTACCTGTGGCGAGTGGCAGAAGCAGTTTAGGGAACAAGTGGAGGGAATCAACTCATCCACCACAGCCACCAAGGCCAGGCCTGCTAGACCTGCTCAAGGATCAGATGGGGGCATGGAGACAGCACCGGCACTGAGCATCTTCCCATGAGTTGGGGCACTGTCAAGGGAAAGTTTCCCCCAAAAGTAAGGGTGAGGGCACCTGTGTGGTTCAGTCAGGTGAGTGTCCGACTCTTGATTTCAGCTCAGGTCAAGATCTCAGCATCGTGAGATCAAGCCCTGAGTTTGGGCTTACACGCTCGGCATGGAATGTGCTTAAGATTTTCCCTCCCTTCCTCTGCCTTTTCCCCTGCCCCACTCTCTATGTCTCTCTCTCAAAAGAAAAGAAAGAAAGAGATGAGAGAGAGAGAGAGAGAGAGAGAGAGAAAGAAAGAAAGAAAGAAAGAAAGAAGAAAGAAAGAAAGAAAGAAAAAAGAAAGAAAGAAGAAAGAAAGAAAGAAAGAAAGAAAGAAAGAAAGAAAGAAAGAAAGAAAGAAAGAAAGAAAGAAAGAAAGTCGTAAGTTACTTTCTAATTAGGAGACCCCCGACCAAGGAACTATGCCTTTGATGTGCATCACTGTGACCTCCAGACTATAATCCAACTCTGCCACTGGATGACCCTCCTTGAGTCCTTAGAACCTGTGGTGCTCCCAAGAGAGTCTTGTGAGGGGCTAATAGCATGTTCACTGTACCACATGTTCTGAGGGCAAAGAGCGAGGAGGCACAATCTGGAAAAGAACAATCCCACGCAAGAACTTAAATTTCCAAGATAGAACTTCAAAATACTTCCAGAGTGGCTGCCCACAACATCTGAGAAACGGAGGACATCCTAGGACATTTGTGTTGGATGGTCCAGATAGGCCATTGGTCAACAGCTTCGTTTTACAGAAAATGATGCTGTGACAATGATGATGGTGATGGTGGTGGTAGTAATGGTAGTGATGGTGATGGTGGTGATGGTGATGATGGTGATGGTGATGGTAGTGGTGATAGCAGTGTTGGTGGTGATGGCAGTGATAGTGGTGGTGGTGGTGGCAATGATGATGGTGGTAGTGGTGAGGATGGTGGTGATGGTGATGATGGTAGTGGTGATGGTGCTGAGGTGGTAATGGCAGTGATGGTGGTGGTGGCAGTGGTGCCAATGATGATAGTTATGGTGATGATGGTGATGGTGGGGATGATAGTGATGGTGGTGGTGATAATACCTGATGCTGAGGCTTTCTGGGTATAAGCACCATGCGGAGCTTTCCAGTTCAACCCTGGGGATGTGGGTACTAACTACTAAGATCCCCACTGTATGGATAAAACTGAGGCAGTGAGAGGTAGAGTGACTTGAGTATTTAGTGGCAGAGCCAGATGTGGACACCCAGTCTCTGACTCCCAAGCCTTTATACCACCCCAGTATGATCCCCGAAGAGGTTCTCAGGGCCCATGGGCACCATGAAGGTTGACCCTGGCCCTAGAGTCTCTGATGATGCCAGAATGCATGCAGGTTGGAAGATAAGGAGGAGGCAAGGTGGCTTTTGAGTTCCCAGGCCAGTCGTCAGCATCCCAGAGTCCTCCTGGCACTGCCAGCCTGCCTCTGCCTCAGCCTCCACGACATGCATGTGGGACAGGTTCCCTGGACAAGCTCCATGGGCCCTGAGCACCAGCATTCCTGGCAGGTGGTCTGAGGGCTTTTACCTCCTCGGCACGGTCTCCCAGATCAATCTCCACAAACTCAGATGGTTTCTGTGAATGGAAACCAGAGAGGTGTGGATGGCGTTCCAGG
Source organism: Canis lupus dingo (assembly GCF_003254725.2). NCBI lineage: Eukaryota > Metazoa > Chordata > Mammalia > Carnivora > Canidae > Canis > Canis lupus. Next base: position 61,225,562 of record NC_064264.1, read on the forward strand.
GTGGGCTGGAGAGGAGAGGAGGCTCCTGGGAGGGGCAGTGGGCTCTGGGCCCTGGGGCAGCTGAGCTCTGCATGATTAGCACTGGGACCACCAGATGATGGCGGAGCTCAGTGAGGGATCCTGGGGAGCTGGGCAGTGTGGATGGTGAGGTGACCGTGGCCAGCTCTGGTCTCCCACCTCTCCCGACATTCTGTCAGGTCTCTGAGGCCCCAGGTGTCCCCTGGCTTCGCCCTAAGAGAAGCAGGGCCTGCAGGTCACAGGGCAATGCCCAGCGCTGGCCCACACCGGTACACTGCCCACGAAGCTCCTGGGCCCCCTGGGGCCTGCACTAGTGAGGAGTGGGGGCCTCAAGTGGCTCCAGGTGTTGCTGCCCCAGCGTCTCTAACCAGCCCAGGAGGGGTTTCCAATGGAAGCACTTCAGTTAGTGCGGAAGGTATTTGGGGATGAACCCTGGGAATCCCATTAGGGACCATCAGTTGTAGGTGCTGGTAAAACAGGTCCAGCCCCTTCTCTGTTCCTTCCCATGCAGACTTGGAAGAGAATGAGAGCCTCCTTCCCTTGGAAAGTGCCTGGTGAGAATTCGTACCCCAGCTACAGGTGGGTCCCTGGCCACCTCCTGTCATATGCCTTTGGCAACTGCACTGTTTGGGATACTGGGGTTAGGATGCACAGCATCAGCTGGGAGCGCAGAGCTTGACCCAAAGGCTTTTGAGCTATGGCAGCGCCAGGTCCAGCCTGTGGCATGGCCCTACCAAGAGGCCCTGAGGCCACATCTGCACACCCTGCTTGTGCTCACATGGGAACATGCCTGAACGGACCTCCCGGTTACCAAAGTCAAAGGCCCTTGCCTCTTTTCCTGGAGGCTCATCCAGCTTGACGGACTCTGGTTCCTGTTCCTGGGGAAGAAACCAAACAGGTAAATAACAGCGGGACCCGAGAACGATGGACATGCGCGCCCATACAGGTGTGCCCAGCCAGTGCTCCCACTCTTGCCACTGGCCTCTGGGCGGCAGCCCTTCCCTTCTGGCTCCGTCCTTCCTCCATCAGGGTCCAACTTCTCGAGGGCATCCTGATTCTTTTCCTGCTTGTCCTCCTCTGGGTCTGCCTGACTGTGGGAGGAGCAGGGGCAGTGGATCAGGATGGGTACCGAGGAGACGCAGCTTCGAGCTGGTCCTTCCTGCCCCTGGGCGTTGGGAGAGCTCTGGGATGTGCCTTCACGGAAGCTGGGTGTGGAAGCCTTCCTCCTGCCCGGGGTTGGCGTGGGGGAGGGACTCTGGGGGAAGAGGCAGTGCTACTTGAGGATGGTTCTCGGCAATGATGGTAGTGCCAGGGGCCTGTCCACCAATGGTGCTGCACATCCAGAACTTCCCCAACAAACTAGACCTCTGCGTGCCCAGGGGTCTGGAGAGCTGAGTGCAAACATTTGCCAAGACAGGCATCAGCTCTGGGACTCTAGGCCATGGCCAGCTGCAGGCCTGCCTGGGGGAGCAGGAGTAGGGGCTGGGGAGGGGGTGGCTGGCAGCCCTGGGAAATCCTCCCCTCGGAGCCTTCACGGTCTTCTCAGGACCCCTGTGCCACCCTCATGTCTCTGGAAACCACCTCTGCTGGATACAGACCACTCACCAGCTGGCATCTTCAATGTCACTTCGTAGGTCCCTTCCCTGGTCCTCAGACTCTGGGGAGGAAGGAGCGGCAGTTGTCAGCTCCCATCCCTGGACCCTCTGGCCTGGCCCCATGAGGATGGGGCCCAGATTGGGGGAGTCCCCTCAGCTGCTGCACTTGTCCCTGCCAGTGCCTTGGTCCCCCCTTGTCCAGCCCGACACACATAGTCCAGCTGACTGGGAAATCACAAAGCGGAAGCTGGGTGTGGAAGGCTGGGGAGGCGCCTCTGAACACCGCAATACCGCAGAGAAGATGTCCTTACAGAAGTGGGTGCGTCTATTCGGCTCCCAGGCCTTAGGGCTGGGGCACCTGCTGACACGGGAGGCAATGACCAGCTTGGGTTGGTACCTGCACGCGACTCCTGCTTCTCTGCAGGAGTCCCTGACACCATCCCTGCCCTGGGCCTGGTCTCATGGGGAGCCCCGCCCCACGGAAGTCGACCTGCCTCAGCAGGAGATTCGCCTCAGACAGGCCTCCGGGGAGGGCGGGGGTTACGTGCACTCCTCTCGGGCTCATCGGAGTTCCCTGCGGGGAAGACCTGGGGTTGTCAGCCCTGCTCCTGTTGGCTGCACCTGCACAACCTCAGCGACACTGGCTCCTCTGTGCAGACACCACCACTCTAGAGCCAGAGCCTCACAGGCAATGGGCAGGGGTCCAAGGGAGCAGGGGTGCAGGGGTGCTGCTCTCACGTCTTCAGAGAGCATTCCGGAGCTCGGCAGCTCTGGAGCCGTCTCCACCTCAGAGAACAGGACCCGAGTGACTCGGAAGCTGTGGTTTTCTAGTAGGGATTTTACAATTGACTTCTTGTGGAAAATCTTGATCTGCCCCTACCCGTGGGTATGTGTGTCCTCATATTTTAGAGGACACAGGCTCATCCCTGAACCTGCTCCATCCTATAATATGTATCTGGCAAAAAGGAAAGAATCAGTAAAAAGAGAGACATGATATGTTTTCTGCAGTGCATCTTCTTCCTGACAGAAGCAGGTTTCGGCCCTTTCCCTCCCCTAAGGGGCTGCTGCGGCTATCAGGGTGGTAGGCTGGGGGCTGAAATGCGCTCTGCTGAGCCCAGTGAGGTCCAAGAACAGAGATGTGAATGTCCCCAAATGCTCACAGATTCTTTTTTGGCCGCGAGATGCCCCCTTGGGTATCGGCAGGCTGAGGGTGCAGGCTGGGGCCAGGGTGCAGGCGCCCAGAGGCAGCACCACACCGCCTTGCTGCTTGGCCACCAGCTGAAGCTTTCAGCAGGTCCCTCTCGCCCACCCCTCTCAGGAGCAGGCCCCCCCACACCTGCCTGGGAACTGCAGTGGGTAGGTGCACGGGCAGTGGGGTGAGGGCGAGGGTGCCCTTGAGGGCAGGGGCACAGAGCAGGCCCGAGTACCAAGGTCCGGGAGGGTGTCAAGGATGTAGCAGCCCGTGCTCCAGTGGGTCCCCTGGTGGATCCCGTGCAGGTGGCCAGGGTGGGGAGGCGGGCTCAGGGTGCAGCCGCCCAGGGTTGGGGCACTCAGCACATGGACTTCTGCTGTTCCCTCCCAGACCGGGCTCATCCTGAGGCCAGCTCACTCTGGCCGCCCCCAGGCCCAGTCCCTTGACTTAGGTGGCCCGTGTCCTGTGTCCACTGCATCCTGGTGCCAGGGGTTCAGGCAGCAGAGGTCCCTTCGCCCCTGCTCCCTACGCTGTGGGCATCCCATCAGTGAGCCTCCTGTTCTTGGTGTGTGGGCTCTGGGGAGGCGACATTGGCTCCTCTGTGCAGACACCACCACTCCAAATGGTGACACTGGGGCCACCAGGTGTATGTGGCAGGATGGTGCCACAGAGAAGTCTCTGCCCGGCCTCTTGTTTGGGGGAAATGCAGCACTGGTAGGAATAGCCGGGAACGGTGGGGCCCAGACGGTGCTCTGTGGCTGCCCCGCGGCGGCATCTCAGACACCCTCGCGTCCATTCGCAGTATTTCCCACATAGACTTAGGCCGACTTCTTCTTTGGGAAACTTTGCTCCTCTTGCTGCGAAAGGCTCAGGTGCCCAGAGTTTGCTGGGACGGTGGTGCCGAGAGCCTTGCAGTGACCCGTGTGGCCCACCAGCCGGCACCTCCTTTCCCCTACCCGCTGGAACATCTCTGCATGTTTACACTAACGGAACAACACTCTTATGCCACCGCCTCTCAAAATCGTCCCTAGGGCATGAACAGCGAACCGCATTTCCTACTGCTTCATTGCTGTGGCGTCCCGACACCCTCACAAAGGGCCACTCACCAGGTGGGCCTTCCCAGCAGAGCCAGAGCTGCCAAGAGCCTGGCACAGGACTGAAGTGGTCACCTTCATCTGTCAGCCAGGCCAGGGTCCGGCTCTTCCTGGGAGAGCACCCTGCACCCAGCCCCAGTTCCATGTCCCAGAATATCCTAGGTGGCACGTACAGCCAAGTGTACGTTAGCTCACCTGTGTCCCGTGTCCTGGGTCCACTACCCCTGGGCCCACCGCTGACCCTGCCTGGCAGGTTACCCGTGCAGGACTGACCAGAGACACTTCACGTGGCCACGGCCTTCTGGATGCACAGCCCCCCTCGCCTGCTGCCTGCTGACCCCAGGGTCAAGCATGCTCTGCCCAGGCCTTAGGATCTCAGCAGGGACGAGGGCGTGGGCAGGCAGGAGAGAGGGACGCTGCTGGGGCCTACCCAGCTCCTTGGATGGCTTCTTGATGCAGCTCGGAGGGTCCCCCTTCTGATGCAGGCCACCCACACTCCGGCTCCTCTGGAGCTCAGCTATCTCGCTGGCTGCCTTGAGGTGTCCGGGGGCCACCCCTGGTGGAGGGGCCCCGGGGCCTGGCCGGTGCCTCCTATGTGCGGCTGCGTCTTTCTCCATCCTCCTCCCCTCCATCAGGCTTCAGGAATGAAGAGGGACGTGGGCTCCCGAGCGCGCCCTCAGACAGAGAGCATGGCTTCCCACCTCTGTCCCACCAGCAGCCCTGTGTGGCCGGGGCCCCTGTTGCCAAGCGGCCCCTATGACATCACCACAAAGTTCAGAGGTCAGAAGTCAGTGCAGGCAGCTCTTTCCGTGGGTGAGCTTCCTTCTGAGGCCCTCCCCGGCCTTCCCCCCGAGGATGCGGAGGCAGACGGCTGAGTCCCTTGTACTCGAGGATCTTTCTGCAGGGACGATGCCATCACGACCCAAGGGACCGAGGGTTCAGAGTGGCAGTGCTGGTGTCACAGGCTCATCAGCAGCCAGCGGCCCCGCTGTGCTGTCCGCGTGGGCTGCGAGCGCACTGCAGTGAGGCCGCTGATGCCCGGGCGCTCGGGTCTCACCGCTGGGAGGCGGGAAGCCCGACGTGCAGGTGCCGCGGCCGCCTCGTCCTCCACAGTCGTCCCTCACGCTTCCGGGCCCTCATCTTTTGTTTTCTTCTGTTTTTCCTCTTCTGTTTGAGTCTGGGTGACACACATTTGTTTCAGGAGTTTGACGTGTGGGTCAGCTCCTCTGGCTGTGATGCTGTGCCCCCTGCTAGCACGGCCATCTGCCATCGCACCACGCGACCGCGGACGCTGTTCCATTTCACCCATGACCAAGTCACTCACACCAGGGTCTGGCCCCCGTGCTCCCCGCGTCCCCTGCCCGCCTTCTGCCACCAGCCACCTTTGCTCTCTGTGTTTATGGCTCTGATTCTTTTTTATTCCATTGGTTTGTCGCTGCTGTTTGTTTAGACTCCACTTACCGGTGGGGTCCTAGGATATTCGTCTTAGTCTGATTTATTTCACTCAGTGTTGTACCTTCTCGGTCCAATCGTGTCACGAATGGCACAATCTCATCTCTTGACTTCTGAATAATATTCCATTATAAAGGCCAGCTTCTCTTCACCCATTCATCTGTCGGTGGACATCTCAGCTGCTTCCGTATCTGGACATCGCAGATAACGCTGCTATAAAGTTCTGGGGAGCATGCACCCCTTTGCATTAGTGTTTTTCTATACTTTGGGGTAAATTCCCAGCAATGCAATTGCTTCTATTTTCAACTTCCTGAGGACTCTTCACACTGTTCTCCAGAGTGGCTGCACCAGCTGACACTCCCAGCAGCAGTGCATGAGGGCTCCGCTTCCTCCACAGCCTCACCAGCCCCTGTTGTTTCTTGTGTTATTGATCTTAGCCATGGTGACAGGTGTGAGGTAGTGTCTCATTGTGGTTGTGTTTTGCATCTCCTGGTGATCAGTGATGTTGAACATCTCACGTGACTGTTGGCCACATCCTAATCTTAGAAGGACGCTGGTCACATGGGATTGGGGTCCACCCAAATGACTTCGTGTAACCTTAACTAACCCCTTTAAGGAACCCATCTCCCAACACGGTCACAGTCTGAGGGGCTGGGGTCAGGATTTTGCCATGAGTTTTTGGGGGACACATTCAGCCCATGATACAGCTTAGCAGAGAACATCTGGTCTCATCCCAGCACACATTTTTTATCTTGAGGCATCCAAGGCCACAGGAGACAAATCATAATAGGTGCTTTCCCTGAGCAACCAGCAGATCATAAATAGAATGAAGCAAAAGGGACTCTGTTAATTCCACATGCACTTTTATCTTCCAAACCACTTCCCGGCACATCCACTCATGGGGGCTCCAGTCACCCAGCCAAGGGGCTCGTGCAGCTGCTGATGAGCCCAGGGACATGAGAGCAGAGGTGCCAGGCCTACAACCAGGAGGGCGGGATGCTGAGATGGGTTGTCTGGAGGCAGAGCAGGTGGGCGCACATGGAGGCCCCTGGAAGCCACCATGGCCGGTCATGAGGCTCCTGGGAGAAGGCCTTGGCTCCCAGGCTTTCTGCCCCCGGTCCCACGTCCTCCCATGGGGACAGAACTTGGCTCTCCTGATTCCCTGGGTCCTGCATGTATCTGAGTCAGCCAGGCTCCCTGAAGCTGCCCCATGGACCTGCCGTGGATGCCTGCATGTCCCGGGGTACTGATGCTGCTGGCTTGACCCCTGCACCCCTGTGCCGTACCCCCCCCAGCCCATCTTGCTGCCCAGGGCTGCCAGGAGTGGCCGCTGGGAAGCAGCAATAACACCTCCCTCCCCAAGTCCCCCAGGAGGGGCTGACCCCCCGTCATCCCAAACCTGACCTCGTGTCCTCAGAGCCAGACCACTTGATTCTTTCCTAACAGGTGACTCAGGCTGGAAGTTGAACAACGGAGTCAACACCACTTGGAGAGGAAGAACAGGGAAATGATGCATCCCTGCTCTGGAGGCAGGTCTCCTCCAGGCTGCTGCCCCCACACACGCAGCACCCCCCAATCTGGGAGCCCCTCCTGTTGCTTCCCATGGATGCCGGCCTGTGTCTGGTCCTGGAGCTCAGGCCCCACTGTGTCCCGGAGATGGTAACACATGCTGGAGCCTGTCCTCCTCGTGTGGGCTCGAGGCCGCCTCCACCCTCACTGAAGGCTCCCGGCACAACATGCATTGAGGGAACGCTGAGTGCCGAACCCACATCCTTCCATCCCACAGTAGCACTGTGGTTTCCAGTCTGACCCTCACCCTCACCTGTCCCACGTGCCCGCTCCGCCACACGCAGGGGGCACTCCCGCAAAAACAAACCAGTCTTCAGAAAGAATAAAACATCTGTTTTAATTGGCCAGTAAAATACATTGCAAATCATTAGTATCTTATAAACAGAAACATTAAGTTACAAATCCATGTTAAAAATTGCAGTTTGGTGCAGCCTCATAGCTGTGTGTCCCAAAGTTTATTTTTTGCAACATCTTCCTCACCGTTTTGTGACAAGGCATGTTACTAACTGCCATCGTTCAGAATCTGCAGGACAGTGTTTGCAAGTAAAAGCAGAGATGGGCACAAGGTCTGTGTGTGTGAACAGTGCTCTCCAAAGCTCAAAGGCTGCCTGCCTCATGTCAGCATCCCCACCTCCACAGAAAAGCACCCCACCACTGCCTGGCAGCTGCCAGGGGCTTCACAGAGACACAGCCTCCAGCTCAGGAGGAGCCAAGTCTGCACAGCTCAGGGCCTCACTTTCCCTGATGTGCTCTGGACGGCCTTTAACTGGCTTCTAGGAGATGCGCCTCCTTCCCTCTGTGGCTCTCCTGTGGCACCCTGCCCTTTGATGAGAACAGGTCTAGATGTTCCAAGGTACCTTATATCAAAGACCTAATGAGAAATGGTCCTTTAAAAACATTAAGAAAAACAGCTTGAAAATAATGCACATTTCTATTTTAAAAACCTTCCCCAAACCTCCAGAAGTGGTGGTGGCTAATGTGGATCGTACTCTGCAGTTCCACTGACAGCAGAACTACAACTTTTGCTCAGAAGGGGATGGGGTGGACACTGACCTCAGCCCATTGCCAGCTCTGGCAGTGTCTGCAGCCCACGGGGGTGGGAACACCCTAGTGCTCTCTGCAGAAGGATCCCGTACCTCCAAAACATCAAGAACATCCTCAAATTCGGATCTTTGTGCCATTATGCACAATGAGGCCACAAAACCGACCTTTCAGCCAGGAATCACAGCAACACCAAAGGCTGGAGCTGGAGGGCCACTGCCCACGGCCGCCCAAACAGGCTCACGGGAGACAAATGATGCTATTTAACGTCCGGTCTCGCTGAAGCAGAATACGCGAAGGAACAGGGCTCCAGGGGCACAGCGCCACGCAGCGCAGCAATGGCAGAGGTGCACACGACACAGAAGTACAAGCTCTACAGAGGGCACAGTGTCCCCAGCAGCTCATTCCAGAAAGGCCGGTTCCAGTCACCTGCCACAGTGTGAATAAAGTGCACGGCAACCACAGACACAGCCCGCGGAGGTTCACCAGTCCCAGGAGCTTGGCGTGTGAGCTCTATGTGAGCGGAACAAGTATGGATCCCTTGCCCTTTAGTCCTGTCTCTGTTCCCTCCTTCCCGAAGGTGGTGGTCTTCCTGGTGCCCGTCCTTGGACACGACCTCCTACAGACTTCAAATGGAATGGGTGGAGGTCTCAGACTGCTGCCTGATGTAGCTCTGGAAGCTCTTGTCTCCAATGGGGTGCTCCCTGCAAAGCAGAAATGGGGAGGAGAGAGTGGGGTGTAGTCTCCTACGGCCAGTGCTCAGCTGCGTGCTTTAATACTCTCTCTTCTGTCTTTAAACGTGATACGTGTTCATCGCAATAAATATGAAAAATACAGACAAGCAAAGAAAAAACAAGCTAAGCCAGAAGTTGTCTATAGAAATGTATTTGTGGCCCAGAGAGAGGCATGATGTGTGCAACTTCTGGCCCAGGAAAGCCTAATTTTGGAAGCAATGGATCTGAAGGCAGGAGGGTCTGGAGGGAGGAGGTGAGGGAGGTGCTGCCCCTGGGACACTGCCCAGCAGGCCCTGGAGAGCACGGTAAGCCCCTCTGAAGGGACAGGAAAGCTGCCCTAGTCCTCATGGGTGCATGCAGGTGGCTTCACGGTAGCGCCCGGCCCAGGACACTCCTGAGGTCCCCTTCTCTGCTACCTTTGCCAAGAGCAGCCCGCAATCCCGCCGCCATACTCACTGGCTCCCATACTTGGTCTTCTTGAACTTGTCCCTTCTGTACTGGGCGTGCTCCTGCTCCAGAGCCCCAACCCCAGTGATGACCTGCTTCAGTGTCTTATAGGTCTCCTGAGGGTCGTCAATGATGAACGTCGAGTACTCCTCCTGCTCGGGCCCGTCGTACACAGATCTGCTTCCACAGGCCTCTGCGGTGTTGGGAGAGGGCTGGAGGTCAGGGCGGGAGCTCTTCGGGGCAGTAGCCTCAGGGAAGGGCTGGCAGAGCCCACGCAAACGCACAAAGACACAGAAGCCATCCCCAAGAGCCGGGCCTGCACTGAGCCCTAGAGAAGCCAGGGTCTGATGCCTATTTCTGACCAGCCTGTTTTCTGGGCGACCTGCATCTATCCACGCCCCATGGCTCACCAGACCAGAACCAGCAGATGTCTGTTCGCGGACACTGGGCCAGGTTGGCTCAAGAGCCTGTGGTCACCCAGGGTCAGTCTGGGGAGACGACCTCCCCCATGAAGGCCCCATCTTAGAAACGGGTGCCAGGGGTTCACTCACCCAGCATGCACACGCACACCCTATGCTGGGAACCGTGGGTATGAGGTGCGTAAAAAGGTGTCACCTCTCAGCCAGTCTGCACTAGGAGCTTCCTGCGACCTCTGTGACCCCTATCTGCTGTGCAGTGACTTTCTCATTGGACCACCTCACTCCTGCTGAAGACCATGCTGTGGCCTCCAGGTATCCACAGGAAGCGCCAAGTCATCTGAGCTGGGCCTGGCCCCCTCCCCACACAACCGGTCCCCAGTCACCTGAGCTGGGCCCTACATTCCAGGGCCACAAAGAGACCAGGTGGGAAGACATGCCGTTTGGATAGTACCTGGCCTAGGTGAGCCAGCATCTAGGGGGCTCCTCACCCTATCTGTATTGCTGTTTCATTATCACAGAAGCTCTGGTGTCCACTTCATTGTCTTTATTTCTAACCCAGGAGAAATCTCTTATTTCTTGAAAAACCACAAGTCTGTACAAAAGAAAACTAGGAAGATTTAACATTTCAAAGAAAAAGAGAATCTGATGTGAGAAAGACAAGCAGGTCTAAACATGAGGGACGAATGAGCAGAGGAGGCAAAGGAGGAAGAGCCAGGTGGAAGGGTGCTGATCTCATGGTCTGGACCCCTCCCCACAGCCCTACCTGTGGGAGCTACAGCCTGGAGCACGTTATGTAAGTCCAAGCCTCTGTGAACCCTCTGGGGAGGAGGGACACCGGTGTCCCTGAGAGGCTCCTGCCTGGGGGCCTGGCAATACGGAGAGCTTGGCTGTTTTTTATTTTATTTTATTTTATTTTATTTTATTTTATTTTATTTTATTTATTTTATTTTATTTTATTTTTATTTTATTATTTTATTTTATTTTATTTTTAAGATTTTATTTATTTATTCATGAGAGACACACAGAGAGGCAGAGACACAGGCAGAGGGAGAAGCAGGCTCCACGCGGGGAGCCTGACATGGGACTCAATCCCGGGACTCCAGGATCACAACCTGGGCTGAAGGCAGCACTAAACTCCTGGGCCACCCAGGCTGCCCAGCTTGGCTGTTTTAAAGACAGCCAGTGTGGACAGGTCAAGAGGGATCACCCCTGAACACGCTCACATCTCTGATCACTGCTCACGGTGACCAAAACCAAACAAATTCACTGCCAGCATGGTGCCGGCAGAGAATGGGCAGACGCCTTCCTGACACAAGGATCTGAACTTTCTGCAGAGTTCCAGGTGCCCAGAGGACTCAGACCCAGAGGGGACGGAGTACAGGGGAGGTGGCCTGGACAAGGATACAGGCAGCCAGGGCCCTCACTGCCTCCCAGGGGTTATTTGATTTAATCCTGGATTAACCCACACGGGATGGTACCATCACTGCCTGGTCTCATAGGAGAGGACAACAGGCCTTGCCCAGTTGTCTCACAGTGGACACCAAAGCTGTCTCTGGGTTGCCTGAGAATGGCAGACAAGCTGCCCGCAGGGCCCCGAGGAGCCCTGAGCAGATGTGTTCGGAGTGACCCCAGAGGCCCAGGCCCGAGAGAAGGTGATTGTGTGGGGGAAACAGCACAGTGCTCTGTGTGAATCCTCCCCCTAACCATCCCAACACCTGATAAATGGGCCCTTGTGCCTACTTTGCAGAGGATGAAGCAAGCTGCTATCCCAGGATATACCACGAGAATGGTGACCTGCTGCCACCCTGAAAGGCTCATCTGCACTCATCTCAGCCCCACAGCCCAAGCCCCCTGTCAGCTCGTTAGCCAGGCCCCTGCCAGGCCCCATGCTAACCCTCCTCTGCCTAAAGTACTGGGTTCTGCTGTCAGCAGATTGCAGGGGAGGGTTAAAGAACCAGGGCAGGCCCCAAGGAAGATAGCCAGGTGACTCCATACCACATGAGGGAGGTGGAGGAGACCAAATCTCTCCTCCTGCACAGGCAACTACAACACAGCTTCCTCTGATCACCTAAAGCCTGCCATGCCCAAGAGAAAAGGACTGACCATGTCAGGTGTTAATAAGCCCCATGGTCAGTGCCAAAAAGAACAGTTTGATTAATATAAAAGGAGTATCTTGAGAGGATTAGGTTGCTCTGACAACAAACTATCTGCCTCAAAGAAGCACTGAGACTCCAGACAGAGGCTGGAAGACGGTCTGAGAAGTGATTCAGTGCCACAGTGCCCGGGTGAAGCGTACTGTAAGGTCTCCAATCCTGTTGACACTCTAAGAACACTTGTCCAGATGATTCCTATACTTTGAGGGAGGTTCATCCATCCATCCATCCATCCATCCATCCATCCATCCACCACTCATTATCCATGCATCCATCGTCCACCATCCATCTATCATCCATCCATCATCCACCCATCTACCCATCATCCATCCATCCATCCATCCATCATCCATCATTCATCCATCCATCCATCATCCATCCACCCATCACCCATCACCCATCCATCCTCTATCCTCTATCATCCACCATCCATCCATCATCTATCATCCATCCATCTGTCATCCATTGCCTATCCATCTATCTAGAAAACATGTATTTAGTTCCTCCTTCATGTCAGGCTCTAGGATAAATAACACCTGCTTCTGCTCTCAAAGGGTCAAGTATATTGAGACAGTTGTCATGGCAAAGACAGAGATACATACAGGGTTAGAAAAAGCTCCCTGGAGGAGGAGATTCACAAGACAACCAGGTATTGGCCAGACTGAGGGGGCAGAGGCAGAGGCCTGCAATGGCATGATGCTGGGGAGACCCCAGACAACGTGTCTGGAAGCAAAAGGGAGACAGTGTGTGGAAGAGGCGGCTGCAAGGTGGTTGATCATGCAAGGCTTAGGCAGCCCCCTTCACAACCCCGGATCTCACATGGTGGCTTTGGCCTCCTAAGACTCCTTACTTCTACCCTCCTCTGGACTGGTCACTCCTCTCAGGCAGCTGGGAAGGGGCTGGCATCCCCTGGCTCCAATGCCTTTGCCACCTTGAAGCCTGGTGTAGAGTGCCAGGGCCACCACTGCAAGGCCTCCTGGAGCCCTGGAGCCACGTGCTGTGTACAGCACACTTGCTGGGTGGGTGTGTGCGTGTGCACACGAGCATATGTTCAGGTGTATAACACAGTTGTCTTGCATGTGTGACTGTGCATGTGCCCAGAGCCTGGAAGTGCACCCAGATGAGTCACATGAGGAGACCAGAGAACAGGTGTGGCCCCCTCAGACGGGAAGCTCAGCATGGCATGCCTGCCACATCATCGCCATTTTGCTGTGTTAGATCAGGAAAAAGAAAAGGAAAAATATCTAGCAGGTGCGTTTCCAGGCCCACTCCGCTTTATTTCACCTTCAGAGTGGGGCTTAAGGGCTGGGTCACCGAGTCTCTGAATGTGGCTCTGAGACCTGCCCGGCTCGGCCCAGGACCAGGCAGCTCATCTGCCTCCCAGTAGCTCTTCTTCCATCCACCTCTCCTGAACTGAACATCACCCCATGTCACCTCATGTGTCCCACCCATGCTGCTGAGCTCTGCAGAACATTATAAGGTGGTTAAATGTTGAGGATGATAAAGCTGCGTCAATATTATGTCTGCTCCCACGTGCAGAGTCACACACACACATAGGCATGCAACCCTCTGAAAAACACAGAAGACCGAATCCTCAGTCTGGGGGTACAGGAGATTATAAAATATACTATCTTCTCAAGAACTTGGCAGTTCAGAGGCTGCAACTGAATTCCATCTTAAAATTATCTACGGGATCTGTTATTAAAGTAGTTCGCCCACGTAGCTGCCAAGCTGCAGAAAGCAATTCCCCCCTCGGTGCCACAAACGAGGACAGGGGGCTCCGAGGGCTGGTCGTGCCAGCAGAGGGCTCCCGTTGTCGCTGGGACCCCAGCCAGGCATCCCTGAAGCCACTGGCAATCTCGTGAGACAGTGTCAGGCTGTAAGCGGAGCCTACCTTGCATTTTCTCCAGTTTGCTCATGTAGGAGTTGAAGAGAGAGTAGATTCGCTCCGTTTCTCGGTCCCCGTCAATGTCCAGCTGGATGTTTGCTGGGAGGCCGCTGCCCCAATACAGCAAGACCAGAACAGAAAGAACAACAATGGGAATCATGACATTTCTTTTTTTAAAGAGTTAGCTAACAGAGTGGTCTTATAAAGTGAGCTTATCCCTGATGGCATTCATGTGTGGTTGGTGGAAGAGGTCACAGCACTTAAAGGTGACCATCCACGGGCTCGGAGGACGAGAGGCCCACAGATCTGCTGTGATAGCCAAGCAGACTTGTTCTGCTGGGAAAAGAAATGACTTTACTGATGCACCTGGGCCACGTGCCCTGAAGGTTCGGCCTGCCACCCAGGTGGGGACAGCCAGGTCCCCATTCCTCCTCAGCCTGGGGTGGCTCCTACTCCGCCTAAGCGTGTGGCAATGTCGCCTCCCCTGGACACAGTGCTCAGCCTCTCCTGGGCAGGATCCCACAGGGATTTTCCTGAGTCCTAGAAGCCGGATCCTCCACTCCCGCTTCCATTAGCCTGGGCCTTTCCTCACGCCCACACTAGACAGCAGTTGTCACTGTCCTCGTAAGCCATGGGGCACCTGGTCCTCCTTCCAGAAGAGGCAAGGTGAGCCTGTCCTGACCCTCAGGAGGCCCAGCTGACAAAGCCAGAGGGTGCAGGGGAGTGTGTGCAGATACTTGCAGAAACCGAAGGGCCTGTGAGCAGGATGGCGGACGACAGCACCTCCCTCACTGCCACCCACCCCCAAGGATCACTAGGACCCCTGGCAGAGACAGGAGGACCCAGGATGGCTCACCGCTCCTGATGGGTCTCCTGAGAGCCTTCATGTGGATGAGCCAGGGCTCTCTCACACAGAAGCCCCTCAACAATCAAGACAATGGTCCACGGGACTCAGCGGTGCATATGCAGCTTGCCAAGACGCCACATAGCCCCGTGGCCACACTTCCTTGTGCAACGCACAAGCCAGACTCTGGTGCTTGGGCCACACGGGGTGGACGTGAGACAGAGCGACTGAGGGGACCTCACGAAAGAAACAATTTTTTTAAATGCTCCTTTTTCAGCTCCTATTCTGAGTCTGCACCCCTCACACCACTCGACACACGCCTGGGCAGGGACAGAGGCAATGCTACCTTCCCAGTTCTCCAGTACAACACAAAATGTCTAAGGAGTGACTAGTGGGGTGGTCGTAAACGTTCTCTAGGACCACTCACTCCAAACCCCTTGAGGCCAAGACCCTGGCCAGATGGACTGACTTAGAGACCCTGGGATGCTGCCCTTGTGCTGACCAGTCCATGGACGCCGATGTGTGCACCAGACCACGATCCCTGTAAAATCCCAGACCCAGGCTAACATGAGACTCGTCGGAGGCCCTGTACAGACATATTCAATAAACTCTGCTTTCACTTCCTGCTGGCTCAGATCTGACTCCTGGGCTCTGTGAAGCCAAGGCCCCCTCCCTGGGTCCTTGGAGCCAGCCCGCCTGCACTGGCGGTAGTGCAGACCTACCCGGTGCAGGGGGAGCAGCCAGGCGCTGTGTCCGAGGAGGCCCTGCAGCACAGCCAGTGGCCATTCAGGTAGGCTGAGGGGTGGTAGACGGTAAGCCGTTTCTGGTTGCACTGGCTCACTTTGGTGAGGATGTCGATCCAGGCCTTGGCCTCCACACAGTTGTTGGCCTGGATGTACAGCGCTCGCTCGGGCTGAATGACCTGAAACATCTGGGACGTGGGGAGAAGGCTCAGAGAGACCTCAGAGCAAAACACCCGCCGGGCCATGGAGTCCTGGGGATGGACTCGTACAAGACCCAGGCCCACAGAGGGAAATGATGGAGCTGACCCCGAGGGAGGATGGCACGGGGGACTGGGGGGACTGGAGGGAGAGAGAAGAGCTGACCCCGAGGCAGGACAGCCCGGGGGTCATGGCATCTCAAAGTACTTTCTGCTGCCCTTGAACGACAGAGCCACTAGGCACAGCCTTCTCCCTGGGGGCTCAGGAGAGAGAAGAGCCCCTGGCCAAGGCTCTGTGCTGGGGTGTCAGGGGCTCATGTAAAAGCACAGGGATCACACTCTCTACCCTCCCCCCCCAGGTCCTCCTGATGCTCACTGTGCCCATTACTGAGACTTTCTTTGGGTCTCCTGGTTTTTAAGGTGGGAGGACTTCTAAGCAAGGTGCATCTGGCTTACCTTGTGCTACCCCCACACCTACCTCAGGACCTTTGCATGTGCTATTGAGTCCATCTGAAGAATTTCCCCCACCCACCTGAGCACCCTGGGGACCCTTCTTCTCCTTCCAGAAAGGTGTCGCTTCCTCTGAGAGGCTGCTAAGAGCCTCCACTGCTGTTCTTATTATTCATTCCACCCACATTCCCGAATGCCAGGCTCTGCCCTGTGTTCTGGGAACACAGTGTGGCCCAAACAGTTTCTATCTCCATGAACTTTCAGCCCTCAAGAAAGATAAAAATGAAAAGGAAGTGCAGGGTCTGGGCACGTCAGAGGAAGAGTCAGGAAATCAACGACCCCGCTGCTGTCAGAACGTGATTGGGGGGAGGGGAGGGATGTGTGCATGGACAGGAGCTGCTGGATCTGAGGGGAGAGCTGGGGCGTCTTCAGGGACCTGAGCCCTGCCCCTGCCCCCCCTGCACACACATGCACTGTTGCACAGGCCTTAGACTGCATCTCTGCAGGCTGCGACCCCCAGGGAGGGACAAACCCCAGACAGAGTTCTGTTGACCGCCCTCACGAACTGGCCGCTCTGACAGGGCCACCGCGGGCCACCTCGCAGACGGGCAGGGGTCTGCAGTTAGTGCCATACGCAGTTGCCTGTGAGGGAAAGCGGTGGGAAACAACAGGCTGATATGCTGAAGTTGGGTGATTTTCTAAAGAAGTGAAGGGGATGGAAATGCAGTTTCTAGGCTGTCTTCACGCTCGTGCCCTGCCATCACATCCGGGAATGCCATGGGCTGCCCTCAGGGCACAGTGCTCCCAGGCTGCCATCCCGGAGAGGGCCGGTCACAGGCCAGGCAGCAGACACCCAAGGCGACAAGACATGCCACAGAGGAGATGAGGACGGTGCTTGCAGCAGGTGCAACAGCATTACCATCCTCAGGCCCAGAGAAAATGCCACCATCTGCCACGGGCCCATCCGCTTGCCCGAGAAACCACCTTCCGTGGTCCAGGGGCGGCACGAGGTAACAGGGGGTGCAGGTGAGCAGGACGGCCATCTGTGAGCTGGGCCTGGTGGCCTCTAGGTCACACCCATGACGGAAACCACATCTGTGCTCAGCCTGTCGAACTCTGCATGCCCACGGCGTGTGCCGGCAGCAGCGGTGACAACGCGATCAGCAACGCTGCCACGTCCCATGGCCACATAGGGCAGTGAGGGGTGCCACCCCGGGTAAACGTGGCCCTGGGAGCCCCGTGGCCCTGACAGACAAGCGAAGAAGGTCCCTGGGTGGCTCTGTGCACGGCAGAAAGCCAAGGAAAGTTGTGAAGGGGTGAGGGAGGTGGGAAGCCTGAGTGGAGGGGCAACAGTCTGAGGAGGAGCCCGATGAGGATACGGTGCAGTGTGTTTCCCATGCTCGGCTCATGACAAGATGCACGTAGGGCTCAGGCCTAACACCCAGACTGTGGGACACCCGCAAAACCTGGCCTGCATGCGTCAGACACTCCAAGGCTGCGAAACACAGAGAGAGGCTGAGAAATGTCCCAGATCAAGAACCTGGCAGAGAACGAGTGGACCAGGCGGCACTCGGCTGGGCACTCAGAGACTGTCATCGGTGCCGTGGGCACCCTGCCCTGCCTTTGAGAGCAGCACAGCTCCTATCCCAGGATGTCGTTCTTTATAGGCAGCACGCTGGGGTATCTGCGTGGTTCAGAAGGATGCATGGCCACGGAGGGTGATAAAGGACAGAGCTCAGCCAACGTGACAAATGCAAACACCCCGCGACTCTGGGTGAGGGGACACGGGAGGTCCTGCTCTGTTTCTACAACTTTCCTGTAAGTGCACAACCATCTCAAAATTAAGTTTCAAAGAAATGCTGCAAGATCCCAGAGCTGATCCCTGAGCTGCCAGGAAGCCCTTTCCAGCAGGTTCCTCCCTGCCCGGCTGCCCGAACAGGAAGAGCCAGGCCGCTGTGCTCCAGGGTTCCCACACAACAGCTGTGAACACCAGTGAACATGCGGGTGACGGGGCTCTGTGGCAG
This sequence comes from Canis lupus dingo, assembly GCF_003254725.2. NCBI lineage: Eukaryota > Metazoa > Chordata > Mammalia > Carnivora > Canidae > Canis > Canis lupus. Next base: position 61,243,422 of record NC_064264.1, read on the forward strand.
AGAGCAGAGGATGGAGAAACCCCTGAAAAGTGTGGCGCACACAGGACACTCACGTTCTTCATCTTGAAGGACTCCTCCTCCAGCTTCTCCACCGCCAGAATGTTCTCAATAGGAATGCTGCACAGAGGCTGGTCTCCTGAGGTTGAGAAGGTCCATGAGGGGGCAGGCGGTGGGCAGAGGGTGGGTCCCCGCCCTCGGGGTAATGGGTAGACGACACAGAGACCCCAGCATGGACACTGTCCCACCCCTGAGCCTGGGCAGCACTCCCAGCAGGACCCAGGACACGTGGCAGCGACCCAAAGCCTCCGAGGAGCCCTGTTCTCAGTGCCACATCCCTGTGATCTGAGCCGTGTCACACCTGGGAAGACACGACCAACACAGGACCCTGACCCTGTTGCCCGGAGCCCAGAGGCGCGGCCCGGCCCGCCTGCTCCCCAGCCCCCCGGGCCACCCTGGTGGAGGAGTGTCCAAGCACTCCTGTGACAGCGGCGGCTCACCCGTGGGACACGTCATCCTGCCCTTTGTTTTCACTCCGGAGAAGCAGGCTCTGGCCTTGAGGATAAAGGCTGTGAACCAACTAAAAAGCCAATTTCCCTTGTTACCTTTGCTTTTCTGGTAGGTAAATTCATGGTTGGTCAGGCAGAACCATCTTTTCTTAAAGTTCTTCATCCCAAAGCGCTTCCGTCCTTGTGCCCTCTTGATCATGAACCTGTTGTGAAGAGGGCGTGTCTGTGGGTCATTGTCAGGGCTCAGGGCACATCCGCCTCCGGCCCCCACGCCACAGCCCAAGTCATATCCGCTAAATCCAAATAAACTGCCCCTTTCACAACTGTCCTACCTGAGGCCGCCTGCGGGTTTTCAACACCTTAAACCCAAAAGGCAAAGCTCTCTACTTTTGAAAAGTTTTAGTCCCAGTTGACAAGGACACTGGGTTCACGAGACCTTCAGTGAAGCAGCCACCCTCCCCATCTCCCGCCCCGGGAAGCCCCAGGAAGAGCAACGAGAGACACCATGAAGAAGGTAGGGCCCACGAGCCATGGCAGGTGCGCTCCCCGGCAGGCAGGAGACGCTTCAGGAGTGGGGGCTGCGGGGGCAGGAAGGGTGGCTCCAGTGTGAGCAAGCCAACACCTCAGCACGGTTCAGCCTGCCCTCCCTCTCTCCCACTGACACTCACACCACCCACAGGGGAGAGGCACCAAGAAAGGCAGGCCAACCCCACATTTCAGACATCCCTGCAGACCATCTTGCAGGATCTGAGACACGGATGGGGGCTATGCTTGTCCAGGCCAGGGCGGCCCCTCAGGGGTCTGGCTGCCTGTGAGCTGGGACGGCCAGGAGCACGGCCCCTGCAGGTCTGTCCTGCTGGCCCAGCAGCGCACGCAGGCCTTACCCTTCCTTAAGCAGGATGGGCTGCTCTATACTCTTAGGGTCTCTTCTCCCAGAAGATGAGATCAGATCTAAAAACTAAAGCAGGAGAGATATGAGATGCTTAAGGGGGAAATGGTGGGTTGGATACAATCCTGCTCACACAGGAACAGTTAGCTAGAATGCTGCATCTCTTTCTGACTCGAGGAGAGAGCAACTGGGGGAGCGTGGGTCCCTCTACAAGAGTCAGGGGGTCCTGAGCGTGTCTCTGCTGTAGCTGGAAGCTTCCAGTCCTGACCCCAGCAACCCATCAGACCCCCCAGGGAAGGACTCACTGCACCCACAGCTGCGGCTTCACCTGCTTCAGGTCACACCTGGAGACCTACGTGTGTGGCAACAGGCAGCCCAAGGACGCATCTCTCCTGGAATGCACAGCAGGATCGGCATCCAGGCCCCCGCCCCTCCTGGATTCATCTGTTCCTCAACCTGTCTGGATTCCCTCCACCAACTGTGCTGATGTGTGCCCCCGGCTCCTCTCCCTTCCTCCTCTTCTGGGTCTTGGTTTTTATGATTTCTGAGAAATAAGTATGTGTGACTGTTTCTAAACACAAGAGAAAAAGTGGGGCACCTGGGGGGCTCTGTGGGTAAAGCATCTGCCTGAAGCTCAGGTCATGATCCTGGGGGTCCTGGGATCAAGTCCCGCATCGGGCTCCCTGCTCAGTGAGGCGTCTGCTTCTCCCTCTGCTGCTCCCCCTGCTTGTGCTCTCTCTCTCAAATAAATAAAATCTTTAAAAATCAATCAATAAAAATAAACCCAAAAGAAAGTAAAGCTTTAGCATCCAGAAAAGATTGTCCCCATGTGCTGTGTCCCTAACTCCAGGTCTGGATGCCCAGCTCTGTGACTCAGGCATTTGTGGGGCACCAGTATAGTACGTGGCCGGCAAGGCAAGGCACTGTGCCACCCCTTAGGGACAAGAACTGTCAGTTCCGAACAGGAGTGGTGCAGAAGGGGCTCACAGCACCCTGGGGGCAGAGGGTCCTGGGACAGCCATACTCACATTTTTTACTGCATCAGCATATTTTTGCTCGTTGAAGAATTCATAAAATGCAGCCATGTAGGATTCCTTAAAACTGGCCTAAAATGAAACAGGTCACTTAACAAAGGCCTGCAGGACAGCGCTGAGCTGCAGGCTGCCTGTGGAGGTGCACCACTCATCTGGGCAGCGGGTCTCCCTCAGGCCCACACGTCCTCAGGTGCCCACAGCTGAGGCCTCCTCATCACTGCAGTGGGGCTGTGACAGGTCCTGCCCTGGGGAGCTCTGGTCTGGCCAGGGGACCGCGGGGGCCCTGGGAGACCTCAGGGTTTCCTAGGAACAGGGAATCTCTCGGCAAGGGCCACTGTCACTGCTAACCCTTCTCTCTAGGAGGACACAGGATTCAAATTTATTCCTTGCCCTCCCCTGCCTGGAACATGGTGGGACTGACCCACCGCTGGTCTGGGGGATGTTACTGCTCTACTGCTTATTAAGACACGTCATCATAGGGATCCCTGGGTGGCTCAGCGGTTTGGTGCCTGCCTTTGGCCCAGGGCGCGATCCTGGAGACCTGGGATCGAGTCCCACATCGGGCTTCCGGTGCATGGAGCCTGCTTCTCCCTCTCCTTCTGCCTATGTCTCTGCCTCTCTCTCTTTCTCTCTCTGTGACTATCATAAATAAATAAAAATTAAAAAAAAAAAGACACGTCATCGTGTATGCTACTGGCTCGTGAAATATTACTGTAAATTAACATCCCCACAGTGAACCTGATTAAGTACGATTCACAAACATACCCTCAGTCTCTGAGGATAATTTGCCCCCACACAAAATAGGTTTAGAAAGCAAAGTTTCGGAGTTCAGCAGAGCTGAGGAGTGTGCACGTTGTTGGAACATTCTCTCCGTGAAGATGGTAGTGGGGGCGCCATGTGGGCTTTATTGTTCCTTATGCTTATAACTGTTTAACACACACTCCTCTGTGTTAAAAAGACATGATTAAAATAAATGACTTACAGATTTTGACTTGGACAAGCTGCCAAGAGTCTGAATGGTCTTAGAGATAAGCGTCAGCGTCCTAGACGTCTGTGGGTCCTGTCGGATGGGAAGGAGACAGGCATGTTTCCTTTCAGTTTTACAGAAATGTGACTGAACCAGAACTGCATGGCCGACCATGGATGACATCCCCTAGGAGCCCCCCAGCTCCAGCGTGCTGCCTGTGTGTGATGGAGCAGGTGCACCTGGAGGATTTGCTCAGGCACTTCTGTGGCACATGCTCCAGGAGCGGCTCGCGGCCAGGCTCTCCACCTAGAGGACCAGATGCCAGTGCCTTCCAGGACAGGGGGCTGCGGGCAGGACGCAGGGAGCAGCTCCATCAAGCACCCAGCCTGACACACATTAGGGGCCTCTTTAAATGAGCAGCTTTCCTGTGCGATGCTGAGCGCCACCCTCCCCCACGGCCCTTCGTACGACCTAGAGGTTTAGTCTAAAACTCACCAACAGGAATGGGCCCCTAGAATCACCTCACCCTGGGGTCTCTGCCAAGCCCAAGCACTGCGGGGCCCTGCAGGGCTCCATAAGCGTTTGTTGATTATGTGACAGAACATACACATGATCATAAATGCCCCATAAATGCCCCGTTTTTCCCGAGGTGGGAGTGAGAAATCCCGGTCACAGAGTCCACTGTGTCTAACAGACACAGCTGGCCGAGGTGCTAAGCCTTCTTGCGTATAAAGGAGTTCAGGGCATGTGGGTGTTCACAGCCCGGCTGCCCCACCAGCAAGGATGCTGAACATCCCCATGAGCCCGGGACGGCAGGTTTGCCAATTGACGGGGGTTGACATCACTTACCGTGTGGTGAGGCGTCAGCTGGAAGAGGTTGGGGGACAGGATGGCCGGAGCGAAGAATCTCAGGAAGATGAAGCTGCTCACGGCCGTGTACCTCACATCCAGGTCATCTGCAGCCAGGACACAGAGAGCCGGCTCAACGGGCCTTCTGGGGACAGCGGTGGACCTGGAAGCCGGCACCCAAGTGCGCCTGCCCCTCCTGAGAGTCTGCCCGGCCCCACAGGAGTCCCCAGTCACCATCCCCAAACACACCACACCATGTGGTGGTAGCACTGCACCAGCCAAGGAAGGCCTGGCCGGGCACTAACCCAGAGCGTCTGAGGGCTGGGTATGCTTGGTAACTGCCCTTGCCAGACACCAGGGCCCCTTCCATGCTGGAAGGGGCCACCGTGCCCTGAAAGCAGGAGGTCCCGTCCACAGAGTCGGGTGGGAGGCCGGATGTGCTGAGAGGCACCTCAGCAGGTGGGTAGGAGGCGGCTTCTGTCAGGGTCCCAGGGACCATTCTGGGCGCCCCATGGTTCCCTGAGGCAGGAGGACACATCTGGGCTGTTCCCTGACTCCTCAGGGAAGGATGACGAGGGCCAGGGATGGGGCCTGCTGGACAGGGTGGGGGGCCAGGCTCCCCACAGCCCACTCCTCTGCCTGCATCCCAGTCCTCAGGCCTGCTGGCGCTTCCTGTCGGGGCAGGACACCTTTTCTCTGCTCCTGGGCAGCTCTGCACAGGGTGAATCCTGGTGCCTTCCTGAGGACCTGACACACGTGAAAAGGCAATTCATCCCTGGGGCCCCTCCTGTCCCAAAGCCACGGAGAGCTCATCCTGTCTTTCTTGAAAGTGCAGCAGGGCATGCGGTGCAGAGCTGCCCCTCAACCTACCACAGTCAGAACTACAAAAAAACAGGAAAGGCAGCTTCCCCTGGAGAGGCCCAAGCTCGGAGAGATTAACGCTCCACCCCACATGAACCAGTGTGACGAAACACGGCCAGCTGGCCTTCTGTGCGGGGCCCAGGCCTGGGTTCACAGAGGGGCCCAGCCGGGCTGCAGAGGGATGAGGTGCGGGCACTGGTGTGGATCCAGCAGCCACAGCCAGAATCACGTCCACACAGACTCTGAAACGTCCTTCTCTGCTTTGAGACAGTGGGGAGAGGAACAACCCAGCAAGGGGCTGTGGGTGTTCTCCACACCAAAGACTCACCCTGGAAGCGCTTGGCAGCCGCCTCTCGAAGAGAGAAGAATATGTCACACATGACGGTGGGGCAGCTCACCCCCGATTTGGTGATGACGTTGAAGATGCGGTCAACATACTGCCGCAGGTTTTCCTGCAACAGGATGCGGGTGGGACACCCCCCAGTGCCTGTTTGGAATCACTGTCTCCCCAGGGCTGCTGTGCCAGCCCCATGGAGCTCCAACCACACTGGGATGGGGCAGGGCCCGCAGCAGCAGCAGATGTACTAACATCACTATTTACAGAAGTGCCTCTCTGGCTAGTGACAGTCGTCACCGCGGCCAGGGACCAGAGCTCTGGGGGTGTGGGGCATGCCCCCTCCATGCCGACCTCATCCATGGGGCGTAGAGGTAAAATTCACTGCCTTGTATCTCCCGAAGGCATGAATAAATCACGTGAGAGATTAGGAGGTGAGGGTGCATTGAAAACATCAGGGAGTTCTATTCTAAAACACAGGACAGTGCTCTGCGGGGACAGGATGGAGGCAGCCTGGCTTTGGGACCTGTGTCTATGGCTGCCGGAGACCAGACCAGGCTGGGAGAAGCCAGGCCAGGAGGCCTCCTGGTGGGGAGGCTCTTGGTCCTCCCAGAAGGGAAGGTGCCAGGCCAAGTGCAGTGCCATCAGCAGCAGGGCGGTGGCACTGGGGCCCGGAGCAGGGCATCACGGCGCTGCACTGCAGCTGAGAGGGACTGTCTCTGGCGGAGACACAGGCTCCTGAGGACACCCTGCACAGTCAGTCCCCGTAGGTCCCCCTCCCCAAATCCTAGAGAGATGAGAGCACCCCAAGCAGCCAAGTGCCAAAATCCTACAGATGGGCGAGCAGCTCCAGAGAGTGCAGAACAACTCCTTACCATGTTGTTTTCAAGGCTCTCTCCATCCTTTAGCTTCACAGGATCAATCTCACAAGATTTGTGGCTCTGGCATATCTGGAAAGTGCACGGACAACAAGGAGTGAGCAGCACAGATTCCAGGAGCATGGGCGGGGGGAGGTCAGGGGCATTGGGCGTCATGGCCACAGCCAGCCCCACGCAACAGGGGACGAGAGCCTTCAGAGTGGCCACAGAGCGCCTCGGTCCATGAGGATCAGGCCTCTCCTGGAGACCATTCCAGATCCACGCACGTGGGATCAGGCTTCATAAATTTTAAAAACAGGGTTACTGAGCAGTGTTGGCAGGTCCACGCACACAGACCAAACCAGAATGCGAGTTTAAACTTCCTCACTTCCCTGCATTCATTTATTTATTTTTAAAGATTTTATTTATTTATTCATGAGAGATACATACACACAGAGGCAGGGGCACAGGCAGAGGGAGAAGCAGGCTCCATGCAGGGAGCCCGATGCGGGACTCGATCTCAGGACCCCAGGATCACACCCTGAGCCAAAGGCAGACACTTAACCACTGAGGCATCTGGGCATCCCACGTCCCTACATTTAATGACACCGTTCTGGGAAATGCTGCCTACTCAAGGGTCCCGGGAGCGGTCAGGGGAGGGACTCAGAGCCACCAGGGGAGGATGCTTATGGTGCATTCGTCTGTGTGCCCCAACGCATGAGCGATAACAGAGGGACCATGCACAGCCGGGGGTGCTCTAGAGAGGACCTTGGCTCACAGGCTCAGGGGGCCCTTGGGACCCCCACTCACCTCCTCTATGGCAGGTTTCAGGGTCATGTGCAGGTAGTGCATCCCTGCCAGCTTCATCGTCTCGTCAATGCACTTAGACGTCAGTGAGTTTCCTCGGAAAATGGTGTTGGGGTCCCTACAAGAACAGGCAACTATCTCAGCAGGTGTCAGGGGAAGCAGAGCCTGCTCTGAGCACCCGTCCACTGGATGCAAAGATATGCCCACGCTGCTAAGCGTGCTCCCAGATGCTCTGAGAGGGACACAAGACCACGCCAGATGTTTTACAGCTGAGAATCCTGAACCCGCCGCCCTGTCTGGAGCAGACGGACCGCACAGAGCTGTAGTACAGTTTAGCAGGACATCCACACACCCACTGCCTTGGCTCTTTGTGAAGCTTGGTTTTGCAGCAAGTTAATGCTTCCAAAGACCAAACCTGGGGTCAGCATGGAAGTCCAGCACAGAAGCATACATGTGCTTCATGCCTTCTCTCAACTAAGGTACATTCTGGGTTCTTTGAACCAAGAGCTCCAGGGAGAGACTCTTCTTTTTTTTTTTTTTTTTTTTTAATTTATTTATGATAGTCACACACAGAGAGAGAGAGAGAGAGAGAGAGAGGCAGAGACATAGGCAGAGGGAGAAGCAGGCTCCATGCACCGGGAGCCCGACGTGGGATTCGATCCCGGGTCTCCAGGATCGCGCCCTGGGCCAAAGGCAGGCGCTAAACCGCTGCGCCACCCAGGGATCCCGGGAGAGACTCTTAGCACAATCCATCCCCAGGGAGTGGGCACAGGTCCTGGGGCAGCAGTGACCCCGTCCTCTGGCATGGGCCTGACTCTGAATCTGCACCCACAGACCACGGGAACTGACCACCCTCAAGGCAGCCAGTGCCCTTCTTGCGTGCATGCCTCAGGATTTCTGAGAGAAACGGTGCCTTTTAACAATGTACCTTCAAAAGAAAAACTGAGCCTTGTGGGTCCCTTCTGCTGTCCCAGATGGGCACTCTGATCCATGCTGAGGGGACTTCCGCTATGCTGAGTCACCCACACCTGCCCTAGGCCAGCCCCTCACCACTCACTGACCCCAGGCTGCACCCCTGGTGGGATGGGCTCATGGGCAGAGGCTGAGGTTCACTCACTGGGTCCTCCGGACCTCGGCGTTGGCAATGGCACTGATGAACGGCACCACCCTGCCATAGTGCAGGAAGAGCCTCACGAGTGGGATGGCGGCCTCCTGCTTCTCCCTGCAGACCTCACCCAGGACGTGGGCCGCGGATGCTGACACAGGCTGCGAGAGGAAGACACCACATGGCCCCAGGGTGCGCTTTCCAACCTTGGGGGCTGGTGCAGATCCCCACTCCCCACCCGACTTGGTCAGTGGGTTGATGGTACCAAGTCACCATACCAGAGACCCAGGCCCCCTGAAGCCCACACCAAACCCTTCAACGTGCACACGTGCTCTGAGTGCATTCTTGGAGGATCCTTCCACCCAAAGCCAAATCTAGCACTAGGGCCAGTGACCTCAGGGTCACAGATCAGAAACTGTGGCCTTGCTGGCTTGCCACAGGGCTCTAACTGCAGGCAGGGCATGGGGCAAGGGCTTCTACCCTCCCAGCAAAGGGAGAGGGAGGGATTTCTGGGCACAGAGCAGGTGTGGGGGATGGTGTGCAGGGGAGAGTCACTGCCAAGCGCTGGCAGCTCAGACGCAGGGCAAGGGGTGGGCCGGCTCCCTGCCTCCTGAGGGGAGGCTGGTGCGGGCGGCTAGGTGGGGTCAGGGTGGGGCCAGGTCCAGGGCGAGGGCTCTGAGGGCTGGAGCTGATGGGGGTGTGTGGTGTGGGTGAAGCAGGGCGGGGTCGGGAGGGTCAGTGGGCAGGAGCTGGGAGCGAAGGGGTGGGGCCAGGGCCCAGAGGGGGCAGGGAGGAGAGGTGAGGGGTCCAGGGGTGGAGCTGGGGTCCGGAACCTGGCAGGGGGTGGGGCTGGGGATGCAGGAGCTCTGGGTGTTAGCAGGCTACCCCACAACCCCACAGGTGTCCGCAGGCAGCCCAGGGCGTAGCAGGTGCTCGGCACGGGTACCTCCACATCCGCGGACCTCAGCAGCAGGTCCCGCAGTGGGCTGTAGTAATCGGAGGAGAAGACGTGGTCCTCGGTGTACACCACGTTCAGCCGCAGGGACCCCAAGTCGCCCGGCTTCAGACTCTTGCTGCCGTTGTCTCGGGGCTGAAGGAAGTACCTGGACAAACGCAGGACACACAGTGGGCTGCAGCGGCAGCACCATCCGGGGCTGGGTCCCTCGGGGCTGGTTCCAGGACGCCCGGAAGGCCCAGTATGCCAGGCGCTCTGCACCGCGCTGATCCTGCTGCACGGGGCATCCTGGGCTGGGCCGGGGTCTGAGGCAAGAGGGAGCTCCAGGGCAATTCTACAGGACACCTCTCTGTTCCTCATAGGAGCTGGGGATGTTCCCTGACACCCCCTGCAGGGTGCATGCATTGCATGGGGTGTTTCTCGTGGAGACCCCTCTACAGGGTCCGAGTGGGGGGCCAGTCATTCCAGGCGGCACCCCACAACACAGAGTCCCTGTGCCAGAAGTCTTTTCAAAGGCAGAGCCCCTGTAGGGTCTGTGCCCTGGGGCGCCCTGCACATTATGTTTACTATGGGGGCTGACATTCTGGAGTCACAGGCCAGAAGTTAAGGCTGAAAATCAGGAAGGGTGGAAGGAATAAGAGAATGAGAAGCAGGGAATGAGTGACTACACAGTAAAGTCATTTATCCGTGAACATGAATACTCGACAACAGCTAGCAATACGAAGAGCAAAGCTGCGATTATTCTCATAAATACATGGTAGAGCTTTCAGCATCAGAGGAATGGTGACTTGTGCCTGTAGGCAGGCAGACCACAAGGGTACATGGACACTTTCTCAGTGTTTTCTGACTGGACACTCTTTTCTCTTAGGTCCCACCCAGCTGTGGCCATGCAGAGGTGTATGGGCCAGGCAGTTTGAGGTGGGACGTGGGTGCATCTGGCTGAGCACCTGGCCACCTGAAGACCTGGGTGGCCGTCCGCCAGGCTGCCATGTGCCATCTTGGTTACTGGGCTAGGGGCTGCTAGGCGCATCAGTGCTCCCAGCAGGAACCAGGACCCAGTGATAGTAAACTGCCATCGGGCACAACACACAAAAATCTATCCACACGGTGAGTCTGCAGACGTTCAGGGCTGTGGTATGCAGCACACGGCTTGCGACCACACCACGTCCCCATCCTGCACTGTCTGCTAAAGGAGACCTGAGTGTCTGCGCTTCACAGTGACATTCGCTGTGCTATAAAGGGATGCACTAAGCGATCATGAAATCCAAACATGAGGCTGGAGGCCAAGCTCAGGGGGATTTGCCTGAACAATGCCTTCGCTTCCTTCCTCAGCAGGTGACACCAGGTACGAGAGCTGTGGGGCAGGCCTGGTGCGGCAGAGCTCCTGGGAGTGCCAGGCTCAAAGGGCCGTTCTCAAAGTTGCAGGGTTCAAGGTTGCCTTTGTCTCTCAGCCACCACTCTCGCGCTCTCCCCACGCCCGCCCACCAAAACGGCACTGTTTCATAGCACCTATAACCCCATCCCCTCACCAGAGCTAGCCAGACTGGGTGGCCAGGTAGGAGCCAACCCGAGCCATCTCATTCTGGCTGCACAGTAGCAGCTCTGAATGTCTGCCCACCGGGAGCACATGGCGCCAGGTGTGCAGCCACCTTACCAGGCTTCGTAGGAGCTGGACTGGCGGAGCACGTTCAGTGGAACCCTCAGCTCTCCCAGAAACTCATCTCCAAATTTCAAGTTGCTGGCATTCCAGAGGTCAACTCTGAAAAACAGCCAATGGTACACAGATCTCAGTAAGGGATGACCTTGGGAGGGCAGGTGGGCAGCAGTGCTCCTTAGCTTCCCCAGGAGTGTCTGGGGTGGGATGGGGCCTTTAGTCCCTCAAGCTAGCCTCTGGCAAGAGAGTGACAGTGAGGACATCTGAAATGTGAGGTCAACGCAGGATGTGACTGTGGCATGAAGACGGTGGCCTCCCAGGGCCTCGGGGTGAGGGGGCTGCCCATCTTCTCAACAGCACAGGAAGACAGTGCACATGGATGGGATTCTCACTGCTCCTCTGATTTGGGGCCATGGAGACCCCAGAACCAGAGCTGAGAGTCTAAGACTGGTTCTCAGCACACTTGGTTGTCACAGGGAAGCTTCTAGAAGGCCGTGCCAGCTCTCTGTGGCCCTGAAGTCCAAGCAGGAGCCACGGGCATCACGGAAGGTACAGGAACATGTGTGTGTCAGGAACACACAGAGGAACAACGTCCCGTGGCTCTTTGAGAATAAACAAAGGAAAATCCTTAATCTGCCACATGACACCTTAGCAGTAGGACAAAAGGCGGTCAGGCAGTCTTTTCCCCTTTTTAGTAAGAAAAACATTTAAAAACGGTTTTTGTTTGCTTAAAATACAACAGCTAAGACTTTATTGTCAAGTTTAAAGCCCAGTCTTGTATAAACACTTGTTTTTCTGAACAGGGAAGGGGAGCTGTGTGCTGAGGGCAGCCAGTGCACAGCCAAACCTCTAGCATGGCCCCGACCTTGATCGGGACTCTCAGACACTCTGCCTCTGGTTCAGTGTTTTGAAATGGAAGACTTAAAGCAGAAGCAGCTGAGACCTGTGTGTGGAGCCTGGCATCCCTCAGAGCTCGAAGCCACAGAGGGTCCCACCCTTGGTCCCTGGCCCATGCCCCCAGCTGGACATCGACAGAATCCCAGGCAGGCCTCAGCTGGCTCAGGAAGCTCTGACCCTGCAGGAAACCAGACTGCAAAACCTGCCAGGTTCTGGCAATGTGGTCTGCCCGGCCCCAGGGTGACAGGAAAGACCGCCCAGCTTATGGTCTCAACTGTCACTTGGTGCCTCCTACGGCTGCAGCTGGTGGGCAGAAGCCCCGGGGGCAGGAGGTGGGGAGACCCGCCAGAGCTGCTGCACCTGAACCCTGGCATCTTCCCCAGAGCACACACACCAACGGCTTTACCGTGGGGGCTCCGAGCAGCAGGAGCACGGGGCTGGGTGAGGCCGCCACGTGGACGGAGCCTCACACACTGAGCAGCATCGAGCCGTTAACCCCTCTTAGAACATGGCCTCAAAAAAAAAAAAAAAAAAAGAACAAAACATGGCCTCTAAAACCACATTTGTCCCTTGGGTAAGTACAGGTCCTCAGCCACTCCCCAGATCGCTGGCAAGTTCACAGCTCTTCCTTTCAACCAACCCCCGACGTCCTAGTGTTAAAATTACCAGAAAATTGGAAATCCCTTTCTTCCTGGTTCTGTATTTTCAGAAACAAACCAGAAAACAAACAGCAGAGGTGGGTTGAGACTATAGCCACCAGGCCAGAGCCTGGAGCCCCATGGCCACTGCTCACCGGATTTCAAGTTTGTCCACGTCTTCCTCCTCAAAGTCAAAGTGGGACTTCCGGTTGTAGCTGCACGGTCTGGTCACCTGGAGGGGCGGGAGCAAGGTTGTGTGCCGGCCTGTGAGGACCCCTGCCCACCACGAGCACCCCCACCTGGTGTCCCAGGTCCCAGCCTCAGTGGTCTGGAGCCCCTTCTCCAGGGGGCTGTGCCTGCCGGTCTTCCCAGCACCATGGCCTCCCCTTGTGAGCACCTGGGCCAGCTCCCTCTCCTCTCAGGCTCTCCACCTCTCTGCCCTGCATTCGCTCCTCCCCAACCTGCCCATCTCCCCATCTGGGTACCTCCAGCCACAGCCCAGCTTGGCCTCCACCTCCTCCCCTTGGAGCCCCCACCAGCTCTCCTCCCCCAGCACATGGGAGTCTTCCTACCACCTGCACCCCTGCCTACATCACCTCTCAGGCCCATGCTGGGAAACTCGAAGGGGACTCTGAAATGCCACCTCCTCTAGGAAGCCCCCCAGAGCCTCCACTGCCTGATGCAGCTTGCCGTCTGGCATCCAGCATGCTGGGCACAGGGTTTCTGCATTGTTCCCACTGTGTCTACTCAGTGAAGGAAGATGGTTTTCACAGGATTTTGAATACTTTCATTTAGATAGTGAGGGGTTTTTAGGTAAGTCTAGCCATTACCCTGGAAGAAAATGCTTTCCTGTTGAAACTCCTGTAGGAGGCATGTGCCGGCCCCAAGCCAAGCATAGGGACTCCAGAGGCTCAGCCTTAAGCTGAGTCAGAGCTGTGGGGGTTGTTTGCAAGCTGAAGCAGAAAGCGGGTGCAGAGAACCAAAACAGGGGATTTAGCTGTTAACAGGGCTCAGCCCTTTCGGTCTAAGACCAAAAACTCCAAGGTCCTGTGGTCTGAGGCCATGAGCGAGGCAGGTGTCAGGTGGGCCCTGGCCAGCAGCACTCAGAGCCCAGGTCCGGACCTGCCCTGGGATCCTGCAGGATGCAGGCCTACCCCTGTGCTCACCTGTATCCGGGGCTTGTTAAATTCACCTACTGAGTTGAGACTGATGTTTTTACAGCGTGAACTGTAAGTCAGTAGCACAGTCTCAGTAAGAAGCACCCAGGGCTGCGTGTCAGAGCCCGGGGAGCACATGCTGCAGGGAAAGCCCATGCTTTACCGTGTGCCATGTTGACCTCAAGTTGGAAAGCACTGCCCAGCACGCTGGGCAGCTCAGACAAGGGAGGCTGTTGCTGCCTTTGTGTATAATTTGTATTAGAAACTGTTCTCTATCATCTGTTCCAGACGCCTTCCCTGTTCCACAGCCTGGGCACGAATCCCCTGAGATGAGGCTGACCACATCCGCTTCCTGCCTAATCTTGAGTTTCTTAAAAACCATTTTCTCCACCGGCTATGAAGCAAGAATGTCCTTCTGGGACAGAGAAGGGCACTGTGCCCTCCGTACAGCCGCCCAAGAGGCCTGGCTGCTGACCTACATGCGAGGGACCTGTGGGCTTCTGGACACGTTAGGAGTGGTCCAGGTTCTCTGCACGTGAGCTCCTTAGTTCTAACCATCGCTCCAACTTCATTTACCGAAACGGCACCTTCTCACACCAATCTCCCCTACGTGTGGACGCTCAGCGTCCCAGACTGTACTGGAGGGTCACCGTCCTGGGAAGGCTTGTCCTCTTCACCAGGAAGAACCGCCCCGAAGCCACTGACTCAACGGTCACTTGGCCACGTGCATGATCCTCTCCTGTACAGGCGGCTCTACCCAGTAGCCAAGTCATGCTTAGCCCCCCAGGACCTGGTGCATATGAAACATTCGAGGAAACTTTGTAGCTGCAAAGAGCCTGTGCCTAAATATATGACCTATGGTTCGTATTTAAGCTGAGGCAGCTGCCCTGCTTGCACGCTTTGGCCCTCATGCCCCCCATCCACCCAGTTTCGGTGGCTCACAATTCTGAGAGGCAGCCACAGGCTCTCCGTGCTCAAATGCATTTCCTCTTTTGCCCCAAAACCCCTCACTATCTCTGGTGAAACAAGCCTCCCTCCAGTGCTCAGGAAAGACTGGGGGAAGCAACCAAAAAACAAAATCCCACAGCAAACAATTAAATCCCCCCAAACTTCCCCCCCCCAAAAAAACCCCAAATACTGATAATTTGGGAGGTAAAACTCGCCAACTCAAACCCAAGGAAGCACCAAATGGCCTTTCTTCCCAGGGATGAGGGAAGGTCCTGGGACCCATGGATGCTGCAGGGAGCCACTGCCTGAGGCCCTTCAGAGCCACACTTCTCCCAAAGGATCTCAACGTGACATTGGTGGCACTAATACCAACCTCAAAATAAAACACTTCGTCAAACTGGGGGTTGTTGGTCTTCTTTTTCACTTTTGTCTTCTTTGCTTCCGATCTGTAATCAAGGAAGAAAGGTTGAGATTAAAACCGACACTGTTGACACCAAGTCTCTCTGGATCTTAAGACCAAGTGATCAAATGCACAAGTGACTTACTGCCTTTACTTATAAATATTTCTGTTTGTCTCCAACCCAGATGGTACACAAATCAGGACCCTTTACTGAGCCCAAAACACCCAAAGAGGAGAACACAGGGTTTTTTTGTGTTTTTTTACAAAGCACTTTAGGGCAATAGAGAAAATGAGAGTGGGTCAGGAGGACACTTCCCTCCTCACAGCCAGGCTGCATTTCTCTGGAACCGTCAGCATCATCATAGCTGACTGCAACTCACCATCACGGCCCAGAGGCAGTGGTAGGTGTGGGCAAAGATACTTGCCTGTATGGTCCTGCCAGTGTCACAGTAGCGTAAGGGTCACACTGCCCGTTCACGATGGGGAGGCCTTGGCACTCGAGGATGCTGAGAAGAGAGGTGGGGTGTCAGGAGCAGGAGCTGAGGGGCCCACAGGCCATTTCTCGAGGGCTCTGAAGCCCCCCACAGGGCCAAGAGCCAGGAGGTCTGCATGCTCCTGGCACCAGCTGCCCAGAAGCTCCTGTCTAACAAGCGCAGTGGGTGCTGACCTGACCGATTAGTAGTCAGAAAGCATTTAGGGCAGGAAGAGGTGTGTGCTGCATTCAGGACAAGGCTGTCTTAGCCGAGGATGACACGGTCCTAGGGACTTGTGTGAGTGATGCCACCGATTCATTTCCTGGGAACCAGCAGTGGCAAGAGCTTTCCGTGGCTCATGAGTTTACCTCTCCCACAACCTGACAAAGTAGCTGCTGTGGCACATCGTGTTACAGGTGTGAAAACGGTGGCCCCAACAACCGACTGGGCTTTTGGGTCCAGCCTGGGGACAACCCCCATGCCACGCATGCCTCTCGGCTGCAGAGGGCACCCCAATCTCAGATTTACTCGTGCCTGGTCCCTCCTGTGGGTCCCAGTACAACAGTCCTGGCTCAGGTCTCTTTAAATTCTGGAGCAGAGCTGGTTATGCAATTTATGTGACCATCCTTTCCACTTATTCTGTCATCACTGTCATCCCTGGGTATGCTTCTGTGGGCTGCTCCTTTGGGTCGTGCTCAGGTCATCCTGCTCCTGGCCTGCCGGTTTTGAGCACATGCTGGACGTCGTGAATTCCAGGTTGCTGACTTTCTGGGTCTTGTGCTAGCTGGCGGTTAGGGTCCTCTGGGTACAGACTGGTCACGGCCATTCCTGCTTGAGGCTGTGTCAGGGCTGTGTGGGCCCCCCAGGAGCTATGCTGAGCCCTGAGTGGGAGCAAGGATCTCCACCGCACTGGCGGATACGCAGGTGCCTCTGAGCCATACGAGAGCCCCGTACCCACAGACCCCATGCTCTGTCCAGACCCATGGCGCTAGCCCGACATATCCATATTGGCTTGTGCAGTATGCAGGCCTCCTCCTCTCCGGAAAACACTGCAGTGGCCTCTCTCCACCCACCACAGGACAAAGCCGGGGCCACTGCGGCCCGTGTCTGCCCCCCTTGTCTGGGGTCACAGAGTTCAAATGCCAATTGCCCAACATCCAGAATGTCCCACCAGTACAGCACCAGCTCTTCTGCGGTCTGTGGGAGGAGAGGGGGTCTGGGTCCCAGTATTCCAACATGGCAGGGAGCAGAAGCTCTACTCCCGAAGAGGAACGGTGTGGCAATTAGATGCAGGATCACATCCCCTCAGACGGCTGCATGCTCGTTTCTCTTGCCATCAGGAAGTCAGAGAATAACCAGCTGCCCCATTGCTCCATCAGCCAAGCAATGTGAGCTGCTTGTGCCTCTCTTGGGAAGGATTTAGCTTCCAACATTTCCCAGAACATGTCTCTCCAGTTGAGGATTTTGTTTCCTTCGTGGTGCTTACGGCCCTTGGAGCTGGTGCCACACGGGTCCCACACCTGGCAGCTTTCTACATTTCTCATTTCTCCATGAGTTTCCCTGAAACCTCTGCTAGACGAGGTTGAACCTTAGGGGTCACTTCGTTACTTCTGTTAGCCTTACCTAATACTTTCAACTCTTTACTTGATGAAATATTTCTGAGTTTCTCTCCAGATTACTGCCTTGGTCTTTGGTTATCTTCCTTCATTAACTCATTAAAGAAATACCGATTTATCCATTACATCATCGTGAAACGAACATTCGTGCAGATCTTATGCAGCCCAGGCATGTCTCCAGGAACGGAGCAGTCTGAGCTCAGGTCTGATCATTGGCGCAGCAGCAACAGCAAGATGGTAAACACAGAACATGCAATTGTCACACCCAGCCACGTGAGGGAAGAAGGAAACTAGATACAACAGAGGAGCACAAGGTGGTAGTTGGGGGCCTCAGGCTGGAGTCTGAAGGACAAACGGGCCAGGGAGGGGGGGAATCCCGCAGCAGATCTGAGACGGTGGGGAAACAGCCTGCTCAGGACAGGGCAGCAAGGCCCACACCCTCCCCTGGGGCCAACGACCCCAGTTTAACACAAACACCTTTTTTATTACATTCACTTGTTGCTCAAGAAGGTTTAGATGGTTTTGGATCCTCAGACATGACGGCTTTTCATGGCCAGGAACCAGATGGCATCACTAAGCATCAAAGTGAAAGCAAGTGTCCCCACACCTACGTCCTAGAGAAGCACCACCAGACGCAGGGCAGCAGCCTGTACAACCCCCCCAGCAACCATGGGAATGTCCCTGCCTTGCCTCCTCCCACATGACCTACTGTCTAACGCAAAGCAGTTACCGGGATACCGAGCCCACCTACACAGCCATTGTGGAGGGAAAACCCAGCACCCTCCATCGGTGTGCCGACCATGCAACTGAGGTAAGGGCGTCCAACCCCCCCTCGCTCACCTGGGGCGGCAGGCACCTGCAGGTGGGCTAGGGTTGCCCGGCCACACAGCCCCCTCTCACCACACTCCACACACAGGGCATCTCTCCAGGCTTATTCTCTTGCAAACAACTTCAACCCCTGCTTCGGAATGTTCCAGGTAAATAAGGGAAAGGAGTAAAATATTTACTACGCTGCCTATTCCTGTGTCCTGGGAAGGACACTGTGACACAGCGACACAGTCAACTAATCTGGAGTCCAAGGCATCAAGTATAATACTTACACGTATTATAACATTTATAGGATTTTACATTCAAACTGACCTTGAAAACACAGTTATGCCTTGCAGCTAGAACAGTAACAGCCTAGTGGCTATGTTTTCTTTTTCTAACTCCCCAGTAATATAGTAAATAAGATCTTCATTGGATTTGAAATGCTGTCAGAAACTTGAAAACAGGTAATTCCTCACTTGGATATACCTCAAGGGGGAGGTTCCCATAGCCTGGCTGTCAGCACTGAGCCTAGCCCCCCAGCCTAGCCCCCCAGCACTGAGCCTAGCCCCCCAGACTCCAACCTCTGGTCAGAGGGGCTGCCCAGTGGCATCTATGTTGATGTCAAGCCCTGAGCCCAGCCCCCCAGCAGCAAGGACCCCACCCCCAGTCAGGAGGGGCTGCCCAGTGGGCATCTACAGGGCTGCTGACAGGCTTCTCATCTGCTGGTGAGATGGTGGAGCTTGGAAGTGGAAAAGCGCAGGAGCCCTCACTTTCAGATAAAGCAGGTGGCCACAGGAGACCCAAGGAGACACTGTCCTACAGGGACAAGGAAGGTGAGTAAAGGTCTGTTGCAATGCCAGCCAGCAGATGGTGCACATGCATCATCTTTCCCACTCATCTCCTGGCACCAAAAGTGGCTGCAGGTCTCCCACAGGAATGAGTGTTGTGAATGAAGGTGATGCGGAGTCATAACATGCTGCCCACTCACCCCAGCCCACACTCCAATGGTCTTGGGGGCCCAGCAGATGGCTCAGAACCCCAACCCTGTGCTCAACAGGCCAGCTCCCAACCACCAGGCTCCTCTAACGCTCCTCCAGTGAATGAAATGTAGATGTGCCACAGGATAACGTTCCTCCCCCGCTAGAACGCAGGCCCCAGGAGGCTCGAGACAGTCCTCGGCACCTAACAGGGGCTCATGAAATATTTCTGAACGAATGTTACAAAGGTCTACTCATCTTTGTTAGGGAAGGAAAGCATGAGTTACAGCCCCTGCGTGCAGGCTTGAGATCTCCTTGGAAAGAAGCCATGCACATGAACAGACACCCATCCGAGGTCGGAGGGGCAGATGCCACATCCACAGACAGGGACAGCGGGTCACCAAACCACCTGGGCCTCAGTCAAGCGTCCAGGACAGCACATGTGGACATATGAGGGAACAGCATGAAAAAGAGTAGTTATAGTCAGGAAAGGATAGGGAAGCTTGTGTGAGCACGTCCAGTGTGTCCTCTGTCCACACAACCACAAGGAGGCCCAGTGCTGATGGCACCACCTGGGGAAAGGCTTCACTTGCCATCCAGGCAGTCAGGGAGAGGTGACATTCTGCCCGCCAGTGGCTGGGAAAGCCGGTGGATAATACTACCAGCCAGAGGGAGGCCACATTAAGGGCGGTGAGCGTCCAGGGACTCTGCAGGGAACGCTGGGACGCCCCCAGTCCAGGACTACAAGCACTCCCAGGGCCACCTGCAGTCTGGGGAAGGTAGACAAGGCCTCCCCTTGCTCTTCAGGCAGCTGGGAAGGGTGTACCCACAACAGAGAGGGGCAGGCTGGGAAACAGAACTCAACCCTGCAGAATGCCGTAGGCCCCCCATGAAAGAATGTCCCTGGCGGGGTAAGAGGTGAGGAGAGCCCAGAAGGACCTGACAGTCCAGGAACCATTGGGCCCACAGGCTGGGAGGTGGTCCTCAAACAGATGTGGCCTTGTTCGGAAAAGTCCTTTTGCAGATGTAATCAAGCTAAGGATCTTGAGATGATAAGCTTCCCCTGGATCCAGGATGGGCCCTAAACCCACTGACTATAGAGTTCTTACAGGAGGGAGATTTCATAGACGCAGTGGAGAGGGTCACAGGAAGAGGCAGGCAGAGGGGAGAAGGGCGCCCTGCATCCCAGGAGCTGGAACAGGGAGGGGGGGGGGGCCCCTGAAGTTTCTGGAGGGAGCGTGGCCCAGCCAGACTTCAGGTCGGGCCTTCAGAACTGGGATAAAGAAATTCCTGTTGTTTTAAAACACTTGAGACTGTGGTGTTTGGCTAGAGCAGCCCTCATACCTCACACTGCCACAACGAGGGGGTGCCGTGTGTCGGGAGGCTAAGAACAGGTCCAGGTGGTACACGCAGGCCGTATCTGTCCCCAGCACTTTCCAGTGAGGGAAGGGGGAGAAGTCAGGTGCTGCTTAGCAGGAGGAGGGCATGAGGCGATTCCCAGGCCAGTGGGGACCCCACTGGAACAAAGCTGCTTCTGCCTGACTTCTCGTCAACGGCCCACCAGCCTCGCTCTGAATTTTCCCAAGCCCATAACACACTTCGAGGTTGGCTCAAGCCTGTGCTAACCTCTGAGAGGCCAGGGCACGAGGGGAGGACCCGTACAAATAGCATGTGTGATACTGCACAGACGCCAGCGTAGACATTACTGCTCCGATTTTATACAAGGACATGACAGCGGAGGTCACAAAGGGAACAAGCACTAGCTCCGGACACCAGGATTCCGGGTCCAGAGCCTTCTGCACCTCATCACCTGTGGAGCGTCCACAATCTTCTGTTCCATCCCACAGCGGCACCATCTGTGGGAAGTCCCAGGTGCACAGGGCAGACTTAGCTCTAAGAAAGAAGGTGGTAAAATACAAATGGGACTGAAGTGTCAGAGGACAACGTGCAGCTATAAATGCCCAAACTAAAAAAGGAAAAAGATCACAAATCAATAACCCAAACTTCCAGCTTAGGAAACCAAACACAGAAGAGCAAAGAGCCCACACAGGCCACTAGCAGGTAAGGAAGCAGAGCAAACAGAGAAACCAGGGACATAGCAGTGCGGCCTTCGAAGATATCCACAAACTCGACACATCTGTAGCCAGGCTAACCAAGAAAAACAGACTCAAATTACTGACATCAGCCATGAAAGGGGGACATTCTAACGACCTTAGAGAAACAAGGTCATTTTTTAAAAAGCTTACAGAATAGCTGAGCAAATGGACAGACAATGTTTTGGGGCTGGAAGGGCTCACCCGGCTAATTCCCCAAACTGATGTGCAGATTCAGTACGGCTGCTATGTTCGCAGAAAGGATAACACGTCGATCCTGAAACTCATATGGAAATGAAAAGAGTTCAGGGCAGCCGAAGAGTTAGGAAAGAATGACCAAGATGGGAGGTCAAGATGGAAGATTTCAGAACCTCCTATGATCCCAAGTGGCCACAGGCACAGAACAGAGTTTACCAATAAATGTACCCATTTGTAGGCCAGGGATTTCCAACAAAAATGCAAGACAATTTGCTGGGAAAGAAGGAACCTTCCCACAAATGGTGCCGAGACAGCAGGATATTCAAAAGCAAAGGAGATAATGCTGACCCCTACCTAACACCATACATAAAAAATTAATTCCAAATGTACTGAGAACCTGAAGATGAGAACTAAAGCTGTGGAAATGTTAGAAGGAAAGCACAGGTGTCAATGTGACCTCAGAGTAGGAAAAGGTCTCTTAGAAATCTGTATAAACAGGAAACACGGATGAGGCGGATCAAGATTGAAGACTCTTGTTTTACAAAGAATGTGATCAAGAAAGTGAACACGATAGGACAGAAGATGTTTCCAAGCTATGTATGTGACAACAGGCTGGCATCCAGAATATACAGAAGATTCTTGCAATTTAATAATAAAATATTAATAACCAATGAGAAAATCAGTGAAGGACAGAAAAGATGGTCCCATCACGGCGTGAAACCAACACTTCTGCACACCCCCCAGGAGGCTGCAGAACCCAATGAGCATCGTGGGCAAGCCCAGGCAGAGGAACCGGATCATGCTGCTGGCACAGTGAGAACCTATCGGGAGCTTGCTGAGGCTTAAACACAGTCCAGATACCACACTGGTTCTCCTGTGTCTCGCGCCCAAGAGAAATGAACACAAGTCCGTACAGATGCTTGTATGGGAACGTTCACAGCAGTCGTCTTCACAACAGGCAAACATCTATCAGTGGAGGACGAGTGGGACAACCAAGGACGTGATTCAGTGCCCGCATGACGGGAGCCCTGACACCTGCCAGGGCATGGGTGAGCCCTGAAGATGGCACGCTCAGTGACAGAAGCCAGGCACAATAAACCACCTGTCATGCGGGTTCATTCACGTAAAACGTCCAGAATGGGCAACCCCACAGAAGCAGAGCAGCAGTTGTCGGGGGCTGAGGAGCATGGGGCCCATCAGGGAACAGGATTTCATCTTCAGGGTGATGAGATGTTCTGGAACTGGACGTGGTTAGCGTGAGGATTGTGCCAGAAGTCTGCCTTTGAAAATCCTGAATTTTATGGTAAAAGGTATTTCTTAGTGAAAGAAAAATCGACAGGGGGTGGCTAAGTGAAGAAAGGCAGGCCACTGGTGTCTCAGACACTTGGGGGACATGAGCCCTGGGGGTCTCGGTGCGTTCCTCCGCTCTTCCTCACCGCATCCCTATGAGGGACCTGTCTGCTCGGGGTCTGAACAGTGACAGCATGTGCACTCAGCGACCAACTCCGTTCTTTGCCCGGCCCGGTCCATTCTGCCCCCACCGCTAATGGATACTCCTATTCCACGGGAGCCTCCGCTGAAAAGGCCCTACATCGGAGGCTCCTGGGTGGCTCGGAGGTTGGGCATCTGCCTTTGGCTCAGGTCGCGATCCCGGGGTCCTGGGATTGAGTCCCATATCGGGCTCCCTTCAGAGAGCCTGCTTCTCCCTCTGCCTATGTCTCTGCCCCTCTGTGTCCTCATGAATAAGTAAATAAAGTCTTAAAAAAAAAAAAAAAAGCTGAAAGTTGTTTTGGAACAAGGGATATAAATAAATAAACAAGAAAACAGGCAACTCTCATCACTGCTACAGGGTCTGAGAGCAGCTATTTTTCGGAGAATGGCAGCACCGATGAAGGAAAGGATGAGTTTGGTGTGTCCTACTGTGCATCCCATGCCATGTCCTGTATAGGTTCCTACACACACCCTCCATGTCCCACGGTGACAGCCCCGCAGCCTCAACTGACCAGACAATGAACTGGAAAAGTGCAGTAG